>NC_065957.1:6028750-6347500 GCF_021464435.1 Cataglyphis hispanica
CATAAGAAGTGAATGAAAAAGAATTTTAACGATTTTAAATATGTATCGCAATTATAAAACGCAGCTATTCGGCGGTCGAGAACGATAATAAGGACCGGCGCTTTTATTAATGAAGGAATGCGAGAACATGGGCCATTAATCCCCTCCCTCCTACCCTTCCGGATCGGATCAGCTGTTCCTCGGAATTCTTCCTCATGGTTGCGCGTAAAGCGAACACGCCCCTTAAATCTCTGTGGCGGATCATAAAAGCTAAAACGACTGCAAGATATGACAATGAACCAGATGCCTGTTGATCCGCAGCTCAAGCTTCCTTAAAAATCAAATATCATGATTGCGAATAATATTTCCGTGATTTAAATGCCTTTTCAAGCATCATGTACTTTAAATTTATGAGTGTGAAAAATATCATAACTGTTTATAGTATCTATATTTTATTTTATTGTGATTTTATTGTTATTATTATTCCAAGTTAAATAAAACTATGTTTTAATAATAATAATAATAATTATTATTATTATTATTTAATATTATAATTATTTAATATTATTATTTAATATTATTATTTAATATTATAATTATTATTATTATTATTATTATTTATGATAATGAATCAATTCTTAAAAACTGCTGTGATAGAAGGCAACTTTTAACTCTTTTCTTAAGTATAATCATTTTGCCATTGATATTGCAAAATATAATTATCAAACAACAAGTAATATAATATTCTTTGGTCAACGTTAATAATAATGAAATATAATGAATTGAGTGAAAATGAATTTCTATATAATTATTTCAAAAGTTATGTAACATGTAAATGATATTTAGAAAATTACAAAAATATAACTGTAATGATAACAGCAATCAAACTAAATCGTTTCAAAATTGTGAAAAAATCTGAAATAAGGTCATTTCATAGTAAAATCGAGAAGCAACAAACTTGCAAAATGATTTTTTTTATCATCTCCCGATATTTTTTATGGTCGAGATCGTCTGAATATGGAACGGCGCAAAATAATAAAACAGTGGGCAGAATTTATGTTGAGTCCGCGGTTAAAACGCACGATTATAGGATCGTGAAGGGCTCCGACAAAGGCGAGAAGACCGTAATTGACTGCGCCGAGGCATATGATCTTGCCGATTTATTCCCATGAAGCATGAGTTAAGCTTGATTTAAGCTAAATGTCGATACTGAAATGCCACATATCCTTGCTGCCTTCTCTCTCTCTATATTTTGATGTCGTTAAGGAAAGTAATTAAATTATCATACGTTAACTATCATTGACTGGGATTTTTTGAAATTCCCGAAACGAAAGACAATCTCATATGCTTCCATTATTGATTATATGCCTTTTTATATGTTTTGTAGATAATTATACACTACAAGATTATTATCAGTTAGATTAGAAACATGCATTTTTAAATTTTATTTAAATACGTATTTCGAAGTTCATTAATATAGTATAAAATAAGTTAACAATAAGATAAAAAAATAAAGATGGTGCAAAATAAATAATTAAATTGATATCTCTTTATGATATACTTATAAAATTTTTTAAATTATTGTTGATTATCATTTATTTTAAAAAGCATTCTTATTTTTTTATAAAATCATAAAATTTTTATTTTGTTCTGAAAATTAAGGGAAAAATAAAATACACTATATTATTATATTTTATTAAGAAAATACGAAAAAAAAACGAATAGGATTCACGCACACTTTAATTGTATACGAGAATCATATTACTTAAGCATCGTAAAATTTTAGGGAACGAAGCCAATTTTCTGACACCTTGCAACGTATCTGCTCATGGACGTAGTATAAGATGATAAAGGGTGTGCACCCATCTTAAAGAGCGTAAAATCATTAAGCAGCGGGGTATTCAGAGAGGCTATATTGCGCTAGGCTATATTGCGATCGTGTTACAGGCATGTAAGAAAACAGCTGCTAACTCGATCCAGCGGGTCTCCTTCTTGGAAGCTTAATTAACTCATCTGATCTCTTTAATTTTCACATTCAAAGTCACGAGCTCAGATTTTATTTAACACTCTGAAAATATTAAAAAAAAAGAACAGTCATTTATATATTTATATAAATAACACATTAACAATAGCGTACTAATGTTTACGCAGCCAAGGCCGAATATCATGTTATTGATAATATATACATATTGTGGTATTCGACTTTGGCCTGCGTAAACATTAGCTCGCTATTGTTAATGTGTTACATCATTCGCGCGGCGACACTCGAACAGTAAAGTAGTAGAGCGTGAGACACTCTGTTAAATTTCCTTTTTAAACGCGATTGGAACAAACATTGGAAAATAATTTGATATAATAAATAATTATGTACCTTAAATAATATGTAATTATATCGCAAGAATAAATCTCGAGACGCGTATTTCGTGTGTGATGTATGTATATACAATTAAGAGTTGAAGTAACAGGAATCAAAATTATAAATTATTTATTTTGTCGTGATCTTTCTGTTTCCTTATAAGCAATAATTATTTCTTTAAAAATATTTGAAGGCCAATTATATTTCGTCCAATGCTTTATCGTCTCTTTTTGATTTCAATTTAAATATGATTCAAATTGAGAACACGCAATAAAATAGTCAAATCGCAAGTCCGAGTAATTAACATAATAATAAGCTTCCTGATACATTAATCGTTTATTAAATAATTTATTAAATAAGTGATCCATATAATTTAATATTTCGCTTGTACGCTATATACGTCATAATACGCAAAATATTTTTGGCTGCGAATTATCAATAACATGATATTCGGCCTTGGTGATGTAAACATTGGCGCGTTATTGTTATCGTTTTGGCTTATTATTCATACGGTGACTCTCGAACAGTAAAGTAATAGAGCGCGAGACACTCCGTCAAATTCCTTTTCTAAATGTAATCGCGAAAAATATCGGGAAATAATTTGATATGATAAATAATTAATTATCTTTTACCTTAAATAATACGTAATTATATCGCAACAATAAATCTTAAGGTGCATATTTCGCGCGTGATGTATACACATATAATCAAGAATCGAAGTAACAAGAATCTAAATTATAAATTATTGGTTTGTCGTGATCTTTCTCTTTCCTTATAAGCAATAATTATTTTTTTTTAATATTTTTTAAAAATATTACATAGATAATTGTCATAGCCGCGGAAGGCTCGTTGTATCGTTGATGCTGTCATCGTACCGCGGACGGTTTTCGCGTCGCGTGTTAACACAGCATTGCCACGAGTCGCACAATGGCTCATATGTGTCGTTTAAAATATCTCGCGCGTACAAGTGCGGAAGTAATATAACAAAAGTGCGGGAGTGCCGTTTAAAATATTGTGTGAATCAATCTGAGAGGAGGAGGAAGTCTAGGAGAGGCATCGCGCAACGGTGGAACAACTCTGTGGTAAGTAATTTATTATTTATTAATTCCGTATTTATTAATTCCGTGCAATTTAAATTAAACAATTAATCACGTAATTTGATTTTGTAATTATATGATTTAAACCAGAGAGAATTAGAGAGAAAGGTTTTTACTTTTAGATTATAGCTTTTATATAAAAGTATTAGAGTTATTAGTAATTTTTTTCAAAATTTATAAAATTATTTTATTGATCAGCTTATTATTATATACAATACATCGAATATAAAATTCAATGCGTATGATAATTTTTTTTAAATATTAATTATTTTAAACGTTATTTTAATTAAAATCTCCTATTTATATAATGTTACAGATCAACGATCCTGACATCCTGAGAGGAGGAGGAGGAGGAGGCCTAGGAAAGGCAGCTTGCACCGGCGGAGCAACCCAAGGGTGAGTATTTATTATTTGTATATTGTTAAAAATTACATAACGCATTAATCTGGTCTCATTATTTAAATTAATTAAACAAAAAAATTAGAAACAAAGATTTTTACATAAATCTTATAAAAATTTCTATGTGAAACAAAGATTTTTTAGAATTTATTTAGAATTGTTTTATATTTATGTATCTGCTTATTATCGTACGCATAGGATATAAAATTCGGCAAAATAATTATAATTTTTTGAAATTTTAATTATTTTTTGAGCGCTGCTATAATTTGAATTTTATATTTGTATGTTATAGACAACGTAGCCTCAAGATCAACAATTCCGCTGTTGCGCATCAGTGCTGGTGAGTGATAAATTTTATTTTATTTTGAGATAATGGATCTGTAGATATTGTAAACGCAAATGTTTGCAAAATTGTAGATTGTAAATAGATCCATTGTTTCAAAATGGATGGGCTAGAATATATTAAATCAAATAACTTTTAATAGATTTTTTTTTAATATACATTGAAACATAGTACAGATATATTTTAAAATATAAATTAAAACCAGACTTTAAAAAAAATACAAAATATATTTTTCAATTGATAAATTTTATATAATTTGTTGAATAAAGAAGGCGCTAATAATTTTATAATTATATGAAATAGTAATAATAATTATTTTTATGTTGTGCCGTTTTCTATTTTTTCATAGCCCATTCATCTATATTATCATATTAATAAAAGTTTTGTTTTAATTGATGTAAAGCTAAATTATCAATTTATTAAATTATGTAAAATACATAACTGTCTTATTAATTTTATTTTAATATAAATTATGTATTATTATAAATAATATTATATATTATTATAAAACTATATATTAATCAATATTTTAATCAATTATTAAATTTGATTGATAACTTAGCATTAGATAAATTAAAGTAAAGTTATATTGAAACAATATTGCGTGACAAACTGTCATGCCATTAACGAGCATAAAATTATGCTCACCGGCGGCAATAATTAGCCAGTCATGGAAAGAACTTTTTTTCTTCATTGACCTCCGATAAAGGTCAAAACTAATCTCTGGCTACGTATAGCCAGGAATATGGCCAGGATCAACGAAAGGTAAGTCCAACTGGCTCAATGGACGGTGTATTCTATTAGGGCACGCGAATAGAACACGCGAGCAGGACGCGTGATCAGGATATGTGATTAGGATATGTTCCTTAAAATTTCGGTAATCCCTGATTCCCGCTGACTTAGCAAGCACAAAAGTGTAGGGTTGTTAAGACTATCTTAATTTACTTAAGATAATATTCTTAAGAAATTAATAAAAATATAAATAAATAATTTAAAATAAATAATAAAATATATAATATAATAAAATATATAACATAATAAAAAATATTTACTAGGAATTTAAAAAAATACTAAAATTACTAAAATATTGAGGAAATAAACAAAAAATAAAATATAAATAATATAACGTTTAAATTTATTTTCATGTAAATTTAAAAAATTGAATTAAAATTATCGTTCGTAATAGATATACTGTCAGATTTTCGCAAAATATTATATACCAAAAATCGAGATATCTCTTGCAATATTGGTTGGAGTGTAAAAATTAACAGTAAAAGTTAAGAATTTCTTTTATATTTCGTGGCGTGTTAAATAGGACTTTAATTAAAAAGCCGGAAATATAAAAAGATCTATTTATCCATACTTTTACTTGTTCAATACTTGGATATATTTTTATACAAAAAATTATAATGTCCGAAATGCAGAAATCTATTTTATTATAATTATTTTATTTTCCTATAATTTTAACCTTGTGTTAATTTTAACTGTGTTTTTTCAAATCTATAGAGTCTTAATCATTAATAGCGTTAATTAATTTTTCACGTACACACACATATTTATAAAATTAATTATATGTAATATAATAATATATATAACTTTAATTACCGATTTTTTCAAATTCAATTAAATCAAAATTATACATACATACTTAATATTTGAATTGTCAAATTAGCAATGACTAGCTTTTATTGATATGAAGTATGTAGCGCAGTATCGAGATAATCAATCAACATTGAGGAAAAGAAGCAAAAACTTGCGAGTATCGATATTAATTGTATTATTGATTGCAGATTTACAGATAAAGCTTTGGTTTATTTAACAAAAACAAAATTTGATCAAAATATAAATGTAATTATATAGAATTTGCTAAGTTTTTTGTTTTCTTTTTTTTTGTATGATGACTCTTTTTCTTTTGTGTAGTTTATTATTTTATCCTTTTTACGACATATGTACACATGTTATCTTGATGTATAATTCGTAAACAATTAATGTGACCAATGCATCTTACTGTAAAAGGGAATCATGTAGAATTTCTTATAGATCATCGGTTATGAGAGTTTTCAACCTTAATTGTATTTCATTATTCGATATACCGATGCAACATCGATAAGGACTCTTGGTGCATAAGTTTATCATTTCTCGCGACTTTATCGTCCAAAGATCTTTAATTTACGAACCAGCGTTTTTATTTCTTATCTTCTTAATTGGTATATATTTACGGCTTTAATTATCTAGCATATATATATCATCTAACTCTGAACTAATCAAGACAATTCGACAAATCCAGGTGAGCAATACAAGATTATTAATGCATATATGCAACAAAATATCGCGTCCTATAATTCACCGGTCTTAAAGATTCTGTCTTTCGACTTTCTTTATGTGTATCGTATAAATTAAACTTGTAACCAGGTCGAACATTTATAAATGCTACTACGTGCGGCTACAAGGTGACGCGTGTTCGCAAGGAACGTTGTACGGTAATTTAACGATATCGGGCATCCTCTGCTTTCACGAGATACGTGAACAAGGTGTCGTAAATGCTAAAGGTCAATGTGCTCGCCACTTAATTATCGATTATGTAAATACTTTTTCACAAGACAAGCGCCTCTGCGTATCGTAACGTTCTTTCTTTCGCGTTTATCTGTAACTTTAATCTCCGCACTTTGTATTCGTATTCTTCATATTTTTCTTCGCTATAATTTTATAAGAATTTTATGAGACTATTCTTTGCTTGCTTGCTTGCTTGCGGCTAAAATCAAATGCGTCACGTCAAAGCACATATTATAAATTTTGAACTTTGCTCATTTTGGAGATTTGGATTATCTTATTTTTTCTCATTATTGAATCTTATACCTGCAGGTTCTTCCAATGTATGAAAAAGAAAAATATGACATTCACGATTGCGTACTACATTTGCATGAATAACTTGTGTACAAGATCTGATCGTGTTTCGATCGAACCCAGTATCGAGTTACATTTGCATAATAAATGTATATAAATATCTACAATTTATTATTTGATATGAGACACAAACGTTTACAATATTGGCACCTTCATATTTCGAAATATATATGTATGCATCACTTCTCGCTAAGGTATAATAAGGAATGAAATATATAATTTCTTCAAAAAAAATTAAAAATATTTCTTTAAAACTTTCTTTAGAATAAAAGAAATTTGATTACGAGAAATGATTCATATTTTATATTCGGAGAAATAATTTATTTTAAATTGATTTTTTCTTGCATCCTTTACAATTTTTTAATTACCTCTTTTATGTACTAAAATAAATGTATCAGATTTTATATTTGATATAAAATAATAATTAGTATTAATTACTTAAGATTAAAACATGATGGAAAAATAAAATTATTATTCTTTTTAAATTTAGTATATTTCTTGATCAAGAGAAAAGTTGATAAATTTAATTATATGTATCTCTTTGACTATATTATATTTTAAAGATATTGTTATTCGAAGTTTTTCAATGATATGCTCGTTTGATACGAATAAAAAATATTGGATGGTTGTATAATTGACATAAGGAGTACCAATACAACCTACACGCATAAATAATTATATATATATATATATATATATATATATATATATATATATATCAGTTAAAGTATAATAAAAGCATTTAATGAATTCATTAGCGCAAAATATACAAGTGCCATCATACTTTATTCGACATTTATTCATGTGTTAATAATTGTAAATTGCTTAATCTTATTGAGATTATCTTCAAAAATATATACTCTGATAAGTTGATACCATTAAAATAATACATATTCTTCATATATTTCTCCATTTGATTATCACTAGTCCGCGGTACAAAACGCGTCATAAAATTAAGCGCGCTGGCTTCTTATTTTCGCGTGCGCTAAGAGACGAGATGCGAATGTATACTGGGGCCATGTAATTTTATAACTCAAATTCTGTCTAAGCATTAAAATTAAGAATCTGTTGTAACAGGATGCAACTTGTATCATTTTCATACTGATTAGTTATGAGTTAGTACCTTCTCAAAAGTACGATTCGTCGATTCTTTCGTATTAATTATGAATAGGAATTTTTCAAAATTTTTGTCTTAAAATCAATATTTTGTGTTATTTTTTCTCTTCTTTCTCTCTCTTTCTTTCAACAGTTTCCGTAATTATGTGTATATGATACAGTACATTACAATATATAAGATAAATGACTATATAAGCGTTCTAAGTTTAAACAGCATTTCTCTCTCTCTCTCTCTCTCTCTCTCTCTCTCTCTCTTCTCGATAGTTGAAGCACAATGCTTTAGGCAGTTTCACTACCGGCACGATACGTCATCATTGCTGACTAATCTCATTCTTAATTTGACATTAATCTTTATAAACCGGTACTGATTATGATAATTAATATTCGGTCGGTTTGTCGCTCGCGGCGCAACGTCTTTTATGCCGATTTTTTGGCCGCTCTCTACATTTTTTCCGCTTTGAGAATCATTCTTTTATAAATACTAATATTATAAATATATTTTATAAATAATACTATTTTTGATAAATAAATATTTTGTTATTATAATTAAGATATAATTTCATGGGATATAGCAGAATAATTATATTGTAAGTAATAAAATACGGAATTACGTTAATCATCCTGAATGTCTGACATGTATAATTTTTCTCAGAAAATCTTTCAAGAAAAATGTTATACGTCCAATTGGACATTACAGGTTGCGAGTAATCAAAAGTAATTGCTATGTTAATAATTGCAACTAATAAGCAACTTTTGCCGGAAGTGCATATGTAACGTGATAATGCAAATAATAACGGTTTTTGCGTTCATTGTTTATTAATACAGCAATGTGCAAGTAATTCCCGATAAAAAATAATTTTTAGCAATTATTTGCAAATAAATGAGAAATAACTATCATTTTTAGATAGAAACTAAATTATATAATTTCTCTCTTTCTCTCGTACGCTCTATATCATATTATTTTAAATTTTTTTCAGTCTTCAATGCAAGTATTCTTGTCGATACCAAATATATATTATTTATGTGAAAGTTTCTAACTCTCATAATTTAAGAGGATATAATATATCTGACGTGATCTTTGCATAATGCAATCGAATAAATTCTCCGATCTATTTTTGAGTAACATTATTCTTTGTCATTTGTGCATCGAGAACGAAAGAATGATGTTAAAAGAGAACGAAAAGACGATGTTCAAAGAGGATTACACAAACCCCGAAATCTAGTAATCCCACCCGAGAAGCAAAAAAAAAAAAGAATAAATTGGTCAGTTAATCCAGCAGCGCGTTCTGGCGAACGGCTGTTCATTCTGCTTCTTTTTCTCTTCCTGCTTACACACGTGCGCAGTAACGCAACGTAAGGCCCCGATGTGCCAGATGATAACACCGCCGGGAGTAAGACAAGTATCGTTGAGGATATCACGTAACGTCGTGTGTGAAGTTAATAGGTCGAACGAAACCCCGAAATATATTTTCGGTATAGCTCTCGGATAAATGACTTAAATTTCTGCGATTAATTATAATAATAATATAATATTTTTTTCTCTGTCGCGTTGCGCAAAATTATATCACTTAAAACCAAGAGAGAATCATTTTTTTTTCTTTTTTCAAAAAAGCTCTATTCTAAAAAAATTATGATCAAGTGTTGTCACACATTTCCTGATTCTTTTTTAGAAATGATCCCCATTATGTATTTACTGATTTTTTAAGGGGGGGGGGGAGAACAAGAAACTTATAGGTAGAAAAAGACATTTTCCCGAATGGACGCGATCGCGGTGCTTCGATTGAAATTCCAATGTGATATATCAGCGCAGTAATATATCTCGATTTTGATAACGCTTTTAAACGAGACCGAAACAAAACGAAACCGATTGTGTTGAAACCTTCTCTTACACCTGGAAGTGACTGCCGGTTGGGATCACCCTGAAGGTCCATCCGAGAGATCGCCACTTTCATAGCGGGATACCAGGTTGAGTTACGAGATAGCGAAGAAGAAGTAGGGGGCACCTGTGCGGCAGGTGACCACTGTAGAACACGACAAAACTTCAAGATGCTTACATTTTCACAATGCATACGGGTCCAATTAAGCTATACACATACACACATACACACCCGCGCACAATTCAATTTTACTAACAATTATTATTTATTTTTGTCATTTAAAAAAATTTTTTCCTCTGTATTTTAATTAATATACATCTATATTACTTATATAAATTGCATTTTATAAAATATTGAGATTTTAAAGTTGTGATTTATAAATAAAATAATAATAAGAGAGAAAAATAATTTTTGATTAAATAATAATTAATCAGCAAATCATGGAACATGCATAGAAACAATTAGTAAGTTTTTCGGATTTATTATCGCATCCATAAAAACACCTTCACTGCACCGCAAATTGACTGCCTTCGTTTCGCTGATTCATCGCACAAAAAATGGTCGTTTCGATTACGGGCGAACGCTTACTACGGCCACTTAAATTCTTCATACTTCATAAGTGGGTTCATAAAACTGACTATTCGAACGCAAAATCGATATATAAAAATTATCGAGTTCCCATTTCCGAATTTTATAGCAAAAACGGTTATTGCACCGAAAGATATCAGACAAATACTATCAGCAGAATCAATTACAATAGAATACCGAAACTTTGTACGATTATAATCAGCAGTATTTATAAAACTTTTAATATTTCACACTAAGCAATAAATTGCCACATACACATAAATGGGAAAAGACGATAAATTCCTCCACCTCCTCTTTCCAATGTCACATATTGATTGATTTAATGAAAAAATTAGATTTATAAATTATTATTATATATTTTCTATCCGTGTTTGTAATTTTTATTCGTATAAATTTCAAATTGATTAATACGCAGGATATTTCCATGCGATGCAATTTAACAGAATCAATCATGACAGCCAAATACCATCAATGTATTTCGACCAAATATCAATTACAGCGCGCCGAGAGGGCAATAAACGGTGCAATCGTACTAATTAGAAGGCGCGCAATAGCCGCTTAAGTTTCGTTCTGTACGAATCTGCGCGTAATTTACCGGCGCGAGCCGGCGAGGTGCAATTAAAAAAAGGGTGATCAACCGGCCGGCGGTGGCTGGGAAAGGACGAACCTCTGCAGATACATAAAAAGGCTTTCTCCGACCGCGTTCGTTAGGGCGCCGTGATTGGTTTCATGACGGGACAGGTGCGTATCGTGAAACGAAGGTGTACAAAGGGAGATTCTGCCTTCGCCGCCAATATATTACTAGCTTTTGTTACATAGAACGTCTCTCGAATCTTTTATTCATTTGTTCGATATGCTTTGAGTTTGTTTAGAAGATTTCGAAAGAAATTTTCAAGTAAAGATCAAGCAAATTAACGAAAATGATTTATCACAATTTATTGTGAGACACTCACTCATTTTTCAATTAAAAAAAAATTGCATAAAACCTAAGATTTATATATTTATATATAAGTTTTTTATTAATTCTTTAATAAGTGTAAATTATTTTTTACTAATTTTTAAAAATATTAAAATGCTTAAAAAAATTTAACAAAAAACATATTTTTTTATTAAAGTTTTGTTCATAAAATTTGTACTTTTACAATTAAAAAATAGTGTATTATCAGTAATATTATTAAATATTACATATATTTCTGTGCAAAATCACACCGATATGTAGATAGCGCATATATTATCTCTATATATGATCATCATCAAAATTCGTAATAATGAAAGTTTGTGACGTGTCATCATTATGATTCATTATCGGATAAAGAGAACAAACGGATCAGCGATATTTAATTGCTGATAGCGTGAGCAGAAAAATTGTTATCCATAAAATACAAAAGAGAAAAGAACGCTGGCTTCTCTCTGTTTCTTTCTGTTAACGCACTCATATGCGCGCGAGCGTAAAAAGAGTTAACAAAAGAAAAATTAATATATAATTTTTTGACGGATATCATATTAATCAGTCGAATAACTTTAATCGTGCTAAACAGCTGATTGTATATTTTGATATAATAATCTGTACATAAAAAACTGAAGACGTACTATACGATCACGTGTAACCATAAGAAAAAATATTTTTTCTTTCTAATTAGCAAAAATTAAAATTCTTGTCTTAATTTAATTCAAATTATTTTCAAGATTTGTCGATACATAGATATACATTCGGTCGTTCATATTATTAATGCACAGATGTATCTTTTATAAATTTCAAAATCAAGCAGATGAAAAGATCCGCTATTTACGAGATCCATTCATCATCGCAAGGAAAACGGCGTGGCGACATCCATAAATGACGTTCGAGATTGTAAATTGGCTAATTAAAAAAAAAACATACGGAAAAGAGGCGAAAGCAACGTTAGTTATCTGATGGAAAAGGACAGGTTGGTATTAGGAATAACTTAAGAGAGGGATATGGGAAAAGAAGCAGCGTGACTACGATCAGCACACATGCTTAATCGATATTACAAGTCGTGTGTGTTTAATTGCAAACTAAAATATTTAATCGTATTCAATCTATCCCCAAAATTGGCTGACGTAACAATTAGCATCAACAGCTTACTGAATCATGTTCCGCAGGTTCTTTACGTGTATAATATGTAATATACATAATCAAAGATAAAATCATCAATTTTTTTTTTTTCACAAAACATGAATTAATTAATGCCATGTCTTGCTTGAAATAATATTAATTATTAGTGTAAAAAAATAACTTTTTTGACGTATTTAAATGAAAAAAATCATCATAAAAAAGAATAAGAAAAGTTTGGGAAAAAAATCTTTTAAAAAAAAAAATTATCTTTTCAACATATAAAGTAATGAAAAAAATTACGAGATAAAGATTAGTATTATAGAAGCCACATATTAATGTCACTTTAACATGATGGTTTTTTTAATTTATGATTGTCTGGTGTTCATGAATGCATTATAATCTCTCGAATTGTTTTCTAAAGATGATTTTTTGCACACCTGGTGTGCAGACATCATCTGTAGACAAACATGTGGATCGAAAATCTCGTCGCAAACCGGATGGTATGAAAGAGCCTTGACTTCATCTTCCCTCTCTTCATCTTTTTTCCACTCTGCACTCTTCATGGTCGATATCCGGTGCCTAAAGTCTAACATCTTTCGATCTTTATTCGCGCAGAAGTTTTCGGAACATTAATCGCGCAACTGCTGTTTGCTCTTCGAGCTCGACGCGATCGAATCTCGTTCGCTTCCTATCCTCTTTCTTTTTTGCTCTTTTACTCAATTAATCACCCAATTTTTGAGCCTTAATAGAAAGTACTTTCGATTCTCATCGGCTCATCGACGATGAGCACGATATCCCCGATAATCGAATATGTACACAGAGAATTTTGAACGACGATTAATCGTAATGGCAAAATGTGCGTCAACACGCACAGTGAAAATTTCGTATATAAATTAACACGAGCATGTTTCGTGCATGTTATAATTTTTTAAATAAGCATTTGTGCCGAAAAATTCACAGCGCGATTTTTGTTCCTTTATACACATATATTTATTTGAACACATAATTAAATGTTAATTACATGATAATTATATGTTATTCACTAATTTACATGTAAATAGAAAGAGATTAAGAGACAAGGGAGTGAGAGAGAGAGAGAGAGAGAGAGAGATTACTACATATATCTTTAAGATTGACAGACAATTGTAACATTTTTATATTTCTTTATAAGACAATTTTGTCGTCGCAGAATATAGAAACAAAAACAAATGTATTTCTATATTATTTTGTAAAAATAAATCCATTTTTTACACGAGGTATCTTTCGATAAAATATTCGGAGACCTAAGACATCGTATCTACATGTATACATAGCACGTCAATATCGATGATTACACCGCCGCCGATGAATGGGTCAGGCACATAAAAGGGGCGTGTAACTAATCCGGTGTCGACGACATCATTACCAACCTGACGCGATGTGCCTCGAGCGTGTAATTAATATACACAGGCTGCCCGTAACTCAATCAACAAGAACCCCTTCCCCCCCCCCTCCCCGTACGATATCTCTCTCGTTTTCTTATTCTCTCTCTCTCTCTCTTTCTTCCGTACTGCACTTTCCGCCTTCTATGGCTGCATCGACCGCTGGCTGTGAAAGATATCGATTCCTCTCTGCCGCAATACCGCACAATCGAATACTGCATCACCGCCGAAGCTGCTCTGGGCCTGGCACGCGCCGAAAGCCGATTCGTCCGTTTCCACGGTCGGTTGCCCGGCAATTTGCCGGTTCGCTACCTCTCCAAAAAAAGAAAAAAAGAAAGAGAAAAAAAAAAAAAATACCCGGGGGCCCCACTTTATTTCCTTGGCTTTACTTTACTTTCTTCGCAACGGTGGTTTTTGCGTACGGAAACGAGTGCTCGCGAATACCTCGATATCTCGCCCACCAACAGACGAAAAATCAGGATTCCCTTCTTATAGAATTGATGTCACATAGATAGAAGAGAAATATTTCTAAAAATATCATTGTCTATTATTTGCTCGCCCACATAGACAAATAATAGTTCTCTATCCCATACGTTTTTTCAAGCTCTAAAAGTAATTTTGTTTCCGATTCACAGTATTATAATATTAATAATTAGTATGCAAACTCCATACTTCTTCTTTTAAATAAATCTAAAAAATAAATGTACTATATATAGGTGTAATACGAATTATATACTTTCTCCAAAGAGAAGTGGTCTCTTTTTTATGCAATGGAGCCTGTGATCTGTTTGAAATGAGAGTTGATTAATTCTTTTATAAACATTATAAATGTATTCGCCGCACAGCGCATTAAGCAAACGTCGCGCGACGATGCATGACTCGAAGAGTAATGCACGGAACGTATTATGCAAGTAATTCGCTACACGAGAGTACTTTTAAACGGCGGATATCTCGGGCCGCCGGCGCGCGTAATTAATCGATCGCGATACTGATAAATCAAGGGGAGCAAACAAACGCGCAGCGTTAAGTACGCGCGAATTCTACTTTTCGCCCGCCAAGGAAGAGAATTGATTCGAGATACGGAACCTGATACCGTTATACAAGTACGCATATAAATGATCGTCCGGCTCGTAAAGCACCCGCGACGTTTTATAAATCATTGCAACGAGAATAAATGAGAATGCGGCACTGCGTTTATCGATCATTTCCGGTCTGTCGATCGCATCGATAGACAGATAGCTTTGTAAAGGATACATTATCGTATTCTTAGAGTACGCGACGATCTAATCATATGACATTTTAACTTTTTAACCGTAGATTTTTTTCTTTAAAACTTGATAGAGAAAATTGTTTGTCAATTGTTTGTCACATTTATAAATTTCAACATTAAATATGCTTGAGGCGCAAAAAATGTTCTATGACAATTATGTTATTGTTTAGATAATTATTTTTTGAGTGTGGAAAAAATAATTATGTATATATATATATATATAAAGAATAAGCTATATAATTAGAATAATTCGGTTTGCAAATTTCGTGATCATTTTAATAATAATATCAATAACTTTTTGTCCTTTCAATAGTTGATGAACTGATAAACATTATAACAGCCAATTTCAGAAATTTTATCGATAAATCATTATCGGTTTGGTGTCAGCTGAAACGCGAAACTGGCGAAAATTCTTAAAAAACCTGTTGGCCGAATTGAATTATGAGACCAATTACACAGTAACTTTCGCATAATCAATTGATTTTATGCGACATATATATATATATATATATATATATATATATATATATATATATGCGTGTGTGTATTTGATTGCAAAAAACCAATAAAAGATGCATTATAAATTACAATATAAGAGAAATATTTGCCGTAAATCTTGGCTTTTTCATAAAGGATCATTCATAAAATCAATATAAATATTGGCCAATTAATTAAACCTTATAAATATTTCATGATTGATTGAACTTTCTACGATAAAAGCATGAACGACGTGAAACTACAAAATCACACAAAGAGAAAAGATGAAAGAACAGAAGCAAAATGCTTCGTGTAGAATTGAATATCAAGTTCATTGTAATACAACTTAAGAAATAACTTTTTTGTTGCTAATCAACGACATGATGTGATACCAAAATTGCGATATAAAGAACAAAACAGGGATCAATTTAATGCATGAAATTTAGATCCGACGTATCTGTTTTTCAAAACTGTTTCTTGCTGCAGTTTTTCAATCTGCACCGTGTATTTTTACATTTTTTTATTTTAATTAATATAATCACTCAATGTCCGTTATACATATATAGATCATTTTTATTTTAACAGATTTGGAAAAAAAACAGATTTTATTAATTTTTGAATTAATTTATTTCAAGATAAATTTTATTTGGTAGTATAGATTAATTTATTAATAATGAAGTTACTCAATAATTACACAATTAGCTTATTTAATTTTCCTTCTAATTACATTTTCTCAAAAAAAATTATTTGATTATTTCAGATATAATTAATAATATTTGCGATACATAGAAAATACTGGTTTATGATGTCATTATTTCAGATGTAGGATATATTGAATATGCGATTACTTTCTCTAATCGTACTGATACATCCGCCGACTTTAAAACAACACGTGTAATCTTCAGGTGGCCGCCTATGGACCCTATCCCTAAGCTGAGCCATCCTGCACGAGACTTTACAGCTTATTCAAAGTAGCGGTTAAATTTTATGCACAATTAATTTTTACGTTGAATTTTGAAAAACCAATAGAGCTAATCGTATGACACATGCGACCTAATCATTTAAAGTATGGATTTTGTGTATTAAACGTAGTTTTAGCCTTTCAAATCCTTCTCCCCTTCCTCTCTCTCTCTCTCTTTCTTAAAGAAAAACAAGTAATAAAAGTAAAATGTGCAAAATATAAAATAAATCATAACGCATTTATTATCGACAAGACATTGTAAAAAAAAAAAAAACTGAAAAAAAACTCTTTTTGAATTTGGAATGGATTGCTGCAGTCTTATGATACGAGTATATGATAGTTGTATATCACAAAGTATACATCACTAATTGCATAATTACATAATGCATAATAATGTGCTTATTGTCATTACTCTTTTTGCGGATGTACAAGAGAAAAGCTATAGCCTCCATCTTAATATATATGCGCATAATTTTGCTATATGCATTAATATGTACATACATGTACAGCGAATGACGTACAGTTGTTTTTTTAAATAAAGTGTAAAACCATAAGAATTATACGATGCAATAATTAATCCAATCATGCGGCACTTGCCATGGCATGTGACTGACTTTTATTATTGCGATTTATTAACTTCTTTGCTTCTGCGTAACTGCATCCGTAAAAATATATGCAATGGCTCTTCTCTGATGCGACAATTAAAAATCTGGTCAATTAGCAAGTTAATAAAATGTTAAGATAAGTACATTGGCGTGATCGTAAAAGCGAGTTTTGCTTTATGACTGTTTGCATGCGAATCGGTAATATACTTTAGTGAATCGTAATCAATATAATAAGTAAATGCAATCTTTACGTATTTATGAGAAAAAATTGATTTATTTTATTCATTATTTAAATTGCTCATTCAATTTATCAATTAATTTTAACTAGACATATATAGAAATACGATATACAAATATAAATTAACGAAAAGATACATGAGTTACATTTAATAAAAGAAAATAACACATTTAGAGCAAAGTAATAGGAGGATGGGGAGGGGAAGGGGGAGAGAGAAAAAAGAAACAGAATGGATGCAACAGAAGATATTGTAGAATTGATTGACTCATTTTCTCGCAGATGAAAGCACAGGCCAAATTACATAACTTAATTTGCGAAGCTCTGAGTGTCAGAATCATTGTGCACAAATTAGTCTGATGTCATCGTTATTCTTAATCAAACGATGCTGCAAACGTTGTGCGCAACAACATAATTTTTAAAGCCAAGTGTTAATTTATATTTTTTTTTACAATTAGTTAAATTTTATTGCCTGGTATGTAGAAATGTTGCTATAGAACAGTTTTTCTGTTTCTTTTTTCCTCGCCAAAAAATCTATTAAATCTATTTAACAAAACTATATTCATTGTATAAACCGCAATCTTGTATACAAAGTAGTATTATCAGAGTTTTTGCATAAAAATTTAATCCTGAGAGAGAATTATATTTCTCTTCTCCCCCTTCTTTCGTTTTCTCCTCTTTCTACCAATCTTTTCGTGATGTTAACACAATGTATAACTGTGTATTGCGTAAAAAAAGAAATTACTTTGCATACGTGCATTGCGACTATGTAGATTAATAAAAGACGTAATGAGAAAAAGGGCCAGTAAATTTTCGAAAATCAAGTATAAAACATTATAATGTATTCTCATGATTAACACGTAGCGTCAATGTGTTTGCGGACTTCTCGCGAGCGATTTCATAAGAAATAATAAGAAATGCAAACTGCACGCAAGATACAGCTTTAAATGCTCGTTAGCGATGTGAGTGTCGGAGACTCTCCTTATTTCGTCGAGATAAGTGAAGCTCGCAAATCAAATTCGCTAATTACGTGACGGAATAAAAATTGCTAATTATGGTTGAAGTGGCAGATTGAGGCTTATTTACCGGAAGTTTTCGTGAGCGAGAAGAAAATTAAAGACATAAAAAGATTGCACGACCATGAGCATGTCGCATGCTACAAATTCGAGTTAACCATTTTCAGATTTAATGCTCTGCATTCCGAATCTACATTCTGATAATTTGGAGACTTCGTATACATTAATGCAAAAAATGCTTATAACGATTTATCATTCAATTAGATCAGAATTAGCTTATTTGCGAAAGTAATTAAATGTGTCGGTTGACATTATTTAGATATGGCATACAAAATATTCATCCAAGAATCCGAATCGGATTATTTGAGACGAAGAAGCATTCATGTGGGGCAAATAGTGGCAGGAAATATAGATTATAGCCTCATCTTTAATTTGGAACAGAATTTATTTGCATATGATTATTTTAAATCCGTCAAGGCGAAGCCGTTTGCTTCATCGAGTCGGAGAGCTGTACGATTATGACAGAAGAGTTAAAACAACCATTAAAAAAGTCAACAGGCGTTACGTATAAGTTAAAAGACATTTAAACAATTCTCGTCCAATATTAATCTAATGTATTTTGTTATATTACATAATATTTTGTATTATATGTATGTATGTTGAAATTGCTACACGTACAAAAATTTAAACACTTTCTTGACATTCGCGAGGGAAAGAACGAAAGCTACTTCAGTAGAATTGCAATCGTCAAAATCGTCTCTCCCAAACCTTCGTTTTACTCGTCATAATTTTCTGGAATGCACACAAACACACGAGCATCCTGCGGCATCCAGTGCGCGCGGGACATGTCGTCGATATAAAACGTAAATCCGGAAGAGATAAATGCGGGACGGAGCGAGGAAAGGGCGGAGAGCGGCAATGTTCGAGATGAAAGAAAGAAGCGCATCGGCAATTATCGCGAGTTATTCTCGCAAATGCATTGTAAAAATCGCTACCAAAACAGCAGCTGCCGTCGCCTCTGCATTCCCAGCGGTAGTTCCTACTCGTGTGTGGCAACGCGAGAAGGAGACAATAAGAGCGAAAAGAAGAGAGAGAGAGAGAGAGAGAGAGAGAGGAAACGAGAGAAGAAGAAAGCGCACAGGTGGACGCGAGAAGAAAGGTTGATGCGCGGCAACATCAATCACTGCATCACCGCGCTCGCTTATTCACACACATCAACGTGCGTGACTTAAGCACAATGTACATACAGTCGAGACGGAACGATCGTGTAGCACATTGCGTACGCGTGCGCAATTTGTTGAGCCTTGCATCTCGCATTTTGAGTCTTTTTTGTGGGATAGCGTAATATATTTTCCTCTCCGAGCGCAGAGCCGCGTCGACATAATAAGTCTCACCGAACGCGAAACGACGAGATAATTTATCGTTAAGTCTTTCTTGTAATTATCACGTCGTGCGCGTAGTTTATTTCGAATTCGGAAGGCTTGAGGAAAGAGAGAAAGATATTTAATGGACTTCTGATTACGTTTACATTGTAAATTATTGTGTTTGTTCATAATCTCTCTATTTCTTTTTATATTAATTATTTTTTTTTTTTTAATATTTTGGATTAAATAATAATGATTGTGTTGAGAAAAAATTTACTTCAAATTGAACAAAGAATTCGTGAAAAAAGAGACATTCAAAAATATCTCGCGTGCAACGAGTTAAAAAACAATACATTGCCGTTACTTTATTACTTCATTACTTCCGTAACTTTATTACTTCCATAATGTCGAGCAAAAAAATATATCGCCGCCAAGAGAGTTTTATGTATCTGGTTTAATCCGCGTTTAATGTAACCGACGGGAATATTGACGCAAAAAGCGGATTACCAAGACAGATCGGCCATATTCTTTCTCTCTCTCTCCTCGTTATGTTTTCTTTGAATGAAATAAAAAAATTAATAGGGCCACAGTTTTGAGATGAATCTGTCGAAAAACGATTGTCGGGATGCGGTAAATATCGCAAATTGCGCACGCGGCGCACAATCTCAACAAAATATCCTACCGTTCATTCATCACTGTCGCCGGCAATTATCTTTTGCGACCATGCATGAATTTCACAGATACGGACACAGTTCACAGCTCCCGGACGGCCTGTCGAGCCGAACGCCTGACGGGCTGAAAGCGGTGATACGTTAATCGTAAATGACGACTAAATACAAACGCAGCCACGGGCCGAAATATGTATCTTCATCTTGATGAGAAAACGTGCAATGAGACATATTAAAATATAGTTTGCACTTATTTCGGTGCCGTTGCAGAATGTTGTAAACAGACAACTGTATATCGAGGCTATTTAACTTTCCTTAAATTTCTCTTTTTCTCCCTTGATTTATACATATATTCTTCGAAACGAAATCGTGAAATAAATTTATGAAATATAACGTAGAACAAAATATTATATATATATTGATCGTTTGATGTTCGTTGGATTATTTTAAAATCTTAATTAATAAGAACTCAGTTATTAAAAATCCGTAACATTGAATATTAAATTGTGTCAGTTATTTTTTTCTAGCATTTTGCTTAGTTAATTCCAAATTCATTAAAGTTTCTATTCTATTAAAATTAAAAATGGATGTTTTCTGTGACATTCTATATCTTTAATCATTGCACTGTATGTATTTTATTTCTTAATTAATTTCTATTATTTATTCTATAGTTCAATTATTAATTTTATAGAATTTATATAAATTTATTGCACGAAAAGTTCTAAAAAACACGGGTGCCAGGTGGTTTGTATGTTATACATATAATTCAAATTCTGACGATGGCATACATAAGATACATGTTGCATTGAATGCTGCCAAGCCCTCGCTAGAGGCGATCGAGATTCGCGGCATGCTCGGTCAGTGCATCCCGTTGCATTTTTCACGAGATGCACGCGCCGCGGCATCTTCAAGACACGCGATGTAGCGACCCCGTTAGCGACTTGTAATTGATGGCTTCGAAAATCCGATGGAAAGTAAAAATCACCCAACAGCAACAGTAGTAACGACAGCGACAGTGACGACCAGCAATAATCGATAAATGGCAACTGTAGGTGGAGAGCGTTCTTCGAGAAAAAACGACGATTATCGGAGTTAATTTCTTTCATTATATCATTCGTGAGCCGGTAGACTGACCCACATCTCTGGGGCTTCCGCTTTCGGAGAAGACGACATCGAGTCGGATGGAATCTGCGATTTTAAATTGCATCCTTGAATTGCAACCTTGTTGAAATTTGAAGCGTTCTCGCAATAAAAAAATTTATATTAATATTTTGTCTAATACTAAGCAGCGTTGCAGAAATAACAAATGCGATAAGTATTAAAAGATGCTAAACGCGATTATTTTCTATGGAATAACAGGAGATTGCTTCTTGGCGTATATAATTAATCTCACGATTGATGACTTCTTAAATATATCAAGGCAACGCTTATTTATCAAGGCAAATATTTCGCGCAATATACATTTCGAATAAGAGAATCAAAGGGACAGATTATAATAATAAATTTTTGTTTTATTTTGATTTTTACATATAAGCGTTAATTTTTTTTTTTTTTAAATAATTTCCGATTTAAATATTTTTTTCACCCGCTTTAATTTCCGTAATTTTTATCGGCATCGGACATCTTCATCAGTTACCGTACACTTATCATGGAAATGTGAGTCGCAGGCATAAAGACATTACCGTTAATTGCGCGTTAAATATATCGAACGTGCTGCGAACGTAGGCCATAAAGAAAACATTATAAGAGTTTGTCGATTCTGTAAAACCGGACAACAAGATCGCACGTTCTTTCCCGCGGCAGTCAATATGCAGAAATTTCACTGCAACATGTGCAAAGATCGAACGAAGGCCACCGCCGATTATCGCAGCTAACGAACCGGCCGGCTTTAATGAATTCACGTGCACGATCCAGAATCGATAAAATTTACCGCGCTAAATAGGTACACATACATACATATATATATATATATATATATATATATATATATATATATATATATATACACGCGGGAATGGATTTCCACAAAGCCGGATAGTTGGCCCGAGGGCGATGCCTTGTACGGAGAGCGATGATGAGCGAATGTGTGCTCACTTATTAATTAACACATAAAAGTCGGATGCTATCATAATAAAACTGAATGACGGGGAAGCAAATTGGGGAAACAAATTGCAATCGAAAGCATATAGAAGATTTGCTAAATAAATCTCATATATCGCAAATATTTCTCTGTACTTGCTTGAAACATAAGGATGTTTGAGTAATTTTGCTTGATCTATGATTGATCTATAATTATATATTCCGAGATTTGCAAAAATTATTACAAAATTACTTTAAAAAAATATTAAATGGAAGACGCCGATAATAATTAATTTCAAATTATTCAAGTTGCGAGAGATATTATTTAAAATAATAAACATGCTTTTCTAATTTGCTTTGATAAGCCACATAAATTAAAACATCACATTATATCTTATACCTGATACATTTAATGTTCATTTCCTCTTTTTTCTTCTATATGAATTCTATTTTTAACCAAAAAAGTTGATGAAATTCTTTTCCGCTTTAGGAGAAACCTATTCTCAAAGAATTTTGAATCAACAAAAATTTCCTCAGTTTTTCTACGTCATGCTATCTGAATGTCGTATAGCGGGTTTCGAATATGTTTTACGGATATTTTTACGCTTTCACGTAATCGGCAATTGCACGCGCGACATAGCTCGTTGTAGCATCGCATTACATCGCGTCGCGTCTGGCGTTTTAAATGCACGTTAAATGAATTCCATCAATATATCGAGCAAGGAGCAACGGGAGGTTCCGCGCGAACGTACACACCGTCACACCATTACGATTTCTCCTCTCGCGTGGTGTCGCGAAAAACGCTCGACACTTTCACGGCGCGGTGCGTGTGCGTGCACAGCTGCCACGGCAAAGAGGTACTCGTTACACATCCGACAGAGGGGAATATTGGCGTGCTGTCGCAGGGAAACGTGAACCCTCTCTCTCTCTTTCTCTCTTTCTTTTTCTCTCTCGGCTCTCTCTTCGGGGCCGAATATCGATCTTCATGATTCAAACGAGTGCGCAATCCGATTTGACAATCATTCATTAAAATTGTACGCGATTTTTTCTCGAAAGTTATCGAATCATGCGTCAGGTTTTACAAAAAATTAACAACGCTGTAGGGGGCTTTTTCTTCCACGTAACCGCTCGCGGTGCATCATCATTATAAAACATCGATTGCTGTATTAATTTTTAATTTATAAACATGAAGACTATATTCGAGCAATTTGATTAAAATATACAAATTTAATGCTCGCGCGACGAATCATATATTTTTGACGGATTATTTCTATTCTATTTCTCATTGAGTATACATTTTTTCCATTTTTCATTATACATATTTTATCATAAAGTTGCATTCTACACAAAATAATGCACGAGGATTATTCTTTTTGGATTATAAATAATTTATTACACAATTTTTTCAAAGATAGATTCTACAATTTATTGCATTCAAAATTAATTCCTATTTATTTGCATTTATTTGTCATTCTGTATGTTTTGTCATTCACAATGTTGCACATCGTTTCTCATATCAGTAATTTTCTGCAAATCATGCTTTGTACTCCACGTTATTAAAAAGAAAGTGCTTTGAGTTTTTCAGCCACTGACATTATTATTATTACATAGAGCGACTTATCGTCGATTCTCGATCTTCTTTATGACAATCAACCGCGATGTACCGTTCCGAGGCTCGATATAATCGCCACTTTATAACGTACTTTACCATTCTTACATGTTTCTCGTATTACGCGTTTTACGGCACGCGCAAGTCCAGGCACGTAAACGACATTATCCTAATTGCGGAGTGGCGTCGATGCTCGCGAAGGCGATAAATCGTTGCGCCGCGAGAATAAAGGCAGTGCGTCTCGAATAATGAGATTATCACAATTATCAGATCGCTGCCATTGCATATTATTACGGGGGGCGGTCGCCGGACATGGCCGTTGCATGGCTCGATCCAAAAAACGGTTTTTTTCTCTTCCTTCTTTTTTTTTTACAACGGCCAAAAGAGAAAACGAGCCCGCAGCTACGCGAGAGCAACCGCGTCTCGAACGCTTTGAACGCGACCGCGACTGCCTGACAATTTGTGCAAATAATATTGCAAACTCGATCGAGAGAATGGGGAGTGCGACCCCCGATTGCCGAGGAGAAAATCTGCTTGGAGCTATGGAATCGCGTGCATAACTGAAAGCGAGTGGCATTTGCCGCGGCATGTGCCGCTACGATCGGCGCGGCGGCGTATCGGCTGCAAGTTGCCGGTCGCAGCATCTGCGAGACACACACACACACACACACACACGGTAACCAGAAAATTTTGTTCGACAAGATCGACGAAAAATTGCGCAATGTGTCGCGATAATATCGAGACTCCTGATGCATCTGAAGGTATATTGTGAAATTAAACTTTGATAATTATCAGAACGATACTGACAATGGATTACGTAAAAATTCTAATGTCATGTATGAATCTACCATATTTGCAAAGTGCATTCAAATTATTGTGTGATACATATATATTTATTTAACTATTTTATATGTATTTTTATTATTTTATATATATATATATATGTTTATTTATTTGTTTATTTAACTATTTTATAGATAGCAATACATATATGTATTTATTGCTTTAGAACAACAATTTTATCAAATCATAAATTATAGAGATCTTTTCAAATCCTAAGAAAATATTGTTTAATTTTACTTTAAATTCTTGAGAATAGATATTTGAATCGATTAAAACAGCGTATCGAAAGAGAGCAATAAATAAAATAAGAGATAAATGAAATCCAACGAGAAGAAATGGTGCAAATTTCAGCGCATATGCTTGATATTATGACTAAAATTATTGCTTAAAAAAGAGCGCACACATTTGATTCATACGCACGCACGTATCGAAAGAGAAACTCAAGCAGCGGCTGCTGCGCGTGGCGCGTGCGTAAGCGAGCGTGCAACAAGTGGCGTGCACGTGGTAACGGTCACGCGTGCCATTGCGCGCACGATAGTCATCTCGCTCGTATAATGAAGGAGAACGATATTGACAATGAGACAAAAAAGAATCGAGAGGTTCATAGAGATAGATTCGTTCATTAGTAAAAATGAAACGTCCCTAATCATTCATATTCTAATTGCATATTCGTTGATATCTAACACCGGGTTCACATTGATACACACACACACACACACACACACACACACACACACACACACACACACACATGCGGGCGCACATATGAATATGATATATCATTAGAAAAAAATCTTTTTATTTTAATTTAACATGAAAGTTTAAATTCAATTTTTTTTTTAAATTTTTTCTAATTATTTTAAAAAAAAAGTTCACATTATCAACGTGTTTTTTTTATAAGAGACTATTGAACATAATTATGTTATGCATGCTTAGGAAATCATCTTTTATCATCTTTTGTAAAAAAAAGATATGCTTAATGTAGATTCTGTTTATTAACATCGATAGAAAAAAATCTTATTTTAAATTCAATTTTAGATTTATGATATTTGGTAGATTTCAAAATAAAATTAATTTATACTGCATAAGTGTGCCGTGTATTTCGATACATGTGTATAGCCTATATATTCTAATATGTTTTTTGTATTTTGATTCTTCAAATATATTTTATATATTATTTATATATTACACAAATCATAAAATTATAGAGAATTTTATTAAAAATTTTCTATCATAAATTACAAAGGCTAAGGAGGTTTTAATTGTTGAAATAATGATGTTACGATCCGTAAGTCTTTTTTACTAAAATAACAAGAGCAGAAAAGAAATATAGTTTAGGATGTTGTTGGTAAGATACGTGTTTTTCGACGTTCTCAGAAACGGAACGAGATGGAAGAAGACGAATCGAAGCGGGCTCACAGCACTCACGAGACAACGGCAGCTGTCTTTCGTTCGCGCGCTACCAGCCTTCTGCTTATTAATTAAACCGGCACACGCGAGTTTAACGCGCTACCGTTCCCTGACTTACGTTGGCAAGCACCGCATCTAATTAAGAATCATCTTCTCGCGCGGAAGTCGAAGGCCGCGTGCTCGTGTCGTAAAAACCGAATATCGAATGCTCGATTAGTTACTCGCGATTGCCGTTTCGGATTAACCGCTCTTCTCGAACGGTGCCACGCTTTCGGTGCGTGTCGCGCTTAATTCGAATGCGTAACGGTAGTGAGGACGTGTTTTATTTGTCTCGAAAACGAGACAGCATCGTAATCCACTTGTAAATTACCGCGGTGCCCGTATGCGAATTTTGTTTATCGTCGCTTAACTGCCGTGAGAAAGATGGGAGATTTTCGTTAATTAAATAAAATATACAATTATTATGTTAATTAATGCATTTTTGGAAATGTATTAGTGATAAGTTTGTATTATATTGTCTTGTATTGTTAATAATTATTTCATTATTATTTCCTTATTTCTAATTATCAATTATTATAATGTTAATTAGCATAATTAAACTTATAGGGATATTTTGATTTTTTTACAATAAACTTCATATAAGAATATAAAGACATCCATTCATAGTCAGGTGTTATTATATTATGTATCTAAGGATTACCATATAAGAAGTCAAGGCGATGATTTTATAAAAAGTCAACAGCCATAATTCTTAATGGCCAAAGCTTTTTTTAACTGACATTACACGAGCGGGTGCAATCTTCGCGATACATATAGGATCGGACACAATGCAAAAAAAGGCCGACTTGTTTATACATGGTTAACATAAAGAAGTAGAAGAGGAGGGGAGCATAAACAAGCCGAATAATCGTTGTTCGTCAAATGTGGACACGACATTATCGAGTCGTGGAAAAAACGTACCACGTGCTCTTACGGGAGGAAACCATAAATGGCATTACAGCTGCGAGCGCGTCTTCTCGAATGTATAGTGGGAAGAAAGAGAAGACGAAGAAGAAGAAATCGCAAAGCCATGAATCAGATATCTCGGTTGTTCGATCGATTCGGCTCTCGAGTCACTTTTGGACATACTTTAGCGCCGACCCGATCGCGAGTCGCCTTTATGTCGCCGATTCCCGGAAACCGTGCAATTAAATGTTTCGTCTGTTTGTTATATGAATCTTAATTGCACGACGACTCTTGAGGACAATACTAACATATTTTAATCATTCATCAATAGTAGAGAATACAAGATTATTTTGTAGAATTGATATTTTCATGGCGTTTATAGCGTTAACGTAAACGCGACCGGTGTGATAAAAATCTTTTTCCCGTAAAATAATTGTCTCCAAAAAATTCAGAGACATTTACTTCATTGTCCGACGAAATAAAACGCAAACGAGTTTGACATTTGCGAAACATGGGAAACAATGTTCACAATGTGAGCGCAAAACGCTCGTTGCAAACGAAATTACAGTATCCGCATATCTTTGCGATCAACACCTTGCGAAAATTGTAATTTAAGGGTATTAGCGTAATTAGGATTTCCTTAAATTTCTCCGTCCTTGAATGCGGCAATTGCACGCGACAGCGATGTAACTATACTTCGCCATCGTGATTATTACCAAATGTCATTGCTCTGGCTGATTGCTTGTGTGACGAACGCATGTGCAGTATTTGAATCAAAAGGGGGTCGAAAAGGAGAGGGGGCGCGGGGGACAGAGAGAACTGCCAGAAAGATCGCCTGGAGCAACTGGAATCAGAGAATTAACGAACGTATAAGCATTATTTATGTTAGTCCGGGTCTGCATAAAGCTGTTATTACATGCAAGCTGTAACTGCCCGCGATTCAATGCCTTCGATTCGGGTGAGAAAGTGTCCACCCAAGATGGTTAATAATAATTTTCCCCTTCGTGACGCGGCATGGTGCACGCAGAGCACGACGATTGCGAGCGTAACGAATCGATGGAACGACGAGTGAAATGCACTCGATAACGGGTTATCACTAATTTTGTTCTGCTTAATTATTATCAAGCACAGTCGAACCACTACGCTTCATCAGATGTTAAAAATTATGCCATAGATTATTACGTTTGAGTTATACTGTAGTGATAACTTCTAAGCACGTATAATATTTATCAAAAATAAACGCTTTACATTTATTGTATTTTTGAAAAAACGGAGAAAATATGCTTAAAATTACGAAAAAGATATGTAAAGGAGAACTCATTCAAAAATATGACAAAAAATCATTTGTAATATCTTTTACGTTAGTTTTATTTTTTATTTCAGCAAAAATATAAGAGATTTCTTGTATTAGTATTTTTTTAGAATATCTGTCAAATATCTCTTAAAGGAGTGGAAAAATCTCATTATCATATTTATTTTCAAATAAATAAAGAAACTTCTTTTTGTATATTCTTTTGTATAAATATATAGAGAACCGATAAAAGATAATATATCTAAAACTTAACAAAAAAAAAAAAAAAAGATAAAATCGTATCTTTGATCGAATATCGAATATGATTGTACAAGATTTCCACGGAACTTTGAACTATCTGAAACTTGTTTCTTTCTTGAGAATATATCTAGAGAATCCGTTTTCAAATCGATCGATTACAGGTTACATTATAGTATATCACGCGGGTGACAGTTCCGAATTAAGAGAACATAGTCGGAGATGTTATCGGTCTTTTCTGACCCAGAAATGTTATTTCGCCGATCAAAGAATCGAATCTGAGTAGTCATAAGTTTTATTGGCATACATTCCGCGCCTCCAATCAAAATGGAGCAGAAGAGTGAGTAATTATATTGACAGTGAGATCTCGATATTGCTCTCGTGCACGAGAGAGCGATTTCGGGAGCACCTGTTGATATCATTCCAGTTAGAGGGAAACATAATATATAGTACGCTTTCGATTTCCGTATCATTTTATAGGTGTTATTTTTATATTGTAACGTAACACGAGATCGCGTTATCAAAATTACTGTAATTGGTATCTTAATTTATTCAATAATGATTGATTGAAAACGAGAGCGAAGCAGCGGGAAATTGTTTTATATCAAATTATCATTTATATGAATAAAAGATAATGTGACATCGTAAGAATAGTAGAGTATATTAACTAATAAAAATTCTAGAGAATTAAAAAAAGTGAAAATTAAAAAACTCCTTTAATTTTAATTAGTAATGTACTAAATAATAAAATTCATATATATAATAAGATATATATAATAAGATTCATATATAATTATTACTTAATCCTATTTATTCTCTTTGCTATAATTACACATATAAATATTTGAAATATCATGACTTTTTTTTATCTTCCAATCGATATGCATATTCAGATATCCCATCATTTCTCTTTTTGTTGTTGAATAATTTTCAGAGGCTTGAAATTTTAATTTGTCTCTTTTATAATTTTTTAATTTATCCTGTCACGATACGGCAAACAGAAATGATGGTTCATTGCTTGCGCAAGTTTATTTCGTTCGCGAATGATACGGGTAAAAGCAACGAGAAACATCACCATATAATAAATGATTCTTCCTGCTCGCCGTTATGTCAAAAAATAGATTGGTAATAATTAAAGAGTCAGCCAGCTGCGTCCCATCAATTTTTATCAAAATGAAGCCCACCAGAAAGTTGACATTTGATTTCTAGTTTGTACCTTTGCAGTTGCGCGAAGGATGATCCATCGCAAGGAAGTATAGCATCGATCCTTCATTCCGCTTCAGCAAATACGAACTTCATTCTAGAAGTTTTATCTTGATCTTTACTATTGCATTTTTGTTGCAATTAAATTGTTTATTATCTCTATTTTTTATATATTTTTAGTACCAACAATATATATATATATATATATATATATAAGTTTATATCATTTTATTACAATGGAATTTTGAAAAAAGAGCTAAAGTTGTAAAGTGTTTTAGTGGAATTTATATGTTCTGATTAGTAGAGTAGATTAGTTTAGATATCAGTTGAGAATTTTCTTAGTTTTTATTTCAATATTCATATAAACAAAATAAGATATATATATATATATATATATATATATATATATATATATATATATATACATTATATTACATTATATTATATATATCAGATTTTTATTAGATTTATATTAGATATTTACATTATATTACATTATATTATATATATTAGATAAAAATATGCAATTACATTATAGCTGTGCTACTATTTTTACATAGAATGCATTATTAGTTATTAATAGCAGCAATATAACATTAATAATGACATATATACATTAATTGCTCTTATATAATATAATATACTTTGAATTATCAATCAATTGTGTGTCCATAAAGATAAAGGGCTTAATTTAGTAGTTCCACGATCGAGAATTAGATATGCAATCGATGAAAACGATCGATATGTTGTTAAAAGCTCGTTAAGGATCTTTGTGCGGGCCGATGATCCTTGAAACCGGAAATTTCTAGGCGCTCCCACGAGCATTCCGTGTTAGTGCCTAAGTCGCAGGTGCTTATTTCTAAGTGGCTAGGAATGAGGACTTCTTTTTGAAGCACGTGCGCGAAGAGAATTTCCCGCCAAAGTCTTGGTTTAGTTTCCTACATTACTCGCGCAAAAGAACAAAGGAGATAAAACCACCTGCAACATCATAGAATGCAAGAAGGAAAACTATCCTTAACGTATTTTGGTGCAATGTTATTTTCAGGTGACACGTGTATGCTGCCAGCTTATATCTATTACTTAATACTCGAACAGTTATTTCTTGCGCAAAAGAAGTGCCAATGACAACACGTGCTTGAAAAACGATGTTATAATAACGTTAATATATAGATCGTCTTGAGGAAATATTCTAATTTTTACCCAATTTTATATTTTATTAATTATATTAATACATAAAAAATGTAATACAATATTTTAACATTTTTAGATTAAATTTAATCTCTTATACATTATGTCTATTTTACACACACACACAAAATATAATAATAATTTTTATTCTAATACAAAATTATGCCACATAATATTTATATTTATGAAAAAATTATTAAAGTATTTTATTTTAAAGAGATTATTTATTTTGTAGAAAATGTACTTATTAGAGAATTTTATATTTTTTTACAATTTATCTCGAAACCATAAAGTATGTTATATTACTTACGTAATAAAACTGTTACGTAGCAAAACATCCAAATTGGTTATTTTTTTATGCATCAAATAATTAGCTTAACTTCAAGGCCATTTTCATACCGATCATGAAAGAAATAAATTATTGGGAGACGAAGAAAAACGGCGTTTGAGAACAGGAAACGACGCTATCGGCGCCATCGTCCGCCCCATTGGACAGTCTACATAAGTAGCGGGAATACACTAGTACTTACAACGGTGACTGACAATGAGTACAAAGCAACGTCGGAAAGTACCCAACGACAACGATCTATTTAATTACATGTGAGGTTTCGCAGGTGTAGTTACTTCCTCTTGTCTCTAGCCGCCTTCCCCTTGTCCTTTCCTTCATTTTAATTCGTCGTCTTATGTATCACAATCGTATAATCAATCGAGCGTGAGAACCGTTCCTAGCAATGACATCGAAACAGAAAAAATAATGTTGGAACGCCCGCATTAAGAAAGAACGTCACTAATTTATTATGTGGGAACACAATAATCATGCTTAAGTTTTCAATTGACCGTGTGAAATTCTCTTGCTTCTCCTTACGATATCATGATAAGGAAAATATTACGGTGACTTTTATTGGTATTTATTAATTATAAATGCGGAATGTTTTTATTTATATAATAATAAAACAATATTTAAATATTTTTATATACAAAGAATTAAGATCTTAAAAACATTTTTTAAATCTGCTTTCTAGGACTTGAGAAAAAGATATTTTGTGTTGAAGGAACATTTATGCAAGTTGTTTTTTGATGTGTTTAATTTGACGAATTCTGAGCGTTATCGTCGAAATCACTCGAGACAAGATTTATCCGACTAATTCATCTGATAATTGGGCGAATTTATTGTAGTATAAAGCATATGATGTATATGTTTAAGCAACAACTGATGGTTTCGATAGACGTTGATATGAAAAGAGAAACCTGGTTATAGGCCGAAGTGCAGAGCCGACAGAGGAAAGAGAACTGATACAATATGCGTGAAAAAAACCGAAGGAACCGACCGATCGACGAGAAACCGCATCGGGCGCGACAGGTGGTCTTACATTGTAATATCGAATTGCAACAATGTATGATAATTATTGTCTTGCATGCAATAGGAAGGCGTAGAAAGGTAACGAACAGGAAGGATTATTATCCGCCAATATTGTTCGCGAAATTGGAACATAGGGAACATTGGAACATATTATATATATAAGAAAGTTTTCTCGTCACGGAAGAGAGGACGCGCATTCTCTTGTTGCTCAATCACATATGCTTGTTCGAAAGGAAGTTTGATATATTTTCGCCGGTGAATTGTGCCAAAGGTTTAATCGAAAAAATGAGAATGAAAGCGATAAAACAGAATTTGCATTTGATAATGTATCTTTAGCATGATAAATTATAAATTATATTTATTTAATATTCTTATAAAATATTCTTAGTAAGATATGTTTTAAAAATATCATTTCGAAAAGAGAACGTAAACATTTTTCATTTCCTATATTTTCTCTTGCAATAACTGGCTGCTGATACTATGCATTCATCATTAGCACAATCATTAATAATGTGTCTCTTGCAATATTATAGGAATATTACAAAGACAGAGAGAGAGAAAGAGAGAGAGAGAGAGAGAGAGAGAGAGAGAGAGAAATAGATGCCTTCGAGTACAGTATGTAGCTGCAAATTCTCTAGCAGATGGTCTTGGGTCCCCCCGAAAGCTAATCACTCGAAAATGATGAAAGGGCATCGAATAAAAAAGTACGTGATGACATACGAAAGAAGGGGTTGAGAGGGAAGAGGGAAGAGAGTAAGAATGGCAAAGACGGAACGATATTCTTGTAGAATCTTGCTGCACGCACGACCGCAAACTGGCACACGCGGTAAAGTGATGCTATCGATGATTCGCCTGCATTTTTATTTCTTCTCCATTCCATCTTTCCCCCTCTCCCCTCTTCTTCGTTTGCTACTTACATACCGCTACTAAGATACCGCGCGAATTGTGTTAACCGTTTTAGACACGGTGCAAAAATAAATATAGATAAAAACGAGAAGATAGAGTGAAAAGAATAAGGACGGTATAGAGAGAGCATGGGAGAGAAAGATGCGAGGATAAAAGAGAGGCGGAGGGAAAAGGTGGAGTGCAGCACGAGCCACTCGCTCCCTGCACCATCTGTTACACCGTTGCATCGAAGACGTTGCGCCCAAGCCTTCGCAGGGACACCATATGCTTACTGTATGCCGCACCGATATTACAGGACTATGGCGCTTTTATTGTTTTAAATATCATACCTGTCGTACGTGATGATTAAAATCTTGCGATTTCGAAAGAACGTAATTTCCTGCATCAGACGAACGCTAAGGATCCAAACGGCGGCGCATCTGTAATAGGCGAAGAAATTGTATCAGATCCTTATCATTAATACAATCATAGTTACATACATTATAAATTTGTTTATAGATTATTATAGTTAGAATTCAAACTTTACGTTATATACCGACGACTCTCTCATGATGAATAAATTACTTTGACAGTATTTTACGAAAACTTAAACTTGATAAAAATCGCGTTACCAAAAAGTCTTCTCATTCAAAAAGTTACCTCATTTTCGGAAAAAATCAACTGTGCAGTGTTTATTCTCGCCCGATATAGGATCTTGAAAATCGTGCAAGTTAACATGAATATTTATAAATAAAAGATGCAAGATTATATCATTCCACACAAGAGAAGAAAGCAAACATTTTCTTCGAAAGTTGGTTACACATTTTTTATGCATATACATATATCAAATTCAATCAAATCTCTTATCTTAATTTAATATAATTGTAAACTGACGATAATTATAAATATGTAATTATCAATAATAGTTGCAACATAATAATTATAACAGAATTTATACAAAATAATGATAAAAATTATGATATTGAATCAAAACAGAATTTAAAAATTTTATCTGTTATTTTGAAATAACTATATATTCATACTAAATTGTAAGTCTAATTACATCAAAAAATGTTAAAAAATTAATGTGTGGAAAATAACAATACACGGACAAATTGTATGTTCAATTATATTAATTTTTATCAATAACTACATGTATCGTGCTATTTTATAAAAAATAATCAAAACTAATAAATAAGAATATAAAAAGCACAAAATATGTATAGACTGATTATAACATTATGAAGTGCTTGCTCGTGCCGTTCCCAAAGATACAATCCACTACAAGCGAATCATCAGCAGGTAATCTCACGAAATGAGTTTGTAAAATCGCATTCCTATTCACATTCGCGTGGAACGGCGCGCGTTACATCAAAGGTATCGCGCTGCGTCGTTCCGGGGTACGAAACGAGGACGTTGATATACACATACGCACAGGGTCTACGCACGAGCGCGTCCAAGAATGGCTTTTAGCTTCCCTCTTTCTATCTTTTTTTTTTTTCTACCTGAGCCACGTGGCGACGCGTGCTGGCTACGGGGGACAGTTGTCGAGGGCTGATCGGCCGATGCCTCGCCCGTCGTGTGTGATTCAAGGTATCTTTTGGACAGAGAAAAGAAAAGAGGATAAGAAACATCGATGAAATTGGAAGAAGAGCTACTTGTTGGAGAAAGAATCCCGACAGTTCACGGCAGGATGAGATTGCCATTCGATTCCTCTTTATCTTCGACAATCGTGACAGGTCTATATTCTGTATTTCATGGTCATTAAACGCGGAATATTTTTGGAGAATATAATTTAATTATAATAATTGTTCTTAATTTTTTTGCGTTTTTTGCATTTCCTCAGCTGGTTATCTTGACAATTTTAATATTTGTCACAAATTTTCAATAATTGAGAAATTCCATTTTTTAATAAATAAACCTGAGATATGTGAAAAAGTGAAATTCTATTATTAATAACATATTGACCTTAAAAAATAAAAACTATGAAGTATATGAACCGATTAAAACTTCGAGAAAGATGTAAAATTTATAATTTATGACAGACCATCTGTCCCGTATATATTGGTTTTAAAATCATATATCCAACCCCATCTATAATAAATGGTCACGTGTTTTCTCCGATATTTTATAATACTATTTGGTATTTGCTGTGGGTCGCGTGCATGGGAACTCATAACAACGAAGATACTCACATTCTTTTTATGTCAATCATGAAATACGATCTATATTTCGATCATTTCCTAAACATATCTTTTTTTCTTATGTGTTTTTTTCTGGCTATATAATATATATTACATTATTACAAAAAATATTATAATTATTTATTACTTTATTTATGCATAAAGGTTTTATTACGTAACTTTTGTACATCTTTCAATATTGTTACTTATTATGTTCTTATTTTTCTTTACACATCTTTATTGATCATTTTTCCATAATTTTTAGTACTTACATATAAGAGAAGCAGTTCGAAAACCGTTATATAAGATGACGAAGCATCGGCATCGTTCTGAAAGCATTAAATTTTATACACGTTTTCTCTAATTAATTTCTGGAAAATCGACTGCATCCCCTTAAAGTGTGACATTCCATTAGCCACATGGCACGTCTGTGCATTTTACATAAGCCATTTACGATGTAAACACTCCATATTAATTTGTTTCTATACGCAGTCTTTTTTCAAAAACTTTTAGAAAAAACCCGAACAGTAAATTAATTGATACATATGAGAATATATTTTATTTTAAAAAAAATTGCATCTGACATGCATTATAGATCATTTCTTCATTATTCAAACATGAGTCACTCTCGGCAGGAGCTTCTCGGATTCGAAAAATCGCAGGGAACGACAGACATCGGCGATCGACACCGCTCTGCTGGGGTGGATTTAGTGATTAGCAATTAACTTCGACCCTCTTGCTGCCCGCCGATGTCCAAGTCCCTCTCCCCTCCCCCCCCCCCCCTCTCTCTCTCTCTCTCTCTGCCTCTCTTCCTCTCTCTTTTTCTTTCTCTTTTTGGATTATTTTTCTACGCTCTAGCAGCCGCTGATTTCCGTTCGTCGGAAACGTCATGTGGCACATTAATTGGATCCGCGCTGAATAAAAGGAGGAGGCTCCTACATCGAACTTAGAAACGCCCGAACCAGTCTCCATTGAGATATAAATAGTGGCAACATGACAGTGACTGACGTGGATAAACGGTATCTCAAAAGTCATATGTATGTGCTGTATATGTATGTATATATACATATATGAATTCTATATATTATATGTATATAATATTTTGTATAATTATTTATATTATTATAATTGCATTATTAACAAATTAATCCAGGTAGCAAGCGCACGTCATTGTGACATCAAATGACGTCATTTTGACGTTTAATGACATTATTGTGACGTGCATTTAGTACCTGGGAATATTAATTTGTTTACCTTAAGGTAATAATTTTATTTTAATATTTTAATTTTGCCAAACTTAGAGTTAAAAATAAGTATATATTTTTTTTTCTATTCCAGCATATAGCCTATATAGAAGGATCATATTACAATAAAATTATTCGTAATTACATGCTAAATAAAGAAATTCTGCATTTCAAATTATCGTTGTAATCTTTTAACGGTATGTGATAGCGATTCATGATACTGATAGTGATTCATAGAAATCATTGGAGAAATGATATAATGTCAACGCAAAAATTTCTCGCAAAAGATAACGGAGAAAGTTGTCCGATATTCTTTTTCCACATTGGCAATGTGATGACAAATTAAAATGGCTAAGAGAAGCAGGTGATGTCGTCTTGATAGCTCATTTATTTTACACGTTGGTCGATTCTTAAATATGGTTAATCAAAACTTCAACGCGACATTAAAATTGGCTTTTTATTCTAGTTAATGGAAATTTTGTGATGTAGCGCATATATAATGAGATATTTTTTATTAGATTACGAAATTCTTATCTCTCACTTTGCTGTTTTTAGCATATTTTTGGCAATCTGTTTGATACTTATCTAATATTTATTAGAAAAGTAAAATAACGCGCATACATACACAAATACAGAATAGAATAAATATAATTAGACATTTTTAAATATTTTGTGTCCCTTTTAATTATATTTAAATTTTTATAATTATAAAATAATAAAAAGAGTAGAAATGCTTTCTTTCTCTCTCGTAAAATATAATTATATATTAAAATAATATATATAAATTTAATGATTATTTATTTGACATATATCTTATTAAAATTAATCATATGAATATTAATGTGAAATAATGATAATGTAATAAAAATATAATATAATATCGATGCTAGGATATCAATTGTTTTCCGATTACATTATCAAAAATCGCGTCAATCGTAGTATGCATTAACATTAAGCGATGCACAGGCCTGGGAACTGAAGCAATCATCGACAGCGTTGCCGCAATAACAGCCCTCCAGATCGTTCAAGGATTCACCTAGGTTCGCATTAGTTGAGGGTGAATCACCCTGGGGATTTAGGTGGTGTTTAACACGCTCCAGTGAATCGGAGCGTCGCCGTGGTTGAAACGAAAAGTTACGGCGATATGTGAAAGTGGAAACGAGACCGGTATAGAAAGAGAGAGAGGAGGACCAACGGTGCGTGACCCCCTCTAGAAGGGTCAAGTACCGGAAGTAGAGAGAAGCACCGAATGCAGTGCCCCCCGAAAGCACTGGGTCACGTGGATGAACAACAAATTAACCGGCATCGAAGCATCGCCACTCGCCTGCCCCACCGGCGACCAAAAACCTATCCACCCCTCGGTGAGCATCCCTGAACATCCCTCGACTTACGTATCCTGCCGCCATATGCCGCGCAGGTGAAAAGAGCTCAGGCTGACACCGGTGGAACGACTCTACTGTGTTATCGGAGTCCTTGATACACAACTTTGGAATAACGACACATACATAATATACGATGATTATTAATAATAATATCGATGAATTTGTTTGAATTCCATGTTGATGAATTTTTTTGGTAAAAATTTGAATATCCTTTTTTTTATCTTCCTAACGTTCAACATTAAAAATTTTAATTAACAACTGAGTATAATTAAAATTTGGGATCACATGATATACCAAAATGGAATCACATGATATACCAAATACTTTATTGATATTTGCACCATATGCTAATTATTAATATATGGGTAATTATTAGTATATAGGTTAATAGCATATCTTCAATTTTTTATGATATATAAAAATTCTTATTTTATATTCATATTCCACATTCTTTATCAACTTACCTAAAAACTATATTAATTATTGCACCAATCATTTTTTAAAAATAGGTAATTGCTGTGATTTCTGAAATCTAAATTATTATAATTATGTTTTATTTCCACTCAAAATTGATCCATTCAAAATTAATAAAAAGTAGGAAAAACGGATTGCTATCTTCGATTTTATATTTTATCTGAAGTAATTATGATGATTCAAAGAATATTTTATACTACATTATTTATGGGTGGAGGGTTAGTCTTTCCGTAAAAATTATGAATAAGTAAAATCTATGAACTTACAACATAATATATTACAATAATTTATTATAAAAACATCTCAATAAACAACAAAGATTTGATAAAAGAAATTTACATAATATTAATGATCAGAATAATATTTTACATATGCATATACATTACGTTACATTTCGTTTATCAATTCCACGCATTAACTCAATCGTATCCTGTTCTATCCTAATAATGCTAAATGCTTGCTTCTGTATGCGCACAGACTTATTTATATTCCCTATCGTATCTCCAAGGGAACTTAGAAGAAGGCACATAAATTTCTACATTAGCATTAGAAGGCGTGTGTAGATTGTGGCATCACAGAAAGTTTAATTTGAACGGTTTTGTTCCACCAGTTGATACAGCTGCGGAGAATCAACTCTATGCGATTAGATCGAGGATTACGTCTAAAAGAAGATAAAAATTTCCGTTCCGCATGTAAACGTCTTTAACTCACGACCGAGTGGATGGCAAAACGAAGTGACGAGAACTTTTATCGAGAGAGCTCTTTGATAAATCCTTTCAGAAGTAAACAAGACGTCGCGTTGTCAATTGAATGCACGGAAATACATTTATAATCCAGATCTATTTAATCGACGTTTCGATTCTTATGTAAATAAACCCACATTTCTGTCATGGTATTATTGAATGATAAGAAATACGTGCTTCATTTTAGACAATTGCGCAAAATATAATATACTTTAATATTACAAGTTTTTAAAATATGTAAGATTCAAACTCAATGTTTATTATTATATTGTATAGATATATGTTTATAAAGAGCATTATATAATATATATATATATATATATATATATATATATATATATATATAATGTTAGAAAACGGAAACAAATATTATAAATTTTATTTGACATTCATCTTTTTTATTAATAAATTTACTGGAAATAATTTTATAAGTGCAAAAATAAAACATAATTATAATAATTTAGTTTTCAGAAATCACAGCAATTATCTTAAAAAATAATTATTAATGCAATAATTGATATAGTTTCTCTGTTATTGTAAATTGAAAGAATGTGGAATATGAATATAAAATAAGAATTTTTATACATCATAGAAAAATTGGAGATATGCTATTAACATATGCTAATAATTAGCATATGGTAAATTATCAATAAAGTATTTGGTATATTATGTGTGTCCTACAAATCAACAAATACTTTCTCTAATTCATTAAATATAATAAATAATTATGTAGATATTATTTTATAACGTTTCGTTGACTTCGTTACTTTTAAAAAGTCAATAGATTAAATTAAATAAAGGAAAATAGTATCAGAGAACGATCAAATCTTTGATATGTGATGCAATCTCGCGAGTGGGTATATGAATAAAGATTTATCGCAAGTTCCGTTTTGAAAGGACGATGTCGACGAAAAATGTTTCGGACTGAATTTAAGGTAATTGGGAACCTTGTTTTCCTGTGCCACTCTGTAATAATCGGCGCATTTAGTAGTGATGTAAGCAAAGGCAGATGGTCCGTGCTTGTGTCATCGGCTTCCAATGAAGAAAATTATTCTGCTTTCCATCGAGTGTGCCAGATTATCAGCACTCAGACTATCAGTATTCTTCAATGCATTTTTACAATACGTCTTTCTGTTTTTTTTCTCTTATGTGCAAAAGTATATATCCAATATATAATTATATTTTATATTTTATTATATTATCTTATATATATATATATATATATATATATATATATATATATATGTATATATATATTGCAAAATATTACTTAAAATTTGCTTAAATTATTCCATATAAGTTCACATAAACGTATAAATAAAACATAAGTTTTAATCCTATCTATAATAATTCCATATAAATGTTTAAATTATACTTAAAAATATTTTAATTGTGAAACGTAAGATTCATGTGTGTCATATAATTCAATTTAAGTAATTCAATAAATTTAACAAATTAATGAGTTACGCATATTTGTCTTATTTAGCCGGTATAACGTAATCTACCTCATTGAATTTCTGCAAGCGATATTGTATCTATCGGAGGCGTCAAACCATTGCAATTATAAGCTGCGTACCGATGACACCCGCAGTGTTCGTTTAAAGACGCTTTCTGCGGGACCGCAACGGAAAGTATATACGAAGACGAGACGCATCGCACAGGTGGCACTGCAAAAGAACCACCTGCATCAACCGCGGCTACGTACCGCGCGAATGTTCGTTCGTTCGCAACCATTTACTGCATAATCGAAGTTGAAACGGTACTGAATTTAAAGAAAAAAGAAAGGTAAATCTAAGAAAAGTATTATAATCAGTATTTTTTTTCTTAATTCAAAATGCTCGTTTTTAATATATTAGTTGCTTAAAATTTAATAAAAATTATTTTACCAAAGAGAATGGCATATCGGCATGAAAATATCTAACAATATACATATATTATTTACACACTTAAAATGTTCAATTCATATATCTTATATTATATATAGCATTCATTATATATATCGTATATTTTTAATCGTATATCAATGTTATAAAATTTGGATTTTTTTCGAGTTTTGTTTTTCTCTTCTTGCCTCCATCTTTTAATTATGCTCGCACAATGCAATTTAATGATATCTTCCTTCGATGCGCGATTTCCGATTTATGTCAAGCGTAAAATCTCATACATGCGGTGTTATGTTTATAAATTGATTGCGACTACACGGCGTTACGAGACGGTGACCGATGCAAATATTTAGCGGCACGAGACAACGAAACGTAAGATTATGAGGTCAAACAGGCGGTTACCTTAATGAGCCATCGCGTCTACCACTTCTTACCGTTGATTCTCGACGCGGCGCGAGGAAAGTAAAGTCAGCCGGCAGGTAGTTTTTCGGTAGAAAAGGAATAAAACAGGTGCGGGAACCGACGCGTTCGCGCGCACGAGCAAACCATCTAGACACAACACGCGGTTTTATCTACACTGATTTATCAGGAGAAACAAATTGTCTGCGATAATTCACCTGTTGCCTCACCCGCCGGGCAACCGCCGCCCTCGCGCACCGTCCTTAAAAATTCGTTCGGGTTCGCTGGAACAAATAAGCTGATGCGTGATATCTCCAGCTGGACCTCGGGGTGGGAGATCATCGATATTCCCGGAGAATATCCGTGAATATACCTACCCGGTACTTGACTATTACCATGTCTGAGCGATCGTTTCATCAGGGCCGATCATGTCTAATTTTATTTCGATTGATTTTTTGTTTTTTTACAGTATTGTCTTTTCGTAGAACTTAATAAAGAGAAAAAAAATAGAGAATATAGTGATAGTAATTTGTACGATAATATTTTCTGATGCGGCGCACACAAATATAACTAAGTTCTTATAATTTGTTTATAATTTATTGATTGTTTTTAAATTATTTATTGCTTATAATTTTATAGTTGCAAAATGCGTTATCATTTTTTCAATATATACATATAATGATGTTCAAAATTTTATCGCTTTATATAATTAGGTATATTGTGAGATTTATGTTAATATCATTAAATTTTGGTAGTTCAAATATTCAAGTCAATTAATCTCAAGTAAATTAAGAATATCGCTTAATGGAATTTGCTGATTACGGAAGTACTCGAGAAATCTTTGACCGTCAAGAAATCATAATAACATACTCTCGAATTTTTATGCATTTTACGACCGAAGAAGGCGGCAGCAGCAATCCCCTTTAATATATAATCTTCAGTATTACCGTTTCGTCAGGCTTGAAAAATGGACCGATGCGATGCTGTTAAGGATCCCCGTATGGAAACTTGAACGAAATTCGCACGCATTGATATCCAAAGTGCGTGCGTGATCTAAATAAAATTTATTTTCAATGTGAGACACGATATACTGTTATTATATAAAAATGATTTAATAACACCCATGTAAATTTTTTTTGTTAATGCGTATATAATGTTAAATCAGTAAAATTTATGATACAATAATATGCTAATATAATAAATATAATGCTATTTTTATTATTGTACATCTAAAGAGGAATCTTTTTTCGAAACCAACTTCAATTTAATGTAGAAAAGCTCTTACATTTTTATAAATATATATTATTATCATATTTATATACATCATTAAAAATATATCAAAAGATTTTTTGACACTCTAGGACACTTTCGTAACCAGTAAACGCTTCTTCACGTTAAATATTCTTATTTTAATTTCAATTAATTAGCTTTTAAACATTAATATTATTAAAACTTTTGATAACATTAAAATAAATCTTATAATAATTATAAAGCAATCAAATTACGAACATTATCACATATTGGAAAAATGGTGATTCATTCTACATTCATAAAAGTATATTATACAAGCAATAACAAATTAAAAATATAACGAGAAAAAATGCTTACATGTGTTTTTAAATGCGTGCATAAATTTTTATCATATTGTAGCAGTAATTCTATATGTGTTGTGCTTGTTTTTCTCAAGGCAACTTGTATTTATTTGATCGTTTTTATTAAAATTTAACGATCTTCTCTTAAGAAATTATATTGCAAGAACTTTGTGTAAAGTATCTGTGATCGAGCAATTATAATTGGACGAATCAAGCCATCGTGTTCCTTTTTATATACTCAGGTGGAATACATGATTGTAAAATTATCGTGAATATCAAAGAAAAGATTTTATTACTTGATACTGATCGGTTAATTTAGTTGGAAAAAGTTTATTTATGCTGTATACAAGACAATATATATGTAAAGAAAGAAGAAAAAGATACTAAATTAACATTAAAATATAAATATAATTAATTTTACGAACGGTATGTGTATGTGTATGTTTGTGTATATGGTATGTGTATGATTCCCAAAATTGAAGTATATGCAGTTATTCAAGTTATAATGCGCACTTTTCTTTCGTGAAAAAAATTTGCTTCAGACTCATATAAAACTTAATTTACACAACTTTCTTCTGATTAAACGTAAAATCGTAATATATCCTTAATTTGAAAGCACAATTAATATCGTATTCAAAATACAAAATGGACATAATACATCATCATGTTAACTCGATAATTGATATTTTATACTATGTTATATGATAATATGTTATATGATATAATAAAATAATTTATAAAAGATTAAAATAATTTATAAAAGATTTATAATTGAAAAAATATAATTAATTTCTTCTCCATAAATGTCTTTAAAGAGAAAAAAAGGAAAGTGTTTTTTGAATTTAAAAAAACCATTAATTTTTTTAGTAAAAAGTATCATTATTTTGTCATCTTGTAATAACTAAATATTTTCTCTTTGTATATTACATTTAATATTGCAATCTAAAAATAATTGTAATTTCACTCATCGAAATCTTGTTTTATGTCTAGTTAGCATTCCTTATATTTAAGATTTCGTTATAATTGATAGTTTTTTTTCTAGGTGATTAAAAAAAAAAACTGATTTTTCATCATCATTAAACCGGTTTCACTTATATTACCCCAATGACTTCGCGCAACCTAGTTTCGAGAAGTTCACGCCAAGCTCGCGTTGTTCACTTCCGCCGGCTGATCAGATATACGCAAAAGCGAGGAAAACCAACGCAGGTTGCATGATGATGGACGATGCGTATGCTTGTACGCATTGTATATATACTTGTGCAACATCGTGTGCGCGTGCAGACTGCGCCGGCGATGAGAGATCATCGTCGTCTGGAAATTACGAAGGTAATCCTGACGGGTGCACCTTAAACTGGGTCAAGTGTATATGATAATAACTAATTTGCGCGCTTTATCAGATCCCGTTTTTGTACGTCCATAAGTATTTCATATTAGAAAATATATATTTATCTAAAAATGCGTTTTTTATAAGCCTACTTTTAAAAATTGCATAAGAAATAGATGTCTACAAACTTCTAATCTATATTATATTAGAAATTGAAATATTTAAACATTGGAATGATTGATAACAATCAGTATATCGATTTAATGAAAGTAACTTAAATATGAGTGCGTATATATTTTTGTCTACATTTTCTTTTTGACATTTAAATTATAACATTATTTTAATCTTTTTTATATCTTGCTTCTTGGGAAACACGTTAATTATTTTCCAGCAACTTTGTCGTTAGTTTAACAACAATGAAAGGAAATGAGAGGACTTTCGAAGCGGCCTACAAAAGCGTGCTCGTAATATGTTCATTTGCATATATAAATCTACGTGCACGCAATGCGCACATATGATTCGGTCATGTGATCATACGCACATGATGTACGTATGTATGTGCAGCTTCAGCTGTCTCTCTGTTTAACTGCGTCTTAAGAGAAAGAGAGATCTCCGGTAGAGAGGGAGAAAGAGGGTACGTCGGTAAGACTGTACGACACTTATTTTTATGCCCGCTCATTTGCACCCGCTTATGGTCGGGCACGTGCTACCCGGATCGATGGAGCGTGGTTTGTGTTGTGTCACATTCATAAACCATAAATGCATTTAATGTACATCGGACAATTCTTATTATTATCTTTTTCTTTTTATTTCAAAAAAAATATTCTGCATTTTGTCGCTGCCCAATTAAAGCATCTTCAAAATTTAATCTACTGTTTAATAAAATTGTAATAATCTTTATGTAATAGAGATTTAAGTTTTATCATGTATCTTTGGTCTCTGGTTACAGTATTTTTTATGTTTTTAAATATTACTTTTTAAAAATGTAATTTTTCTTATTCTTTAAATTTTATTTACTTATAACATTTTCATAATTTATATAAGAAAAAATAAAAAGATTTATATAGTATATAAAGATATATAAAAAGATAATACGAATAAACGGTACGCGCTATCTGATCGGTGCGCAATCGCGCTGGCCCTCTTTCATCGCGGATTATAAGATGCCCGGAAGACATCGTGTTTAGTTACGAAAACCGCAGTAACGTCGCTTAAGAGGATCAAACCCGTAATAGCGCATCACAAATTTAAAATTACGCTGACGACTCACTCCGCGCATATTCGCGATAAACATCATTTGTTGGCTCCGTCAAGTCGATGACGCAAACTGATCGATAAACCGCAATAAACCATAAATTAATGATCTTCGGGACAGCAGTAAATAAAAATTTTATCCTTCTCTCCTTAAAAAAAAAAAATGCGTATAGTGAACTGGGTATTATTGAATGGTCGACTGGTTGATTGGTCGTCGCTCTGTTTATTGAATCAATTTGCATCACAGATACGAATGCAGCGAGAAAATATGATCTGTGATACAAATTGTCAATTTGATGGATACTAATTTACATTAGTAAATATAGTTTATTGTAAAATATATGAAAATAGAAAATAAATATAAAAATGTATGAAAATGTAAATAGGTTTACAGCATGCATAAGAAAAAGGAACATAGATTGCATATACACATAAACCGGATTTTTCGCGATTGTTAATAGAAAAATACTTTTCAGAATCTTATCTCAAATTATCTTATATACAGCACATAAATTTTATTTTTGAATGCTTCATGCGCATCTGTAGAAATAAATAAATAAATAAATGTAATTATTTACGTGGACAAGTCAAATATAAATCAAACTTTTTCTAAAACATTGTATTAAAACATTTTATTCGATTAAAATATTTTTAGCGCATACTCAAGTCATTTTTCTACATATCTACTTAGATTTTAGTGGAAATTATGTAGAAAAAAATGACATGGGTGTGCGTAAATATATTTTGATCCAATAAAATGTTTTCGAAAAAGTTCGATTTATACTTTGTCCACGTATATATAATAGTATCATAAATTTTCAATTTATTTTTCTCTCGAGACGCATTTTTACACGCTCGCATTCTCTCTTAAATTATTATGAAGCATAGTTGAACGATGAAACCGCACCTGTGGTTTTCGGCTGTACTAGTCATTCTCGCATAATATTTCCGAATTATAGAACTATCTATGTGCGGACATATAATATATGAGGATGTGCTATCTTTAATCGAACGAAAGACAAAAGGGAAGAACGCTGAAGCCCAATGACTCGCGCTTTTCCAGACTAAAAGAACGTCGGACAGCTGGCACAAGGTGCCTCCTGCCCCCCTTGCTACATTCCCTTGTCGAAAGTTTGTACATACGTTCGTTGGACGTATAAACTCTGCGCTTCTTCTTCATAAATAAATATCATCTACGTATTTTATATGCAGTGGAAGTTATTCTAGATTCGACTAGCTTTTCTTTTAATGGAAAGTTTTATGAACAGATCTTTGGCAGCCCTATGGGTTCTCCGTTATCACCTATTTTAGCAGATATTGTGATGGATGATTTGGAGACACATTGTTTAGAGTCTACTTGGGTTTGCGGTTCCTGTATATTATAGATACGTAGATGATATTTTTGCTATTGTTCCACGTGCAAATGTTGACGAGATTGATTTGATTTTCAATAATTATCATCCACGTTTAAAATTCACACATGAAATAGAGTCGGATTCATGTATCAATTTTTTAAACACCAGTGTTATCCGTTCCAACGGAAAAATTTTAACAAACTGGTATAGAAAAGCTACGTGTTCCGATAGATACATAAATTTTATTCGAGCCATCCTTTTAAATATAAGTTGAACACCATTTTTAATCTTGTTGACCATGCTATTTTACTATCTGACGACCAGTTTCATGGAAAAAACATTGATGTCGTGAAGCAGTTCTTACTTAATAATTGTTTTCCGACACACATTGTTAATCGTTATATTTGTAAGAGACTGAATTTTTTGAAACACCGGAGCAGTAGCATTCTAGGTGATGGGGAAATTGATACAGACAAACCCTCCTACATCGCACTACCGTTTGTCGAAGGCTTGAGTGACGATGTTGGTCGGTTGCTTAAAAATATGGGACTGACAGTGGTTTACAATATACCTAAAAAATTAAATTCATTGATTAAACGCGGCAAGGACAGTTTGCCTATTAGCGATAGAACGGAGGTTGTTTACAAAATAAATTGTAAGAATTGTAGCGCTTCATATATTGGCCAGACAAAAAGACACTTAAGCACCCGAGTCAAGGAACATTGTAATAATATAAAAAAGCACGAAAGTAATTTATCCGTAATTAGCAAACACAAACTAAAATTTGATCATGACTTCGATTGGTCAGCGCCTGATATTCTACATAACGAAAACATGTAAGAAAGAGAGAAATAGCTGAAATGTTTTTATTAAAAATTTGACAACACTATTAATTCCCAAAAAGATACAGAGAATTTAAACAACATATACGATAAATTAATAAAGGTCGTTTAGTTGATCTCAGTATTCCAAACATAGTGGTTGACACAATGTCAGTTTGACATTTCGATTTTTCTCTTTCTACTTTTAATTATAACGTAAGTTGCTTAATCCTATTTTTTTTTTTTTGTAACATGACTATCATTATTTATTATATTGTAATTTTAGTTTCACTTGATAAGGACCAAAACCATATGGTCGAAACGTCGTGATATAATAATCAAACAATAAATTGCCAGTTTGGTCGTATAAACACTTGTTTATATATATATATATATATACGAAAAAGTTCTCATATACGGAATAAGAATATTTACGATACTTACATTGTCATTTGTAGAAATTCAAACGAACATTTTGAAAATATTTAATTATCAAATGAATATTTAATGAATTTGATGATAATTAGAGAAATTGATATAATCAATTGCCGGTAATATAGAAATTTGGTAATATAGAAATAATATCGACTGAGATATATAAAAAGTACAAAATTCATTTTTAAATATAATTTTGATTTAATTTTACTAATAATAAACAAAATTAATTAATTAATTAAAACTTGCCAACATATTCAACCAGTATTCTTTACATTGTTATATTTGCGTCAAAATTTGTTATTTGTTATTACTTATTTTTTTTAGAAAGAAGCATTATTTTTATTTTAATCCGCGAATGTCGCAAACGCGATCGATTTTTTCAATAATTTATTGATATCATAATTATAATTTCGGGAAACAACAATTTACTATAATTATATATGATTTTTAATAACAAATTCTATTAATGCGCAAAGCAAAATTACATAATGACATAAAATTTGTGATTATCAAATCACTATTTGTTATTCAAATATTATAATTAATATATTTATCTGCAGAGCAACAAAATATATATACATACCTGGTAACAATTGTGCAGAAATTGCGCTTTTGCTGCATTTCGGCAAGAGGATAAGCTGAAGAATACGAGGATGTCCATACGGTACGACGCCGATATGAATTCACTCACGAAAATCGATCGTCGAAACCGAAATTATTATTAATATTAGCGTATAATACCGATCGTATATGATGTACACATTTAACACGTTACGACACACAACTTATGACACTTTACGAGAGATTCACTGATTTAGATTTGCGAGAAACACAGAATGATTCGAACGCGATTCGGAGCGATGCGTGTTTCTCGTTAGTAATTTCGAAATCTATCGAAACGCTATGCTTCGAGAATCGAAACTCGAACTCGATGCAAATCACGCGATTGCGAGGGCGCCCCTGGAGCCTCCCCCTCCATCCTCCTTCTTGGAGCTCGGAGCTCGGAGGTTGAGTTCATGAGCGGCTGGGGTGCTGGGGTAACCGATGCGCCGTGCATCATCACGGAGAAACATCAAAATGAGAGCACCCTCGTGATAGCTCGCGGCGCGACGCAGTGCAAGTCAAAGTTCGCGGTTTAGCTCCGACCCGAGGAACGTCAACAACGGACGTTGGCAACGTCCGATGTTTCGTGACAGGCGTCCCCGCTGACGCAAAAACGGCGAGCCGAAAGCAAGTCGAGTTCATTGATAACTCTCTTGTTGATATCGTCTAGCGGTTCACGGAGAAAGCAAAGTGTGTACACACGGATTCTAATGACTTTCCCACTCCTTAAGTATTTATGCTTGTCCTCCTAGAACGTAGATTACTTTGAAGAAGATGTGTAAGAGACTTTGGAGATATTGCGAAAAATTGTGTACTTCTGAGTCATTCTTGGAGCCTATTTGAATTGGAGCAAATAATGTATTTTTTTAATTTTTTTTTTATTGCTTTATACTATTTGCCAAAATTTTAATCAATGTTAATGAATTTAAGTTAAATGAGTTTAATATTTTTTCTATATTGTAGTGTAGTATATTTTGTTTTTTAAATGTGAATTTTTAAGACTAACATTACATAAATTTTTGAATTGTGAAATGTATAATTATATATAGAAGTGCAAAGATCTAAAAAAAACATTAAAAGATAAGAGACACTTTGTATACAGCTTTTGTGAAGAAGAATAATAGTTATCACTTGCAAAAATTCAGTATGATAAATTGATGATCAATAGCTTATATCCGGATGAGTCATATGCTTATCATATAGCTTTAATAGATATTACAATATTTCATAGATATATATTTCTCTCTATTCATTATTACATTTTATCTTCTAAAATATAACATATCTTTTATATAAGATTATGTCATCTTTATACAAGTATAATCTTTTTTTTTATTTACTTAACAATATATATTTCACGTGACATTACATCATCTTGTCACTATAGGAAAACTACAACATTAGGGGATCCGCTGCAGGCACATTTGAGACCTGCGGTGGTTGGTGAATGGTGTTGCAGATAGATTCCGTGTGGGGCTGGGCGTCACCCCCGCTGCGCCTCCAGCTAGCCGGGGGGACCAGGGGTGCCTCGGGGAGAGCAGCTGTGGGTGCCCCATCCTCACAGAGGATGGGTGAGATAGTTGTAGAACGCGCTCCTTCCCCAGCACGCCTCAGTCATACTTCTGAGAAGCATCCTCGTGCAACTTTAACCGAGCTTAATGTTCTTCGGCGTCATCGGGAACTGTGTGATGTCGTTCTCAATGTTGGCTCTAGAAAAATATTTGCACATCGTGTCATTCTCTCAGCATGTAGTCCATACTTCAGGTAATGTCATATGCAAATAATATGTTTTTGTTATTCAAGAGCTATGAAGAATCTATGTAATGTTGTAATATACACACACAAATTAAATTTTTATCTTTAGGGCAATGTTTACTGGGGAGTTGGCGGAATCTAGACAAACTGAAGTAACAATACGCGATATAGATGAGATGGCTATGGAATTACTCATAGATTTTTGTTACACTTCTCACATTATCGTCGAAGAAGCAAATGTTCAAACTCTCCTTCCAGCAGCGTGCCTTCTTCAATTAGCAGAAATTCAAGATATATGTTGCGAATTTCTCAAACGCCAATTAGATCCGTCAAATTGCTTGGGTATCCGAGCATTTGCGGATACCCATTCGTGTCGCGAACTTCTGCGTATTGCCGATAAGTTTACTCAACATAATTTTCAAGAGGTATATGCAAGAAAAATAAACATTAATTAAATCCGAATTTGGAAATATGATTTTACGAGTTTATGTACTTTCCAGGTAATGGAGAGCGAAGAATTTTTGTTACTACCTGTTGGCCAATTGGTGGACATTATTTCATCGGATGAACTAAATGTACGTACGGAGGAGCAAGTATTTAGCGCTGTGATGAATTGGGTTAAATATAATGTCACGGAGAGACGACAACATCTATCTCAAGTTCTGCAGCATGTGCGATTGCCGCTACTTAGTCCGAAATTTTTAGTCGGTACTGTTGGATCCGATCTGTTAGTTCGTTCTGATGACGCTTGTAGAGACTTGGTGGACGAAGCGAAGAATTATTTGCTTCTGCCGCAAGAAAGACCATTGATGCAGGGACCTAGAACGAGACCTAGAAAACCTACGAGGCGGGGAGAAGTGTTGTTCGCCGTTGGTGGATGGTGTTCGGGTGATGCTATCGCTAGCGTCGAAAGATTTGATCCTAATACTGCTGATTGGAAAATGGTCGCACCTATGAGCAAACGAAGATGCGGAGTGGGTGTAGCGGTATTAAATGATCTGTTATACGCGGTCGGTGGACACGACGGACAAAGCTACTTAAATAGCATTGAACGATACGATCCACAAACGAATCAGTGGTCTTGTGATGTTGCGCCTACCACTTCTTGTAGAACCAGTGTGGGTGTTGCTGTGTTAGATGGATTTCTGTATGCAGTTGGTGGCCAGGATGGAGTGCAATGCCTTAATCATGTGGAAAGGCAAATATCTATATTTTCAATAAACATTTAACATATAAATATGTAAAATATTGTTAATGTATAATTTTTTGCAGATATGATCCTAAGGAAAATAAATGGTCTAAAGTGTCGCCAATGACTACCAGAAGATTAGGAGTAGCAGTTGCTGTGCTTGGAGGATATTTATATGCCATCGGCGGGTCTGATGGACAATCACCCCTCAACACTGTAGAAAGATATGATCCGAGACAAAATAAATGGTCCCAAGTGTCACCGATGTCTACGAGACGTAAGCATCTAGGCTGTGCTGTATTTAATAATCTAATTTATGCTGTGGGAGGACGAGATGATTGTATGGAGCTCTCCAGTGCGGAACGTTATAATCCCCATACGAATTCCTGGAGCCCTATAGTAGCAATGACATCTAGGAGAAGTGGAGTAAGTTAATTTTTTTTTTATTACAGATATGTAAAATATAAAAATGTATGGAAAATGTGTTGCATGATTTGTTTGCAAATAAACTATTAATGAATTTAAATTACTTTATAATTCTGTATAACTATGTACAACAGTAAATACATAAATATTAATAGTTGTCATCATGAATCTCAGGTGGGTTTGGCGGTAGTAAATGGTCAATTGTACGCAGTGGGCGGATTCGATGGAACTGCGTATCTAAAAACAATTGAAGTGTATGATCCGGAACAGAATCAATGGAAACTATGTGGTTGTATGAATTATAGGAGACTTGGCGGAGGCGTGGGAGTAATGCGAGCCCCACAAACTGAGAATTACATTTGGTAGCTCAGGCCCCCCTCTTCAGCCCAAATGGCTGAAACTCCTCTAACTCCTCTTACACCGATAACGCCTGTTACACCTGTAACCCCTCCCGCCCCTGTATCGGTTCCTGTTGTTATAACTAATACTAGAAAACGCTACCGCCGATCGATGAGCATTATATAAGTAATGTATGCATTTTGTAAAAGACTTTGCCTTTCTAAAGTTTCATGAAAACGTCCTGCATCCAGTTTTTTGGTATTTAATTTATTAATAACTTCGAACTATTTCTTCGCTCATTCCAATATAGATTATGCATATAGAAAGAAGATGCATAAAAAAATGCGGATATTCCATCGATTTACTGCCGTTATTTTATATTTATATTACATCACATTATTTTACAGGATTTTTTTGTCAATGATATATGTATTTTATATACAAGCAATACACAAACTCTAATTATTTTAGATTTAGCTGTCTAAAATATTCTTAAAGAAATGCCTGGTCTGTCACATAGAATTTTAAATAATGTTTTTCTTATATAAAGAAAAAGAAAGGCAAAATCTCTTCCCTACTATTTGTCAGAAACATACATATTTTGAAAAAAAAAATATTCACACCTTCCATTTTTCGTGAATGGTCAAAATAAAAATTTAAGTTGTCAGTTATAGTCATACTTTAATTATAAAGGGTTGCTTCTACATGATGCTACCCAATAATGCAAAAATGTAATATAAGATAAGATAATTTCTCTCTATGTAAGGCTAGATTGCTTTTTATAAAAAATGTATGGATACTTCTTTTGTTTATAAGACTGAATCTCAACCAGAAAATATTAAAATATTAAACCGTGAAACAGTTTAAATTTTCTTGTAAAGATAATAAATTATATCATTTACAGTTAAAATTCTGCTAACAATTTGTACCTTTCTAACTGATTTAATGCATTTATTACTTATTATTAACGATTTATGACAAATGTCAAGATGCACGTCCAGGAAACACAATATGTATAATATTTAAGATTATATATTATTTAAACACGACATTTGAAATTGTTCTTTCGTGTTGCTGCAAGAAAACGTCATTTATATATAACCAACATCCGTTATATATCTTTAAATCTACAGAGTAGCCTTATCGTACAAAATGGTGATAGGGATCATTGATCAATAATCTCATAATGTAACACATTTGTTATAATTATGTAATAAAAATCAGAATTGCTTATAAGAACGACCAAAAATTTTATAAATAATGAATATTGTGTTTGCAATTTATTTTAGTAAAAATTGAACAATGCATTATTGGGATTATTTAAAAGATGTAAAAAATGCTTAAATTGTCGCTGTTACATGTATGAGATTGTTGAAGGCAGCAAAATGCATGTCTAGTGTAAGAACATATTGATGATGTAATGTAATTCTTTCTAAGCAGCTGGTTGCAGATATAATTATTCCGATTTACTGGTTAATGGAATAACCATTACAATGGCTTATTAATGCATTTCTCAATTAACTGCTGGACTATTCTATATAATCAATTATTATGTATTTAAGTTATGAATTTAATATTCGTGATACTATAGAAGAGAAATTGTGGATTACTGTTCAGTTAATCAAACTAGACATTAAAATGGTACAAATTATATTGTAATGCGTGAACAAAGTTCAAATAAGTGTTCAATATCCAATCTCTTACCTGATTTTGAAGAAGTTGGAACCCTATATCTGGGAAGAAAATATAATATTATTATTTCCACAATATTTAACATGGATATTACTAACTGATTAATTTTTACTCTTATGTCAAAATTCATACATAAGAGACATTATACTGAGCTTTAATACAATCAGTTTCCCATAAACGAGAAATATTGAAAGTGATTGTTATTAATTATTGCAAGCAATAATCCTGAGTAAAACATAAAGTGTTAATACAAATATATTGTTTTCTCATCTTACAAAGATCAAAACTATATTGTGTACAATTGTACAGTACAAAGGAAGAATCATAGAATTTCTTTTCTTTGTCAATAAATTAAAAAAAGTGCGCATTAGAATTTGCACAAACCATTATGTATACTGTTATTGTCTTGTATATAAAATACCCTGTTATTTCTTCTCTTGGAATAATAACAAATTTTTTTTTATAAAATATGAATTAAAAATAAATGCAAATTAGATTTCAGAGAACTATGAGTTTTATACAAACATAATTTATTGTTCGCATAACAATGAAATTTATTATTTATTATTTTTATATTTGATATATTTCAAATTCAAAAGAGTATTATAAAATATCTCATTACTTTGTATGTGCGTGTATTTATTGTTGTTAGTACACATTTACATTTGTATGTGATTCAACTTTATAAAAATTCGTTACAAAAAATATTAACCTATATAATTTTTAAAAGGATGAAATGAAATAATACATGTCAGAGAATAAAAACTTGTGCTCAAAATTTATGAAATAAAATGCTAAATGTACTAAAAGTTAAACATATATTTACTAGTTTTTAAATGCCATTTTTATTTGAGAAAAAAATACGATATTTTTTATATACTTTCAGTGCGATTTAAAATCAAGTGACTTTTATTGAGATTTCATTAATTTTTTTCTTTAGAAATATTTTGTAATAAAAGAATATAATAAAAAGTTTTTAGATTAAAATTCAAAGCAGTGATATATGTATAACATATATGATGTACTACCAATTACACCATGAGTCACGAAAAGAGTATGTTCTTACTTGCATTTTCTCTGTACTTTCTTACAATTCTCTCTTTGTCTCTCTAACGCGTGGATGTATATTTATTTCATTTTAAGTGCAGAGAGTGTCAAATTGTGCAACTAAAAGGAATACATCTATGTGACGTATACACTGCATAAGTCAAACGCGAAAAGGAGATGGCGACCATAGTGTCGTAGAAGTGGGTGAATTTTCGGTTTTGATTTCGAAGTACATGCTCGTATCACGATCGAGAATAATAATTAAATATTCAATAGATTGAAAAAAGCATAATACGATGAGTTTCTTCACCAAAGTGTTCGGCGGCAAGAAGGAGGCAGCTGCTCCTTCGACGGCCGAGGCGATTCAGAAACTGCGCGAGACGGAGGATATGTTGATAAAGAAACAGGAATTTTTAGAAACTAAAATAGATAATGAAGTATTGATAGCAAAGAAGAACGCGTCAAAAAATAAGCGAGGTATTAGTTTCGCTCTTTCTGCAAATCGAGTCTCGTTTCGTGGGTTTTAAATTAGTTACAATTCAACTGTCATCGCGTGACGATATTTATACATGTCAGTCCATTTCATTCGTAATTCACTATTGTGCTGGATTATGATCATTTACTTTGCGTCCAACTAATATCTACATAGTCTTACATAGTTATAAATAATTTAACTTGTCATGGCATGAACAATAGTTTGAGCACTAACCATATCATCTTTTTTAGCTGCTATCCAAGCATTGAAAAGAAAAAAGCGATATGAAAAGCAATTACAACAAATTGATGGTACGCTATCTACAATTGAAATGCAAAGAGAAGCACTGGAGAGTGCAAACACAAATACTGCCGTTCTTACCACCATGAAGGGTGCTGCAGATGCAATGAAGGCTGCGCATCAGCACATGTAAGATATTTTTTTATTTATATATTACTTATCATATGTATTATATAAAATATTGTAATAAGTAACAATTGTATATTTTGACAATTACATAATAATTTGTGCCTCTATCTACATTAGAGTATAATTATTTTTTGTTTTTATTTCAGGGATGTTGACCAAGTGCATGACATGATGGATGACATAGCGGAACAACAAGATGTGGCCAGAGAAATTTCCGATGCTATATCTAATCCAGTAGCCTTTGGCCAAGATGCTGATGAAGATGAATTAGAAAGAGAGTTGGAGGAGCTTCAACAAGAACAGCTTGACAAAGAATTACTTGGTATTGATACAACGACAGATGAACTGCCAGCAGTGCCAACATCAGTTCCTGTTGCACCAAACAAAATCCGCACAAGTAACTATTATTTTTTTATAAAGCACATTGTTAACTGTATAGAGAGATTTTAATCAATTTGATACAAAGTGGTAATAAGTATTATTATAATTTATGATATTGTGGCAATGTAAAATATTGTCATTTTATTTTTAGAAACTAAACCAGAAGAAGATGAAGATTTAAAAGAATTGGAAGCATGGGCATCGTAAAGTGATATTAGAAGTGACATTGAAATCAAAGATACAGGACGTTTTTAGATAAATGTAAAATATATATTATTATTACCACGATATACATAATATTATATTATATATCTTGCATTAAATAACTAAATTAATTTTTTAATATAAGCTGCAATGTTTAGCTTCTTAAGCAGTTTTTGGAAAAAAAAAAAAAAAAAAAGCTATTGAAGTTAATTATTAAGCTTTAGTAAAGATTATATTGCTTGTATTTTTATGCTGGTAAATATTACTAACAATTGAACAACAACAAATCTAACTGGATAAATACCAGTGAATAGAGGGGAGAAAAATTGAATAGATATATATTTTATATTTACAATAAATATATTGATATAATAAATGAATATAATAAATGAAGGTAAAACTAATAAAAAAAGATGAATGTAATTCATGTAATATAAATGAGTATAAAGAAAAAAACATAACCCTGCTTGTGTATTATGTGAAAAAAAATTGATAAATCATAAGCGTAAACATATAAGTATATGTAATAAAAATAGACCGAGCGACCTCAATGCTTACAATTATTATTACAATTAATATTTTACAATAATAGTGAGAATAAAATAAATAAAAGAGGAAATATAATAAGACGAATCTCTTATTCTCATTCATTCTGCATCTGCTCAGTGATTTTGATTTCTTTTTTTTTTTTAATTAGAAAGAAACAAAGACTCGTCTTAGGGTGCATTAGGAAATTTTATCTGTGGAGTAGAGTGACAATTAATCCATTAGGATAAAGAAATTTTTGCTTTTTTTATATAGTCAAACGTTACTCTCAAACGTACTCTACGGGTAGAATAGGATCTCCGAATCCTTACAAGTTCTCTCTTTAATTCTCTTTGTCAGTAGAAAATCTACTTGGGATCTGTCAGACCCCAAGTGGAAAACCTACTTGCACATTGCCATCTCTATTTTCATTGTATTGGGAACAGAGACTGCGCTATGTCGCGGGATGCTGAATGATCAATACTGTCACACTGGACCAAAGATCGGACTCAAAAAGGCAGGACATCATCTAACAGCATCATGAAAACCATACCACATACCTGCGTGCCAGGTATCGCTGGTGAGTATATTTTTTCGACCTTTAATATTATTTTATATATCTTTCCAATTATTTAAATATTAGAAAGTTATTAAAGAATAAATGATCAATTACTTGAAGCGTTACCAACCTCCAACGTTCCTCCGCATAACTCCGTAAGAGAGTAATCGAAAATTACATCATTTGAAACAAGACATATATAAATGTTCGATATTAACACTAATTTTTCTAAGAAAATAGCATAATTTTTACCTAAATATACGCTATAACATTTTCTGTTTTATCGGAAAAAATAAATGTGTTTATATACTAATGAATTAAGAAAAGTCGAAGGTGGATAGAATAAAAAGTATATCTCAAGAGCAAAAATATCTCGTTGTTTTTCAATATTTTATACAATTATTACACACATACACATATATATATTTTTTTTTAATTAAATTTTTTAATCTTTATAATTAATTATTCATATGTTCGCTTAATCAAAAACAGTTTGTCTCCGCGCCATAATATCATACTTGCATAAGTTACAGATCTACCCGCTGAAGAATCAATCGAAGAGATTGCCGAATCAGTGGATGAATTGCGAGAGAAACTCGCCAACATGAAAAAGCTCATGGAAGAGAGAAAGGGCACGACACTGGGAGAAATTAGCGCCCGAAAAAGAAAAGAGACTTCCGACATAATAGACGGCAATTTCTTGTCCTGGATTTTCGGATCAGTCCTCTTAGTAATTTTGAGCGTGAGCTTTTACGCCTTCTATAATCTTTATCACGCAGTGCTGAAGAAATTCCCGTCCCATCATACGGAATTATAAAAAAGTGTATGAAAATGAGAAGAAAAATTCAAACTTAAAACTTTCATACAAAAACATTTTATTAAAAATGCGAAGAGCGGCCTCCTTTAATTTTTCTCCTCTAGAGTCAGATAATATAAAATGCGGACAGTCCCCAAAACAACAGATGTTTCTTTCATTATTCATATATAATTTTTTCAATCGATGAATAATAACTTTTTTTCTTACAAAAATAATCAAAGTTTTCGAATAATTAACGATTGAAGATAAAAAACTAGCGAGTTAAAATTAATAAAAGGAAATAGATTATAATGTCATATTGTTTAATTAATTTCACAGTTTACTTATTAGAATTTTAATTTGAAACGTACAAAAATATGTAATGTTAAGAATTTAAAAATATATGATAAAATCTCTTTGATGATTTTTTAAAGAGATAATCATCCAGATCGATCAAAAAAATTTAATTAAAAATTTAAAAAAGACATCTAATAATTGAATAAGAAATATCAGACATTATTTAATTATTTACTATTGAATTTTAGGAAGATATTTCAAATTTAATTCAAGTTAAAATATTAATGATATGCTTTGTCAATATGTGAATGAATTTGATGATCAATGAAATTTATTGTTAACATCCAAAAGAATTGAAAAATGTAAATGATGAACAGTATATTTCTGGAGAAGTAAAGTGCAATATAAATTTCAGAAAGAGGAGAGATATTTATTTTATCTATACTCAACCAGATAGAATTTGTAATGATAAAAGACCTGACAAATTTTTTAGGATCACAAACTAAGTGCCTTAAAAAACTAATGAATTAAATGTTCTGCTATATATGTATATGTTATAATATTATTCATTATATGTATAAATATAGACATGTATAATAAATTTAGTCAACTAAGCACTATAATTTGAAACTTCAATTGAATTTGAAATAAATCAAACATATTATCTCAAGTATTTACCATAAAAAATATATATTACATTGAGCTAAATTTCTTTTTAAATTTTCAATTATATGCTATATAATTAATTGCTATAATCCTACTAGCATGACGAGTTAAATAATAAAATAAGTTCTTTCTACATTAAATATCACTATATGTAATATGTGAATAAAAGATAAAAATACAATTAAATCAACATTTCAATATTTTATTCAATAGCAGTTTTAGATATATGTGTAATTACATGTGAAGTGACCATTCAAATTGTTGTATTTTTCTTTGTTCAAATCAGTAACTGAAATAAATACGATGTTATATTTATGAATAAACTGTTAAAAAAAAGATTCATTAACGATATCATACAGAATATTACTTTTTTTCTACATATTTTTATAGAAAAATTATTAAGTATTCTATGACAGTTTCTGATGCCTTGTTAAAAAAACGCAGATTTAAATATATATTGAATAATACTTTTTACTTGCATGTTTACATTATACAGGACACCCAGCAAACAAGATCAATATTTTTATGTCAGTCACATATTACAATCACAAAATCAATCAATCCAAACATTAATTGAACGATTCGCATCTTTAATATCTCATTCCTAAATTCTTCTCATTGGAAAGACAATCTAGAAACATGATCCATTAACAACTTTATCTATTGACACATTTTATTTTATTGACTCAATTTAGTTAGTTTAATTTTATTTATTTAATATTCAAACCTCGACTTCCGTTTTACGAACGTCTTTCTTCAATTCTGCTATTATACTTTTGTATCGATCTCGATAGAACAAAGGTCTTGTTTTCAACATCTGATAAAACATTTTCTAGATTTTTTATTTCATCTCGGGATTGTCGAAACTGAATTTATAAAATTTAATTATACCAGTTCATCGAATATTACATAAAATATTACATAAAAAATACAATTATGTGTGCAATTTAACATCTTTTGTATAGAATTATCTTGAAGATAGGACGATATAAGATTCTTAATTATAACTGACTTTGGAAGAAACCATTGATACCTTTAATATGGTTAAAATCTAGAGAAAAGAAAACGGTTTATATATAATTTTGTAAAGAATTTAATTTAAAATCTTAATTATACTCACACGCTTTTTTAATTCCAACATTTCAGTATTATGCTGAAATAAATACATCACAGTTGAAAGTTTTGATTCTAAGTAAGATAAAAAAATGATATTTTCTCACCAAAAATATCAGGAATGACATAATGCATAATTCGACGAAAGTAAAAATGCATAATATTTTTAAGTTATAAAGTTTTAAGATTGTCCACACACACATTTTACAGTAAAAGCAAAACAGCAGAAAATATATATAATTTACACAAAAATTTTGTTCCTACTATTAATATTAATTTTGTAAAATGTATTTTATATACGTGATAATAATTTAGATCAATTTGAATGTCGTCATTTTTATAAATCGATTTCTCAAAAAGTATATTGCGATATATTGATGAATAAATAAAATATAACGCCAATTAATTAATTTATCAATCTCACATTTAGAAAAAACGAGGAAATCTTTTTCTTGATATAAAATCTTTTGATTCATCTTATCAAATTTATGTTTAATATTTTTATATATTTGTAATAATGAGTTTTATTGTTTCACTAAAAAATTATTATTCAGTGGTCATAATACATATATATGTAAAATAATTTTTACTCTTTCAGATTTTAGAGATATTTTTTATTATAAACGGAAATTATTATTTATGATGATAACACGAACTCTTCCTCTTTATTCTCTCTTTCTGTTTTATATATATGTGTATATATATAATTTTAGGGGTGGTTATATATAACCTCCAAATAACGTTATATATTTCAATAATATATATTCCAAATTACGAATGTATATTATAAAAAAAAATAGCCTACATCACAGAAAAAGAGAGCATATTTCCATTTCAAAAGTTTCATCAAAGCTTCAGATTGCGCGAGTTTTATAAAATACAAGATTTTACTTTTTGTACGACAAAGATGCGAGATATAGTATATATATCTCGCACTTCCTAAATTATTTGTTCTCTTCACTCAATTGGGGTTGAATTTTTCTTAACAATATCGGCAGTCGCAAAACACGCTTTTTGCTACTGCAAATCGTTTTTGCCAGTGTTTAATGTTAAGGCGAACCTATTCAAAATGTATATGTTTGTCATTCGAAAAGAAAAATATAAAGGGTTCTATTGGCGCACAATATATAACCTACAGAAATGAGACTTCCCTACGATATTCATCGACAGATGCTGAACGCAAATTGTCATCCGGCAAGAAGAGTTATTCATCCGATTCTCCGCACTTGCCGTCTCAATCTCAAATTGTCATCGCCGGTGCGGGGACAGTCGCCAATTCGGTTGCTTATCACTTGATACTGAATGGATGGAACGATGTTCTCGTTCTGGAACAAAACACGTAAATTTATTTCTAATTTATATAATTTATATTTCAGATTTCGTCCAACTCATAATTGTCTTTTAGCTGAATACTGCATATCTAGAGTGAAGAAAATTCATATATAGCAATTGATATTTTTACGTTTAGGGAAACAATAAGTTAAATAATTGATTAAATAAATATTCTCTGATTCTAGAATTGGCAGTGGATCCTCACACTTTGGTTCTGGTACACTTGGACTCTTTAAACCAATTTCACGCAGAAATCTGATTGCATATAGCCTTAAATTATATCAACAGTTGCAAGATATGGGCTATGATATAGGATTGAGACAATGTGGTAGTCTAAATTTGGCACAATCCAAGGATAGGATGGTAGCTCTTAAAAGAAGAATGGCTTACAATATACCAACTGGATTGCATTGTGAAGTATATAATTTATTTTTTACTATTCATAATATAATGTATATCATATTGATTTAATATAGATTGGTTGTGCTTAAGTAAACCAACTAAAGATTGTAATGCTGTAAAGAATTCTTGAGGAAAAGTTAATTATACATAAATATATAAATATATATATATATATATATATATATATATATATATATATATATTTCTAATATAGTATTTTATATATATTTTGTAACGATATTGAAACAAATCACATATACATTATAATATGTTAAAATCAAGTTTATAAAATTATTAATATATTATAGATCTTGGGCAAAGAAGAATTGAAAAAATTACATCCTTACTTATGTGTTGACGATCTAGAAGGAGCAATTTTGGTACCAGAAGATGCTGTTGCTAATCTAAGTGCAATTTGTAAAGTCTTAGCAAAATTGGCAAAGCAAGGAGGAGCACGATATATTGAGCACTGTCATATAGAAGAAGTAAAGACTGAGAAAGGGGCTGTTAAAAATGTAAAAACTGAACATGGTACTGTTTCTTGTGAATATTTCATTAACTGTGCTGGGATGGTAAATATGTGTTTGTATTAGTTTTAAATATACATTAATGATATTCATAATTAGAATCCTATATTATAATATAGGACTCTATTTATAATTAATCTGATATATTTGATTGTCAATACTTCAGTGGGCTCGTGAATTAGGATTAAGATGCACTCCACCTGTCAGAATTCCTGCATATCCTGCAGAACATTTGTATGCTGTTATACCACCTTTGTCATCAAAAATCGATACATCTCTGCCATATATACGAGATTTTGACTCATATTCATATGTGAGAGAATGGCAAGGTATATATATATATATATCTTTTCTTATATCTTTAACATTGTGTTACACATTATTGATGGATAATAAAGCATATGTAGCATTTAAAACTGCATGTATTATTGATGATGATAAAGCTGTCAATGATAATGACATATAGGTGGATTTTTACTTGGCTGGTTTGAACCTAATGCAAAACCTGCATTTGGAAGCAGTCGTGTTCCTTCAAAAAATTGGATGGACTATGTGAAAAATGATCCAGCTCATTGGCAGCTATTATGGGACAAAGCTATACATAGATTACCAATTTTAAAAGAAGTGGAATATCCAAATATATATAATTGTCCTGACAATTTTACTCCAGATGGTAGATGGATATTAGGGGAAAGTCCAGAAGTAAAAAATTACTTTGTTGCTGTTGGAATGAATGGCAATTCATTGCAAGGTATACTTTTTAAACATGTCTAAATTTGTTAACTTTTTTACCATATGTATATTTTTATTATGTATAAAGCTTGATATTTTTAGCTATATATTTTTTCAAAAGGTGCTGGTGGAATTGGTAAAGAAATCGCTGAATCTATAATAAATGGTGAATCCACACAAGAAGTGCTCCCATTCAATGTACAAAGATTTCTAGATTTGCACAATAATAAACAATATTTACAGCAAAGAATGAAGGAAATAGTTGGTCGAAATTATGCTATATTATATCCTCATCAATCAGAATACAAATATGCCCGTAAATTACGTTGTTCACCTTTGTATTCTGTTTTGGAGGAACGTGGTGCAGTTTTTGGTGTAAAAATGGCCTATGAACGTCCACTTTATTTTGATTCAACTTATAGACGTAAGTTCTTTTAACAATACATTTTTTTTTACATAAATATTAACATTTTTGGTATTCACAAATATTATATAAATTTGAAAGGAGGACAAAAAAAGCCAATTATGCCAAAAGGCAGTTTCTATAAACCAAAATTCTTTGACTTTATGAAGGAAGAATTTCAAGCATGTAGAGAAGGAGTTGGAATAATTGATATGAGCTCATTTTCAAAGATCGAAATTAAAGTAAATGAATGTTGCAATTAAAACGATGAAGTTAGAAACTCGTTACAAGTTTTTTATGCATGTCACATTTTTCAAATTTCAGCTATGAGAAAAGTTTATTCTCTATTTAAAATTTGTAAAATTGATAAAAAATGTATAGTTTCTGATTTCATCGATTTAACTATCTTCTCATTTTAATGATCGATTTTATTACAGTCTAGTCATGAAGAGGTAGTAGAGTATCTACAACAATTGTGTTCTAATGATGCTAATATACCAGTCGGCGGAATAGTTCATACAGGAATGCAAAATGAGAAAGGTGGTTATGAAAATGACTGTATACTAGTGCGACAAAGCGAAAATAGTTATTTCATGGTCTCGCCCACATCACAGCAGACGCGTGTTTATCAGTGGATGTCTAGGTAGATGATATTTTGCTTCTAATCTTAAATAAAAAGATACATAACATTAGATCAGATAAAAATCCAGTTTTAAGTATTAGTAAAAAAATACCAATACAAAAAAACATACTTGGAGAAATGCTTTTTGAAAAAGAGATTTTTCACTATAAAAATTAAATTTATTATTTCGATTGCCCAAATTAGTCCTTTTATTTAAGCATCATATGTAAATGTTATTATTATTATTATTAATATAATTAATCATCCTTTTTTATCCAATAAAATAGACATTTGCCAGCAGATCATTCGGTAGGTCTTAATGATGTAACATCAAAATACACAGTGATCAATGTAGTAGGTCCCAAAACCACTGAACTGCTTTCTGAGTTATCTAATTCTGATATCAATCTTTCATCCTTCACTTATAAGGTCAGATTATTTTCTAATCATTGCTGATAATTCTTTTTTACCTTTTTTCATATGGACATTTTGAATTAATTATGTTTTTAAAATTGTAGACAGTAAATATCGCATATGCTTCAGACGTTATGGTAATGGCATTTACACATACGGGTGAACCTGGCTATTGTCTCTACATACCTTCAGAATATGCTCTACATGTTTATTCAACATTAATGGCTATAGGAAAGGATTATGGTGCAAGAGACGTTGGTGTTCTTACGCAACGTTTTATGAGGATAGAGAGATTTATTCCATTCTGGGCTGAAGAATTGACACCATATGTAACTCCATATGAAGCTGGAAATGGCTACAGGGTAAAATTGAATGTTGGTATCGGAAACTGAATGTATTTTTCTGTGTATATTTATACATTTGAAGATAAAATGAATGCTTCTATTTTAATACATAGTCGTTTCTTTTTCTTTTTTTTATATTGTACAAAATCAAAAAATAGAAAATTGCTAAAAAAAAAAGCTTAAAATATAGAAGCAATATAATTTATATTAAAATGGAAAGTTGAAAATAGCCAAGTTAAGATAGTTTAGATAGGGTTTGGTATTAAATATTTGATAATTATGCTGCACAGAAACAAGATTATTTTATTGGAAAATCTGCTTTACAACATCAAAAGAGGCAGGGAGTAACAAAGCGATTAGTTTTATTTGTACTCGATGGTATGGATTTGAATAAAGATGTATGGGCATGGGGTAATGAACCACTATATCGAAATGGTGAATTTGTTGGTACTGTTACATCAGCTGGGTAAATATCTGTTTTTTTTTATTAATTTTGGATTATTATGTTATCACTTGTTTATTTCATATTATTTTCTCGTTGGCACATTATTATGTTACTATTACTCTTTCAGCTATGGTTTTGTAACAGAGAAACTCATTTGTCTTGGATTCATTGGTCTCCCTGGAGCAAGATCTAAGCAAGAAAGACATGTTATTACTAAAGACTTTATAATGGATCCAACAGCCCATTATGAAATCGATATTGCTGGTACTAGATTTCCTGCTAAACCACATATCCACCCATTGCCTATACCAGTATTAAATAGCAAGTTAAATCAAAAATATATTCCTACTCCAGTTATCTCGTATCAAAGTGATATTTCATGTTCAAAATAATAGTCATTTTTGTATAATTTTCATGTCTGAGATTTAAGAAATAGAAATATAAACATTATCTGTAGTTCGCTATATGATAAATAATAGTTTATGGAATGTTTAAAAAAGTGTATAAGTTATGAAATTAAAATTTAGTAATTTATTCTAATTATTATTCCCTTTTATTTCTAGGTTACTTCTCTCTATTTAATCTCCGATTTCTTATTGCTTATAGCACTTTAAAACACTTTTGACCACTATCTTTTTGTATTGCTTTCTGCGATTGCGTGATTTCTTATCTCACTTTCTTATTACACGTAAGCATTCTGTTTGACGTTACAAAATTCGAATTTGCTTGACCAATTAGGACGAAAGGGACAAAGATTTCTTGCACTGATTGGTCAATCAAACGCTTCAAAACTATTATTAAATGGAACGCACCAATAGTCACTTAATCACACTAATGTCGTAATTCGGTACGGATTTTTCGCGCATATGTCACGTGGTAAAGATAGTAAAAGCGTATTTGCAGAGCGTGGTAAGGATAGTAAAAGCGTGTTTTGTTAGGTTAGATTAGAATAGAACAGTTTGTAACTTGTAACATTTCTTATATCATCTGTGATTTTTAATTGAAAAATTGGAATAATAAATCTGTTCAGATATGTCTATAAATGAGATAGAATTAGACGAAGAAGACGAAGTAAAACCGAAAAATTTTCACGAATTAGAATTAGACGACAGACTATTGAAGGTAATTTGAATAATTTAAAGAATAATATGAAGAATATACTAAGAAATAAAAAAATTTTTTAGGCTATTGCAAAACTTGGTTGGACAGAGCCCACATTAATACAAGAAAAAGCAATACCTCTGATACTTGAAGGAAAGGATGTCTTAATTAGAGCACGTACAGGTTCAGGCAAAACTGCTGCATTTGCAGTGCCACTTATTCAGAAAATATTGGTAAATAAGCGAACACAAAAGAAACAGCAGATTAAGGGTCTTATTGTTGCACCTAGTAAGGAACTATGCAAGCAAATTTATGATGTTATCATGTGCCTGACTATAAAATGCTATAGAGAAATTAGAGTAATTGACATCAGTCCACAAACAGATTTAAATGCACAGAAACCATTACTTAATGAAATGCCAGATATTATAGTGGTTACACCTGGTCGATTATTGCAGCATCTAAAAGCAGGAAATTTGATGCTGAAGCATAGCCTAGAAACATTAATAATTGATGAAGCTGATCTGGTACAAATTTATATTATAGATAATATATATTATAGATAATAAATTAAATATTTCTAAGCAGAATCATTTAATGATGTTTAAACTGTGTCATTAATTATTTCAGCTCTTTTCATTTGGATATGAAAATGAAATTAAAGCAGTATTGACTTATCTACCAACAGCATATCAAGCAATTTTAGCATCTGCTACGTTATCTGAGGATGTCAAAGCTTTGAAAAAATTAGTTCTACACAATCCAGCAATTTTAAAACTAGAAGAACCACCTTTGGCTCCTCCAACTCAATTAGCTCATTATATTTTGGCTGCAGAGGAAACTGATAAAGCTGCCATTTTATATGCTTTGCTGAAGTTACATTTAATTAGGTAATATATCGTAATGCAATATTTTATATTTGGTTATATTTTTGAGACAATTTAAAGATCTTATATCTATTATCTTTTTACTACTCATATTGTTGAGTTTAGTTACTTGATGCTTGTAAGCATCCAAGATGCCTTATCTCATCTATTGTTTTTAAAGCTTTTTCACATACTTATGTGTTACAAAAATGCGAACGAGAAAAGTGTGACATTTGAAAAGCACTTAAAAAATACAACTAATTTTGAAGTTTTAGACGATATTAGAACTTCATAATTTTTTTTAATAGAAAACGATATTTTTCAATTGTAAATCAATTATTTCTTATTATTAGGGGGAAAACCATAATCTTTGTAAATACAGTTGATAGATGTTATAAATTGAAGTTGTTCCTGGAACAATTTGGTATTCCCACTTGTGTCTTAAATTCCGAGTTACCGGCGACTTCAAGATGTAGAGCGGTTTCACAATTCAACAGTGGCACTTATGATATCATAATAGCATCAGATGAAAAGGCATTAGAAGAGGTAAAAAAATACGCATGTTGTAATGAAATATATTTATATTATATATATCATTATTTTTATTTTTTACAGCCACATATAATAAAAACGAAAAAGGATAAACGAAAGAAGGACAAAGAATCGGGTGTAGCGCGCGGCATCGACTTCCAATTTGTGTCCAATGTAATCAATTTTGACTTTCCGTTGGATATAAATTCTTATATACACAGAGCAGGACGCACTGCTCGCGGGACAAATCAAGGAACTGCCCTTAGTTTTGTAGCGATCAGAGAGAGACCGCTAATGGAGAAAGTAGAAGAGCATTTGAAGTGCATATACAATTGCGAAAATCTATTTAAGACTTATCAATTTAAATTGGAAGAAGTGGAAGGCTTCCGGTATGTATTGCTCAATTCTTCTGATTTTATATATATAATATATTGTTATGATTGAATTGTAAAACAGTACAAAAACACTTTTATTCCTTATTATTTGTTTCATCTTTTTATTTTTCATCTAACATTACGTTTTTTGATAATAAATTTGTTTCATTTTGTAAAATTGTAATAATTTTAGTTATCGTGCAAAAGATGGTTGGAAAGCTGTTACAAGAATTGCTGTCCGAGAGGCACGATTAAAAGAAATTAGACAGGAAGTTATAAATTGTGAAAAATTGAAAAGTTACTTCGAAGATAATCCGCGAGATCTGCAATCATTGCGCCAAGACAAGGCATTACATACTGTGAAACTGCAGCCACATTTAAAAGATGTGCCTGAATATATAGTACCACCAACTTTAAAAGGTATCATGGGAATAGGGAAAAGAAAAAGAAAATTTGATAGGGATGCTGCATCATCAGGAGCAACGGCTGTCAAATCGAGACATCAAGCTCGCGCGTCAAATCCGTTGATAAGTTTGCAAATACCAAAAAAAAAATAATTTTTTGTAAATTAATTCAGTGTACTTTATAAATCTGTTACGATTACACATGATGTATTTATATATAATCATGCATAACCACAAAAATTCTATCTGTAAGGACCCTTCTATCTTGCAATTAGCTTACTGAATTTTATCATGCATACAGAATGAATTGAGTTTAGTGTATCTTATAGAGAGAAATAGGCTTAATTCATATCAACTCTACAATAAAAATAAAAAATATAGAGTGATTTGAGAGAGAGAATCAATCTTGGGTATCTTTGTTCTTTAATAAGTATTTATTAATTAATCACAATAAAAGAAGCAAAGATATCTTTGTCTTGATTGGTCAATTAAATGCTATTGTACATGAAAAAGTTTTAATCGTAATCATAAAGGCCGTAAACAAATCGACCAATCTCAATCGAGCATTCGAATAACGTACAAGAATGTTTATGATTGGTTGATTTGATTGTTGGTAGGATTTTTGAATGCACGAGGTTATGTGGGGACGCTCGCGTTTTAGCATGTATAAAGTTTAATTATATTTCAATAGACGGAAATCCAAGCAAGAAATTATAATAATAATTAGTAAGTGTACATACAGAGAACAAGAATGCGCGATTCACGATCCTATATGTCCCTTCTGCTGCTTCAGAGGGAGCTAGGATCTTCGCTTACCACAGAACAGATTCTCTCCAAGTAGGAGCAGGACGCTTGTCATTCGTTTGACATCTTCCATGGAGAGTTATTAATCTGGACTCGTATCGAACAGTATAAAATGAGCATGATTGAGACTGATTGTGTAGATTCCTCGTGATCGAACTGCTGGAGCGAAGTGTAATTGTAATGGCCGCGACTTGACTTTTCTAGGCAGAAAGCACATTTGTAATGTTACGTGAAGCAACACGAAGGCAAGAGCGAATGTAAACGAAAAGAGAGAGAACTGTATATATAATAAACTATATAAACTAAATGGACTGAGAATGAAACGCGATTAACGCCACTGTGTCGTGTCATTATCGTTCCCGTTATCGTCATCGAAGCTTCAATCGCTCATTCGTCATCGAATCGACGAACGGTGCAATACAGTGTAATAGCTGTTCTTGCATACATATATACATCTATAAGTGTACATATGTGCGTGTCATACAGCTTCGAGTAGGTGGGCGAGGCGTGTTCTCGCGCTCTGGTTCTCCTGTTTCCTACACACGGCGAGGATCACTCGCGCGCGAGCGACTCGTGTGAGTAGGCACGTGTGTGTGCGCGCGCGCGCGCTCATGCGTATGTGTTGCGTGTACGCGTGTAAGTGAGTGCATTCGAGTAGCGAGTGAGCGGTGGTGCGTCGATCGCGCGATCGGCAGCGATGAGCGACGACAGGAGCGAGGATGATCCGATAATGGACCTCTGGTACAGCAATTGGGAACAGCAGTGCGTCGAGGCGCTCGAGTCCGAGCCCGATTACGAGAATCAGCTGCACAATGAAAAGGAACTCTACTCGCAGCAGATGTGGACGAAATTCCAAACCACCGCGTCGGCCATCGCCCAATTGTACAAAGGTGATTCTACGTTCGCAATGATGTATGTATTTCCCGATTTCCTTCTCTATCTTGAAATGCGCAATGGAGTGCCCGAATCATTCGATGACGATCAGTTGCTGTAAATGCGTGGTTATCGACATGTCTGTCTCTCGTCGCGAAGGTTACGAGAACGATCTTTTACGCATGGCGATCTTACGACGTTTCGTTCTCGCAGCTTTTAACAGACCCGTTTTATACGGATATCGATCCAGGAATATAGCCATTAAGCCTTTAAGCCTTTAATTACCATTTTACAGACCGCACGCTGGGCGTCTCATTATGGGTGCCCTTTCAGACCGCCGCTGGTACTGTAACATCGTTATACAAAGGTGCGTGTCTCTCAGTTTTATGATCACCTTTGTCAACAATGACCCTTAGATAAACGCGTGGCCATCCCTCCTTTCTCTGTTTTCACCTTCCCTTCCGCCATCTCCTTTTCTCGTGTCGCAGCGCTTTAATAAAGTCTTGTATTTTTTACGCTTAATCTTCGTTTCTTGAAATATGATTTATATTTGAAATATGACTGTCATTTATGAAGCTGCAAATAAGTATAATGGCTGGCTATACTCAGAGTCAGCTGTTACTGATTGTGAACAATAAACGCAATTTTATGATTGATACAATACCGAGAAATTAAAGAATGCTTATGTGTTTTTTTTATTTTAAGAGATTTTATTATATATGTAGAATTGAAATGTGTATATATATATATATATATATATATATATATATATATACATACATACATTATACATACATACATACACAACATACATACATACATACATACATACATACATACATACATACATACATATATATATATATATATATATATATATATATATATATATATATATATATATATATTATAGCACACACACACACACACACACACACACACACACATATATGTATATATATAATTTTATTATATTATATATGCAAAATTAATTTATTTGCATATATTATTAAGTTATGTAAGAAAGTTTTAAGCTTGTTTAGCAATGTAATTATTACTCACACATTGCAATATCTACATATAAAGAAAATTTTTAGCAAGTCATTGCAATGTATCTTATATTGGTTATGTATATATGTTTTTGGCAAGCTATTATTACATCTTCTCATATATAGTGGATGTATAATGAAAAAATCACTGTATAATAGTGTTTTTGCACCATGTTTATACTACATCATTCTTTTTATACTTATAAGCAGAATATGCTTTTGAAGTTTGATCATGTATTTCTGTGTCTGTTAACCAAAAATTGTTTAAACAGATTCAGTGGATTGTATGAGGCGATGCAGTGATCTGGGAGTGGAAATGGGGAAACAGAAACATTGTAAAGAAATAATGAATTGGGCTAGAAAAAAAAGACGTATGATACGCAGGGAAGATCTTCTTGCGTATCTTGCTGGCAAGCCGCCACCACCACCTCGACCGCATCCACACAGGTTTGTTTCTATGATTTATTTTCAATATTATTAAATTGGACTATTGTCCAATTGTCCATTGTTGACTATTGTCTTATTTTATTAAATTAACAAATAAATGAATAATGTTGATTGCTTTTTAAACTAATATGACGCAATGTTACAGAAGTTCACCTAAGCCTCGCATGATGGTGTGTGGTTCTCCATCGTCACATAGTCAAACGCCAAGTATGGTTATTGCACCAGCACCAACAGCAGGCAGTGATCCAGATCCTGAGTTACACACATTTAGGGAAGCCATTGCATTATCTGGTATATTATTTTTTTATCTTTTAATTTAATTTAAAATAATTATATATTTTATAGACTTTTTTAGACTTGATGGTTATATTATTTATGTTAAAATTGCAATATATTTATTTAATTCTTTCTATAATATTTCTATTAAAATGTGTATATAAAATTAAAAATTAAGATACAATCACATTTAAATATAGAACAGATAGAATTTACATAGAACAATATACCTATGATGAAATTTTGCAAAACATTGTGACATCTTTCCAGGTTCTCCAGTATCTCGACGTGGCGGAAGACAAGCCGAATTGTCGGCTTTTATTAACAACGAATTGGCTCGGCATCATAAACGACCTGCTTCGCATGATGTAGATATGGGATCACCCACGCACAAACGTACGCGTACTACACTGTAACGGCGCGCGATACATATGGTAGCTTTACTCCCTCGCTCCCTGTTGATTAATCGATCCGACTAATGACTAATAACTCAACTCTCCTCTACATAACTCTCGGTTATATGTTAATCATTGGAGGAGAAATCGGTGGTGGTTCACACTGCCAGGTAAGTACGTTCGTATATATCTTCAGTAGCTTCTGCTGCCGATCTCGATTTGTATCATGTTCAAAATTATTTAACTTCTTAAAGCTATACTTGTACAGTTAGTTCTGACCGACGCATATAATTTAAAATAATTTAAATATAGAGACACAAACTATATATATATGTATATATAGTATATATGTAGGGAACATTATGGGATGTTTATTTTGGCAATATATTGGCAAAATAATAATTTACACATGTCAAACGTTTTTATTTTTAATTATATTAGATTTTATTAAAATTTATAATTATATATATTATATATATTATATATATGTATTTTTTGTGTTTATGTATACAAAAGTACAGAAACGAGAATGCATAAAATATTATGTTGCAACTTATAATATTATTTAAAATGCTCACGTTTACTCATGCATGATGATTAATTTCACTTTTCATATGCAAAAGTTTGTATCATTAGAATCATCATATTATCGATTTGTAAATCAATCTAATAGAAAAATTATGAGCAAATGTGTGACGTTATTTGAAATGTTAAGTCTATATGAATTAAATTTATACATATATTGATATGTATATTCAAATTTGCAGTGAATAATAAGCATCCTGATATTTGTCAATCAATTTTGTTGCCTTCTTATAAACATTCGAAATTTTCAATAGATGAAACAAAGAATATTTATATGCTATTTCAAAATTAATAAGCCATAAATTGCCATAATTTATGGCAAAATAAAAAAGCGAAAAGATATTGTAAAATATTTGTTCTTGCATTAAAGTTCCTGGTTTTCTCACTGATGTTATATTGAATTATAATGTCAGAAATGAAGAATCATACAATTTTTTTCTTTAACTACATTGAAATAAATTAATTTTGTGTATGTTACCACTCCTACTTGCTAATATAGATTGATAAAATGTATTGAAGGCTTTTTTGTCTCGTGGATTAATAAAAATAGCCAAAAATAGCCAATCTTGGCTAATTATCATAAGATATATTTTTATTGAGAATGTAAAACACAGATGAGTTATATATATATTATATATAAAAAAGGTAGTTTTTATAGTAATAGAGAGAATAGTGATTACAGTATAATATTCTACTATTAATAGAATAACAGAAATTTTTAATAATAGTAGTATTTCATTAATATTTTATCGAATACAAGTGGTGGTGTACAAAAAATTAATTTATGATATATGCAAGAAAAGTTTTTGTCTTTTCTTTATAGATTCAAATTTTCTGTTTCTAAAATTATAATTTAATGTGACTGCAGTGATAAAATAGGAGTTTTAAACATGTTTTTAAATTGCTTATTATATAATATTGATTTTAGGTAACAAATATAATAGTATGTTATTAATAAAAAGTTATAATAGTATGATTCATATACACAAAACTATCGATTTTTGTTACATTTTAAATTTTGTTTAACAGTTATCAAAATTGACTAATCTATTCTCATGTTAAAGTATTTCTGAATATATAGTAAATTCGAACCTCTATTATTTATAATACAAGTAATATATATATACCTGTTTTTTTGTTTGCTGTTTATTTATTTAAAATTCTTTGCATTTTTTTCTGAACACTGTGCTCTCATTTCATCAAGTGTATTGTCATAGATGGAAATTATTATTGTCCAATTTTGTAATTTATATGGTCAGACTATTATGTTATTGAAATGATTATGAAGTCAGAATTACAAAATTATAGTATCAATATTTCAAAGGAGAATATTCAAAATATTTAATAAAACATTCATTTCTCAACTCTATATAAAAAGCGCTAGTTATGAATATTATGAAAATGTAATCGATAATATCTTTTAAAGAGATCTCTGTGAGAGAAAAGAAAGAGTCTTGATTATGATAAACCAAATTTTTAATATATATTTGAAATGTGACAAGCAAGATGAAGGAGGTAAATTAAAGACGGTAGGCATGTGTAACTGATCTATTATAATAAATCAATATCAATATAGCGAGGAAAAAGTGATGCGATAGTATAAATTTGATTTATTTTCTTTGCTGAAAAAAGAAGAGGTCGTCAAAAAGATACCAAACTTTTACATCTTGAACAAAGTCTACGTTAATACAAAAAATGAATTTAATATTCCATAGCTCCATAAGGACGTGTTCACTTAATAAAAACTTAATATACGTAGACTTTGTTAGGATAAATGGTTCCAATATATGTATACATGTATATATGTGTACATATATATGTTTTATGTACTTTATATATATATATATATATATATATATATATATATACATATATATATATATATGTATAGAGCAGTGTATTTTATTAAACAAAAAAAAGAACGCTTAACGATTGTGCGTTTAATGTTTTGTGCCAGAGAGTGAGAGCCCCACACATATGTCCAATATGAAAGTGGTTGATTGTAAATGTACATTATTTCTAGCTAATACATCTCATATTGCTATGTATCTGTATTTTCACAGATTTTTAAAAATCGATTTACATTATACGACAATTACACGACAAAAACTGTCGTGTATTCACACATACCATATATAAGATAACATGTTTGATTTTGACTTTAATATAGAAAGTAAAATTAGTTGAAAATGTTTAAAAATAAATTTTGGTCATAAAAGAGATTCTATATGATTCTTCATTATTGGATGAAGAAGAGAAAGATCAAAACAACATCAACTTTGGGGTTCATCAGATGTTAAAAAGAAAAAAAGTTTTGAAGAAGTTTTCAATATCATATTATTTACTATTTTCGAATTACTAGAAAAATGATGAAAATTTTACAAATATTTCTTAGAATTAACAATTTAATATTTTACTTTAAAATTATATGTGACCTCAAAATAATATTCAATCATCGAAGGAGCTTTAATAGAAGATTACAACATAAAATTACACACATTTTCTCAGATTTTTTTATATAAAAGCAAAAAGTCTACCATTTTTGTACTTAAATTTCGTGTCTAAAGTCATCTACATTATTAGGCAATAATACATGATACGACAAAATATTCTCTTCATTTAATATTCGAAACGTCATGTTCTCTCTGTTTTTATCTTTAAATATGCCGATTTAACGCATATGTTTATATATATTACAAAAAAAATGTTATTGTGTCATGCTATACTATGTCGTGCCGTATCGTATTATGTCGTATAATGTGCATCAATTTTAAAGCTCCTAGTCCATTATTAAATTATGACGTCTGAAATGAGAAATTATATACATTAATCAATATGTCAAAATAAATTACTTTTTTAATGCCATTTGATAATTTAAATTAATAAAATATATTAAAGATATATTGATAAAATATATTAAAGATATATTAAAAATGTATGTTTTTTTATTTTGAAAAAGAATCTAAATCTTAATTAATTAAGTTTGTAAAGTTTTTTACTAGAAATGAAGGACCCATGCAGATGAATTATACATGCATTTGTCAATAATGGAAAAGTTTTTGTTTTGATATATTTAATCTTAATCAGTCTATATTTTTTTGAACGCCTATATATGCAAGAGGAAGCTAATTAATTTAGATGACTTTCGTAAAAAATTTATATGTGATTTCTCATTTCTGATGATATAATAAAATATAGCTGCAATAAGAAAACAGGAGCCTTGACTGCAAACAAATAAATAAAATTGCTATTCGCGTTAATGAATTCGTTATCATTTGATTTATAAATACAAAATTTACTTTTATTGTTTAATTTGTTTGTAATAGTCCGTTTTGAAAATTACATAGAAGACGATTCCTATTTCGTTTCTTCGTAAGATTATTCGAATGTCATTCTCATCAAAGGAGCAAAAATTGTTCAGTTGTAAATATAGCATATGCTAATTATGATAAACATAGATATAGTGCTAATAATTAATATCATTACTAATATTATCTACTATGCGATAGCTTTAACAATGATATTTATCAATGATATCGTGCGATCGGCAATTAATAAAATGTCGAGGGCTTTTCCCTCAATTACAGTTTTCTGGACGAGGTTGACGATACGTCAATTTCGCGTCAGTAAGAACATACAGCAACGGTGGAGAATTTATTTTTTGCGAACGAATCATTTACATGTTTATTGTACATGCAGATGATGGAAGGATGGTACTGGTTTCACGATAATGTAAAAAGACCGAATGAAAAATTTGTACGTTTACATTGTTCTTAAGACATTTCTTCCTTCCATCTGATTTCAGTTGTTGAAAACATTTTCTGCGTAAATGTCGTTTTTTTCGTAACTCTATGATAGAAGAAAGTAATACATTACTTAGGTATATATTGTATGTGAAGATGCCATACTTAGGTACACTGTACCCATAAGCGAACACACCAAATTCGACGAAATGATGTCGAAGCAACTCTACAAACGCACCGACTTGTTTTCGTTTCCGTTCCAAGTATTCGTGATACTTAACTGCATAATCGAAACATCTATTCTTGATCGATTAATATTTATTTGGAAAAAAATATATACTGTCGAGAGTTATTTTCTCAAGTCATATTTACGAATACTAGTGAAGGATACGGTAGAGAATTATTCTTTTATTTACTTATAGCTTCTTACTCTCTTTACTTCCGAGAATTACTTACAACTGAGATCGTTGATAATTATATATTCTTTTTTCTTCATTAGCGAGTAGACGATTCGAACATTGATGGATTTCATTGATGTAATTGGCATTTTCCCATCTTGCGTAATAAACCAACGCGTACGAGACGACACTTTGAGATCAGCGAAAAAATTTTCCCACATGTGAGGAACTTTCCCTTTCTCATAGAAGAATTATCTCGTCGGAAATCTGTGAGCCATTATAAGATAATATATCTACAGAGACAATGCGTCGAGCAAATTTGAAATTATAATGGTTTTGTTGATTAAGATATAATTAAATTTAGATACAAAAAACAAATACATGTTATGTAATATTGAAAAATTATATTTTAAAAATTTGTTAAAAATCGGTTTTTAATATAATACATTTAATATAAAATTATAATTTAATAAAATTCAATAGTTTCGACGAACAAAGTTTGTACGGAATTGTATTAAACCAACTTGATATAAGAAATATTTATGTCAAAATACGAAAAAATATCTTTTTATGTTTATGAGTATAACGATATATTTATACGAAAATATGTAAATGTATAATAATATAATGATGAAGAGACACGCGTTTAATAGATGTCTCTTCAAAAAAACACAAAATACATATACTTGAGAATATAATGAAATCAATATACAAAACCTCTTCTCCCCTGTTGTAATAGCATATTTATAAGCTAAAATCCGGAGATGAAGAGAGTGAGGAGGAATCACTTCATGTATTATATTATTCACAATTATATTGTATTTCGTACATTCATGACGCGTAGAAACGTATAAACATACGTTTGACGAACGTAAGGCACCAAAAAATTTTTTACGAGCCTATTCTTTGCTTCCTTTATTATTCCAATGCACATTACTGCAAGTTGCATTGGTACACTTTTGCGAGAATGTAGATGTTGCGAGAGTGTACATGAGACTTGCACGAATATGACGTCTTGATCAAACATGAACATGTGTTCATAACAAGACGTGAAATGGTGCTGTTACTTTCTTTACGAACATAAGAAGCTTGTATATTTTTGCGCCTCTTGTTTGTAAGATAATCATTTACAAATAAATCACGAGAGAAAGAAACTTCTCGTGGTCGTTTTCTTGCCTACGATTATTATTATGATATATTTTTTTCTGTCTGTGTGAATAGTGACTATCATGTTTGCATATATACATATTTTATTGTTATATATTTATTTTGTACATTTTTATTGTTATACATTTATTTTGTACAGCAAGGTGTACATTTTGTACATATTGTGCTATTTGTGGATATAATACGCATCATACATGATGTTACGAAATTAATGTATAATATAATACTGTAATCTAATTTATATCTTAGTAATTATCAATATTCTCTTGTTTATATTTGAGATATGATTATAAAAATCAAATTTTACCACACAATTATTGCCACCTAAGATCATCAGATTATTTGAAAGATAATCAATATTTATTATCTTTTGTTATTGTTGCTAACTTTTTTTTTAATAATTGCGCTTCACGCATAAATGATAGTAAGTCTTGATTATACATACTATAAAGTTCGTCAGTAATATCTAAAATATTTTAATATCTGTTTCAAATGATTTAATATAAATAATTAATATTTAATTAATTATTGTAAATATTTAAGATTTTATATATAATAATGTAATATGTAAAACTAGAGTAACATGTCTAATGGATGTTGAGTATAAACATCATTGGCATTACATTTTATGGCAGTATGTGTTGAATTTTTGTTTCTTTTCTATTATGGCATAAACTGTATTCTATTTTTACTTAATAGTGAAGTGCTTAGCTTTCTTTTTTTTCTTTTCCTGATTTTCAATATTTTTTGACGATTATTTATGATTATTATAATCGTATGTAATATAGTCTCCAATAAGATTATTTAAATTTAGTATCTTATAATATGGTATTGATGGAAAAAATATATGTTGATAGTAAATAAACTATAAAAATTAAGGCACAAAAGACTTTGATATTAAGATTATTCTGATATATGGTAAAAATTATACAAATATATTGCTAAATATATAATAGCGCTACCAATATATGATTTAAGTAATTGAATAATTTAATAATAATTTTAATAATTGTTTCTTTTTTTTTTAGACAATGAGTTCGATAAATTTTCACAAAATTTTTGAATATTTTATATTTAGGATTTCAAAATTTTAATTTTGCACAAATCAATTAATAACTACGTCTCATACATATGGACGGATAATTTCATCGATAGTAATAATTATCCTCCGTGGCTAATGAAATATATTTTATAGTCTACTGTCCTTAATAATACTTTCCGGCATGCTCAGTGCTTTTTTCCGGTTTGCGATTGCATTAGTGAGTTTCCGTCTAGGACCGAGCGGAAGTTTGAGGGCTGCTATATCAGTCTCGGTAAGTAGCATTAGAGCCTCCAGATCGATTTGCTCTGATTCCAGGATAGATTGTATGGACGTGAGATTATTGGCGACTAAAAATCTCTGCAAAGGTGTCCATTCCTCGTCTGTTTCTTCACTTTCTATTTACAGATAAATTCAACAATGTCATATCCCGTTTTTACAGATAGGATGCAGCAAGAATGAAGAAGGATAATAGATTACTATGTCACTTCTTACAGAATATAAATCATCTATGCAGGGGACATTGTATTATATAATAATATTCCCATTATACTTTGTGTAAAATTTATTTAACTTGCCTGAAAGTAAATCCTCATCCCATGAACTTTGCCTGCGTGCCAAACTGCCAGCACTCCCTATACTAATCTCTTCATTGTGTCCATTTGGACTAAATTTGTTACTGTTTATGGATCCATTTGTGGAACCATTACCAGAAAGATTGCTATTTTGCAATTGAACATCCATCTGCGTGACCGGTAGATTGTCCAGTGTAGATGTTATCTATTAATAAAAATTTTAATATAATGTATAAAAACTTTTAGAAATAAATTATATAAAAAATACTTTTTTAAATGGTTTTTTTTGTTTATAATTTTTTTTAGCTTTTTTAGTATTAATTTTATCGGAGATAAGATATGTATTTAATTCATTGCAAATGAAAGTATAGTTTACAGGTAACAAAATTATGACTAACCGCTCTTCTAAAGGCCACCGAACCGAATCCCGGTCGGTTAAAGATGCTGGCCGGTTCTCGAAGAAAAGCGTTGTCTTTTGCAATGTTCAAATTCTCTTCTTGTCTATCTTCCTCCTCCTCATCATATATCCTTTCACCTAAGAGATCGGGCGTGCTCTGAGATTTGCTTAGAGTACCCCATACATCGGAGATCTTTCCTCTTCTACCTATATGTTGAGATTCAGTATCGTATGTGCCTACGTACATAACTTCAGAATCCCGTCGAACGCCGGTCAGACTTCGAATGGATTTTTTACCATTTATTTCAACCTATGATAATGACATATTATGCATATACAGCATTATAATTGGAATGTTATATATAATTTTGTAATCATTAAAATAAGAAAAAAAGAATTATCATATACATATACGATATAAGTTTAAAATTAAAAAAAAAAAAATTTAAATATACATTTTTTTTTTTAATTTTCTTATTTTGATGTGGCTTGATTTACAATGTTATATTTTGATGTGATTTTAGAATCGTAAAAAAATGAATAAACTTTTTTAAATCTTTTTTTACCTCTACGACCTTGAAGTCGCTAGCGGCTTTCTTCGCTAAGGCTTTCCGACATACCGTGCTGCCGTGTCTCTTCGTGGTGGTGCCAACGATATCGCTAAATGTCGGCGAAGGTTTTATTCGGCCTTTAAAGGTCAATACGCCAGATCGTTGAGAATTCAATTCATTCATCGTCTCAGAGTCAGATCTAGCACGATTTTTTATGAGTTTTTTCTGTTCCTTTTCCGCTCTAATTTCAGCCATCTTTTGTTTTTTCATATATTCTTTTAATCTTAACAGATAAATATTTTTATAATCGGCAAAGTTGAAAATTTATATACTTAAAATAGAAAACAACAAATAATAAGTTATCTTATGATAAGTGATCTTTGAATTTATAGTTATTTCTGTGATAAGATGATCACAGAATGATCAGAGATAAACTTTAATATAGTTAATACAAATAAAATATCTTACATTAGTGTTTTTTATTTATTAGTCATAAATTAAAACCGGGATTATTTAATTAGGTCAATAATTATTTTGCGATTATACCTTTTTTCTGCATCCTTCTCTGCTTTTTCTCGGAGCAGACGGCTTTTCTTGCGACTATTCAATTCTTGATCGGCCTGGGCGAGGTCTAGGAACTGCAAAATTCTCTCGCAACCGTTTATCGCTGCAAGTTCTCGGGCGGAATGTCGGTCGATGTCCAATGACCAGATATTGCAACCAAATTTCACCAGGAATTTCACGCAGAATTCATGACCTCTCGCTGCTGCCAGATGCAAGCATGTATTACCGAAATAATCAGTCTTGTCCGGATCCCCTCTACGATGAAATCATTACATTATGTTGAAACGAATACAAAACAAATTCTTTAGACTTGAAAAAGAAAAGTAACATATAAAATATAATTAATAATTTTTTTTTTAATAAGCAATAATTAAATATATATATATATATATATATATATATATATATTTAATATATAATAAATTTTATTATTATATATACATACATTTATGTACGTGTTTAATATAGCGTTTAATGTAATTTATATATCATTAATATAAGAAAAAAACATTTAAAATCTGTATGAACTCTGATATTGCATTTAACAATAAACACGAGAATTCAAAATAGTCACGTGATCCGCCGCACGTGTAGCCAAGATCATAGATTATAATAAATATATAGATAGTACATCTAATATCTTATTCGTAAATGACATGTATTGCATAATTAGAAAGAATTTTAGAAATGTATTTGATTATTTTTTTAATTTACTATAATTTCTTCAACTCTTATATTTGATTAAACTGGACTTGTCAAAATTTTATCTCTCTTTTTAAGCTAGACACAGTGTCTCGGAATGCACTCTCTATATTTTTTATAATCTATGGATTATGATCAAGGCGATCGAACGATAGATCAAATTCTTACGTTGGCTCCACTGTTTTTCGAAAACGTATAGTTTTAAAAAAGCTTGTACCCGCGTAACGTACTTCTTCTCGCACAGTTCAACATCAATTTCTCGGTAAGATTTTAAAATATTTGGCTGCTTATATATACAGCTTCATAAAACTTTATGGATTGTCTTGAATTGTCAGAATATGAAAGAAATATTAGTTGTGTTAATTATATTGGAAAAGTATTAACCTTTTCATTTCATAATCGTATATAGTACGATATGAGTAATATAGAAACATCTATTTATGCAATTATGTTAGAAATCAACATAGCAACGTGCTTCGTTTTACGGTTTTCGATATTTTAAATTATTGTTATTCATTATATTTATTAAACTTTCAGGGATTTATTTTGGATTGAAAGTTTCTGGATGGTACAGAAATACAGATTTCTCGAAAAAAATTGGATCTGTTTCTGAAACAAGATAAATATTTAAATATTTCAATCCTCATCATTTCATCATACGAATGGTACGTATTTATAATATTTGTGTGTTTATTTGTATTTATTTATTTGTGATATATATATATATATATATATATATATATATATATATATTTGTATACGAACATTTTTATATACATCGCCTGGAATGTTGCCAATTCTTAATTCTTTTTTTGTAACATTTTGACGACATCAATCTTTTGAAAATATCTCGAGTTTGCTTGAAATGTCGCGTGAAATATCAATTCAGAATTTTGCGACGATCAATCGTTTGTTCATTCGGGTTGTTTGAAAAAAAAGACGATATTAATATCTCATTCATCAATTCAGTCGTAAATAGAAGCGAGAATTTTCGTATCGCGAATATATAGAATTTGCTGCGTACTATTTTATCAGATATGCGTTGTATTGTTTTTCATTCGTCCGATCACGATTTCCGCCACCGTGCAGTCGATGGACACCTGCAATGCGTGCTTCCGGTTCCGCACATATATTATTATCATGCAGGTATAGCAGAACTGAAGGCACGATGATAGAACTTTTAGGAATGATGCAATTTAAGTCGTCATTTTTGTTGCTATATGTCTAATATATATATATATATATATATATATATATATATATATATATATATGTATTTGAAAATATATAACAAATATATAACAAATAAATTTAAATAAAATTAAGTTAATAATAATTCTGTAGTTTTTGTTAAATTCTTAAGTTTTTCAATTTAATTTATTTCTTGATGCAATCATTTAAATATGGATAAATTATAATTTTATTTATGTACAAATATATTGCAGTTTATTAGTACGATTAATATTATTATTTCTGATGTTTGTTACAGAAATTTTCCAGTATTTGACTAATTGTGTGCGGTAAACGATCGAAAATGTCGAGGAACTTTTCTGTATTTTGGAGCTGACACGAGCAGAAGGTCTCTGCATGTTCGGTGAGCACTGGGCTTAAGGTAAGTACTAATTATGAAGCATATATATACTAGTGGGGCTGTCGTGTTCATGGGGCACGACGACCTCGTGCCTGATAGGTACTTGTGTTTCGTGTGAGTGGTTAAAACACGATGTTTTACATATGTTCTGCCGAATATATTCTACTTCGATTTCGCAACTTATATTGTCATTGTGTTGATGCGCAATTTTTTATTTCATCTTTATTTATTATAGTATGAGAGAGATATTAATCTTATATATTTGGTTTATAATTAGTTGCGATAATCAAACATCTTATATCCAGTCATATGAGAATATTTTGCTGTATGCGTTGATTATCAAAATGTAAAATATGACGTTGATCACACTTATATATAATTATAGTACAAAAGAAAAATAAGATATATTAAGCGTACATACCCCCTGGTGACTAGCAGTCTCAGAGCATCTATGTGACCTTCGAAGGCTGCCCATAATGTTGGGGTCATTCCTCCTTCATCTCGCGCGTTACAATCCTTTCTCGTAGCTTCTTTCAGAATGTCCAATGCTCCTTCTCGGGCGGCCCTTTGACAAAGAGAAGCTTTATTATATCGTTCTTTGTCCGATCTATCAAATGTTCTTACAATTAGTTCAATTTCTTAAATTCGTGATCGTATTAAACATCAAATATCGATATTTATAGAAAATTATGTCTGTAAGTAAATGAAGATATGATACATCTGTTGATGAATAAAATAATACATATACATACATACATATATGTATATATTGATGATTGTAAAAACGTCATTTATCAACAGATATCATTTAGTATAATAATTCTTCAAAATACGGTGTCGTAAACTTCTGTTATATTATCGTACCATCTATCCCAGTATCTTATCTGATTTAAACCGTGTCGTTATTTTAATTATCGTCACGTTTCTTAAGGAAGAACCGCGGATTTTATCGTAAACAGAAAGTTCCGCGAAGTATGCCTATCTCTATTTCTTATATGTATATGTACATATAACATTTAATTATATGCGACATGTTTTGTTCGTGATATTTATTTATAAATTACAATTTAAATTCTTAATACGCAATACACAACACATATAAATAAATGCGATTTAGAAGAACAATAGGCACTTTCAATTTGCGAATGTTGCTTTTCGAAAACTGTTTTAGCACATCAGCGAGAAAGTATTCTTTCCTAATACTTCATCAATAATTATGACTTCATTAATATACACTCTGTCATAATATTAATGACCTCGGTTGCAATTACCTCTGAACAATAAAAAGATATAATATAACGAGCTAAATTTATGTAATATATAATATATTTTATATATATAATATAATTTATTAATAATTTTTTGATATTATTAATATAAATAAATATAATTTCTTAAAATAACTTATGAATTAATTAATACGATTGATACGTACATATAAAAATTGTATACATTCTTATTATTAATTATCTTATTATTAATCTATGTTATTTTGAAAAATGTAATAATCGAAGTTAATTTTTTACAAACTCTTTGGAGATGAAGTTTAAAAAACAATGAAATAATAAAAACATTTTTTACTTCTAAAGTAATTAATCTAAACTAATTAATATAATATTGAATTTTTAATATTCTTTTTATTCAAAAATTAAATATTGAAAATTTAGAGAGAAAGACACTTTAAAAAAGCTAGTTTTATAGACAAAAAGCTATTGCTAAGAAAATACATCTTGAAATTCGATAAGATTGTAAAGAATAATAATTTTTGGTGCCATATATTGTTTATAAAGTTAGTAGATCAAACGTGTGGTGCACAGCACTGTTCGATGCGAGTAAAAGTTAATAGAAACGCTTGGAATTTCTACAGATGATCTGAACGATAAATTTCCGTAGTGAATGAAATAAGAGTTCTTCTCATGCATAAATTCCGCACGCGCTCTATCGATGCATACGATGCTATAATAAACAGTCCATGATGACGATTATTCTGTACTTGTAGAGATAACTACATTTTCGAAATCTTTTATTTAATTAAGTATATCTTTATTTAATAAGTGTATTATATTTGCGAGATTATTATCATTCTTTTTATTTGTCAGATATTAATAAACGTTGTTAAAGCATAATATATTAATTATAATGTTGTTGAAACGTATCTCTATTTTAAAAATTTATTACACATATCAGTTATATAAATATTAAGAGAGGATTTTTCTTAATATCTTCTTATTCTGCCCCAGTTGCTTATTACACCTTGACACAATTTTATCGGCTTTTAAACCGGCCTGATAAACCAATTATTATTGATCTTGCATAAATTATTTAATTTATTGTTTATGTATTTTATATGTATAAATTGCCAATTATATACAGTATGTATATGTGTATCCGTATTAAAAAAAAATATTTTAAAATGTTACGTATAAATAAATTTTAACTCGTTTTGATTGCAAGAAATAACGTAACATTTAAATAAATTTTTACGCAGTTAACAAATTTTTAAATGTTATGCTATCATATTCATATTTTTCATAGTAAAACAAAATGTTGAAAAATTATATTATACATTTTAAGTCTTATTCAACTTGCAAATTTTATCAATATTGCGTTTATGACTTTCGATCCTTAACCGTTTTATTTTCTTTGTATTATTGAATCATTTCGCACAATCAGCCGTATATAGTTAGACTCAAAGATTTTTTCAATCGCGAGGCGAGGCTTGTTCCACGACATTTCTCTTCACTTTCCGGACCTCAGGACAAGTCCTACGTGGAAGCGCATGTATATAAAACAGGAGCAGAGAGAAAGAGGAGAAGAAAGAGAAGAAAAGAGAGAGAAGTAGAAGCACATTCTCAATATGCAATTCTGCAGATACACACATAGGATTCTTTGGAAAAAAATGCACTCACTTATGAAATCGCTCGGATGACATTTCGCGTACCGTTTGCTATTTTGCGGATCTGCTATCCAGATAACATTGTTCGTAATTTACAAAAACAATGCGCGAGCAATTTTGGCGAATTGAAAAAAAAATATATGACGATGTGAAACGATATAATATTAAGGGGAACCGCATGCCAAGTTTGCGTCTGGCAATGTACTGTTCGAGCGAGCGGCAAGCGGCAAGTTACACCTGGGTCCCCCGCCAGACTGTGGCCTCCCTCTCGTTCTCCATACTTTGGCTATCACGTTTCGCTCTGCTGATCCGACAACTTTGCCTCTCGCTCGCGCGATACTCCAGACGATTTGCCACCTGTGCTGTTCGGAGTATTATCCGCCACCTGAAATTTCTTTCATGCAACTACACATGAATCAATGAATGGCTTGAATTCAAATTATTTGCACACAAAAAATTTTATTTTTATTTTTTTCTTATAAATTTTATAACTATGTACTAATAGAACATTTTTACACATTTTGCTAAAGCATGACATATTTTTACATTTCTTGCAAAAAAAATAATTGGTTAATACAAATGCTTTGCATAAATTATGAATATATTTCACTTTAAGATGATAAAAAAAAATTTTAAAAAAGCTATTGTGCTTCGATGTTATAATTTTTGTTGTGCTATATGTTATAATATATGCTTTTTATTATATAAAATGAATAGCAATAAATATGAGTTTTTTAATTAAAAATAATTAAGCAGCAGTCTATTTGTTTATGGTAGCAAACAAACAAATTTTTATAATTATATCAAATTTTTATATCATATATTTGCTCCTATATGAATGTTCTTTATAAACTAGCTGTTATTGACAGTAAATTGTGAATATCTAAAAAAATTGTGTGGCTTTTTTTTCTCTTTTTTTCTCTTGTATATATTAAATATGTATACATATATTCTTTATTATTACTATTAATTCTTTAATATTACTATTACGATAATCTTGAAATTCAATAATATGTTTCATAAAATTCCGGAGAATTGATGTGTTAACATTAATTATGTGTATATATATATATATATATATATATATATATATATATATAATTAGAGTACATATATATATATATATATATATATATATATATGTACTCTAATTATATATATATACTATATATAATTATATATATCTAATTATATATAATACTATATAATATGTACATAATTTTTTCATGATGACTCATGTTTATTTTTTTATGTAGTTTATTTCTGATTTATTTATCTGCACATATCGGGTGCTAAAACATTTATTTTCCGCTTCACATGTTTCATATAGAAAGAGCGATTAGAAGCGATCGCAGGTAAATCCTTTACCGACAAATTTAAAGTCCCATATTGTTATAGTGATAGTAACTCTCTATAGATAGTGCCATATGTTCATTTATCTCGTTTATTGTTTAAAATAAATGGGCGTTCAAATTCTGTCAGTTTTAATTGTTAGTTTGAATTGCAGTTGAACCTAAAAAACTGCAATATATAATCTAAAATATTTTATATAAGATGCCCAAACAATTTAGAACCAAAGTGATATAACGTGAAGAAAGGCATCGACTGAATTAAAAATGGAATCATATTCTTGCACGCACGCGCAAAAATTTTTTAGTAAAGAATTATAAAAGATTACACAATGAGCTAATGACAAAACTGTAATAATTAATATTAAACTCTCAGAAAACATGTAAACAATATGCACAAATATATATTTGAAAAGGACTGTTATTATTGGTCTAAGAATATTTTTTTTATTGATATGTTACAACAATTAGCATGCAAGAATTACATTGACTTAAAACTTTATACTGTTATTTATCTGTTTCAACATTGTGTTCATGAACTATATATAATAATTATAACTGTGATTATGTATATGTGTATGTGTGGCATTTTATACAAACAATTTTTAACTTCAACAAGATCTATTGCTGCGAACAATATCGTTAAATTTCTCGAAAAAATTAAAATAATTTTAGTATCTGATTGTGTCGTAAGAAATTTTTTAAACTGTTTATATTTTTTATTAACATATTAATTAAATTATCAATCTAAAAGTTGGTATAAATTAATTTTTTATTCTTTTATAAAAATTGTTATCAAAATATTAAGGAGATAATTATTTTTTCTTAGACTATAAAGATTTGTTATGTTGATAATACACTTTGGGGAATGCTTTAGGCAGTAAGACTTAACAAAATTCTTCTTTAATACAATTGAGTTTAAAGGATTTAACTTTTGTCCATCGCGTATGCGCAAGGAAAAGTATATATCATTTTATTTTAAGAATATCTTTTATTTTTTATTAAATTTGACAATTCTATTTTAGTCACTTGTCTATTTATTTTTTTTATTCTCAAATAGCATTGCTGTTTGCACTGATCAGTGCACATTTATTAGAAACATCACTCAACTTTCTTATTGAATTATATCTTGATCACAGTTTGATTATATTTACTTCGTTAAATATGAGTTATACATTTTATTATATTTATATTTGCTCTGTAAAATAGTACCTGTTGATACAACTTAATATTTTATTATGTAAAATTGCTATATATAAGCTTTTCAACAAGGAGTTAGAAAATTATGAAAGACATTACTTGATACATTAATTATTACATTTTTGGTAAAAAAAATACCAGACCGTTTTAAGAGAAATACTGCTATTTTTTATATTTATTGATATCGAGTTTATTAATTTATTAATCAACAATATATTGCGTACAATGATTACATTTTTTTTATTACATTATCTCTTGTTGAGGTTTTTTGAATGTTATTTATGAAATTATTATTTTTGTACGAAATTAATTGTTTTTTAAATAATGAATTTAAGGATTTAACAGATGTTAGAGTATACTCAAGTAAGCTTAATTATACAACATGTATAATTTTCGATTTTAAGTTTGATAGCAGATCCGCTTGTTTACTTTAATTATAGATATTTGAAAATAAAGCTTTATCATAAAAATTATATCATAAAAATTTATTATTTATTTAATAAAATTTAATTTAAGATTTAACTGTCAAGATTTAGTTTTAGTGTTTTAGTAAAAAGTTAAAAAAATTTAGGAGATTTAATACTTTAAATATTAAATATTTATTAAAAATTTATTAAAAAATGTGTGTTCAGAATTTTATTTTATAAATTTTTAAATTTTTTATTAAGTGTTAACTATATATGTATATCTAACAATGATTTATTATGTACGAAGTCGAAAGCGTTTTCGAAGGCAAAATGTTACGTCAGAGCTTCTTGTTCTATGATTCTTTTTATGCTCATTTTCTCTATTTGCGCTTTTATCAGTTTGTTACTTATTTATACATTACATGTATGTGATATCGGAGTATCGTGATTTTGCGAGATAGTTTTTTTTTGTTATGTAACGATTTTGCTCAAAAAAAGAGATCAATCTAGATTTCTTGGGTATTGCACATGTTTTTTAATATTAATAATGATTTGTTCGTGATGAAGAGAATTGTTAATAAAATCTCCCGAAAAGTTAGAAATTAATCTGTGGTTTTTCTACTCGCAATTCATAGAGTGTCATGAAGTCTCATTTTCATGTTCAAATCAAATTAAATTTATTATATTTATGGCATATAATGATATCTGTTCATATAGTTTTTAGAAAAATCATTTTTTAAGAAATCTGGAATTATAATTAAATCGGAGAATTTTGCGAGAGTATACATATTTTATCTGATCATTAAAAATAAACTATGATTTGCAATTGAGTGTAAAATCTCAAAAAATAATTCGGTCTATTTCGAAGAATAATGAAGATAATCATTATCATAGAACGACATATTAGAATTATATATTCTTTTCTTAGATAAATGAATTTCTCAAATACATTTTTCTTAAATCAGAGTATTAATTATGCAAGTTTTGCTTAGAGATGGAAAAATAATAAATAAAAATTTTAATATAAATTTATCAAAATGACGATCTCGTAATTATATTTAGCAAAACTATCGAATATATAGTATCTGGAACAATGGAATTTTATTGCATGAGATTAGTAAAAACAGGAAATAGAAAAGTTTACTGACAATTATAAATTCGATAATGGATGCTCTTAAATCAAAATGATCTTTGTTTTCGTCGAGTTATTACATTTTGCTGTTGGGTTATAAAAATATACATATTACATACGCGGGGTTGTACCGTCACTTAATCAAGAACAGTTATTATATACTAGATACTATTAAACTGTGCCCCATTTCGCTAAAAATTTTGTATTTCATTTTTCATTGAGTGAGCCAAATAAGAGATTTTGAGTTTGTCGCGTTTGTTGAATGTTTATACATGAGATGTCATTGAGATTCTATGAGATTACATGTTAATTGAAGAAGTATGGAATAGGCCACAATTTTGCGTGCAAACGCATTAACAACAAATTGGAAGAAATCTGAAATCTATAAATATTCATTTTTTATATATATTTTTGCTTTATTGACTTCAAGAAGAGATTTAAAGATACTTTTGATGATATCAATATTAGATTCATAGATCCATATTAATCCAAAGATCATATTAATGTATATATATTAATCCATTCATTACTCTTTTCTAAATTTGTCGCTTTTTAATAACACATTAAATACGAGCAATTTTTTTATTTATTTTTTACAATATCATGTTTTGATAATAATCTGAAAATACAAAATAAAATTCTGCAAAAACTCAATTTGCAAGAAATGTTTGCATTCAAAATTTAATAAAAAAACATGAATATAATTTATATCTAAAAAAGAAATTGTATTAAATAACTAATAATTGTATAAAATTAATTGTATGAATACATTTATGTGTTTATTAAACACATGAATGTATTAATGAAATAATTCAAACATAATGAAAATATAATATTTAAATGTATGGATCTACAAATGTAAAATAAATAACAAATATACTGAAAAGATAATTTAATATTAACATCAAAAATATCTTTAATTTATCTTTGTATTACTTAATATATATATTACTGATTCGTAACATTTTAAAAATATTTTTCAACTTAAATATATTTTTACGTCGAGCAAATCATAGTAATTCCCTTGTATAAAAAAATTATACTTTGTATTACGCGCGCATATAAAAGTAAATTACAATCTTCTTATATCTTACTTAAAATAACGCACGTAGAAATGATTGATAAATATTCTTCACAAGAATTTTTTAAAACCACTCTTTACAAATATTTATTGTGTATATTATGCATATATATAGGGTTTCCAGTATTTTATACTATAATTATAGTCTACATAAATGCCTTGGTAGATTTATAACAAATTAAAATTCAATTAAAAAATAAAGTATACTTAAAAATCTACAATAAATAACATTTTCTTATTTACTTGTGCTTTTTTAGAAAATTAAATTATTATTATGATATACTTTTGTTACATTAAAACAAGGCATTTTTTTTTCTTTATTGCAGTATTTAGAGCTGCGAACAAGTGTATCGCATCTGGGATAATCTGCATTTTAAATACATTGTTTCTCAATATTTCCCATTGTTTAAGATTCATTTCAAATCATGCTACATATTTCTCTGATATTTTTTAATTAGATTTGACACATTAATGATCGTTCGAACAAGTTAACTTGAAATATTTACAATTGCATTTTTCTTGTTACAAGTACAAAAATCTCTTCGGTATGATTAATCACGCATTTATATTTCAAGAAATCTTACTTTATATATATATATATATATATATATATATATATATATATTTATATACGCATGTTAGGTCTATTAACCATCTACGTGCTACGTCAAAATTTGTTGGTAACAATTATTTGTCATCAATATTACACGCTTGTTACCTTCGTGCAAAAGGCAACGCGAGATGCCGATAAAAAATGATTGTCTCGTTACAAAACGCAATTCGTACGTGATCTCGTTATTATTTATGCCGTGTTTAAATCTTAAATTGTTGAGCATAATTGCATTCAAAGACAATCGTTCGACGTTGTATAATCATTTCCAATTTGCGAAGAAACGTTATCAGCAATGTTACACATAACATCAATATTTTTGCTTCGCAAATATCATCATTATTTTCCCACGATAATCTGAATTTATTGTTAATTCTCAAGAATTTTCTGTTCTTCACACTTCATCGTCTTCTATGTATAAAGTAGTTTTACATTTTTCATTATCCATTTGCATCGTTTTCTCGTCAACTATCATTTGCGAGTCTGTGTTCTCGGCAATAATTATGGGATTTTGTCCTCGTAATATTGCATCTGTCCTCTTGTTCGATCTGTGAGATTCGCGAGATTTTTCGTCATCAGTTACGGAACTTTCCATGTCGATCTCCGTGACATTTTCCAATTCCGGTTCTTCGAGCAGCATGTCAGCTTCCGTGGGTACGTCGCACGATAAAGCGCCTGCATTCGCTTCCTCGATATCTATTACGTGACTCTCGTCGGAATTGTCGGCACGGCTTTCTTCAGTATCGAGAGACACCGTCGTAAAGTACTTTGGCTCGCAATCGGGACCTTCCACAACAGCTTGAGTGTTTAATGAGTGTCGACTCGATTGAGGATCCTTCGAATGCTTATCGAAGGATCGCCTTCTGTTGTCATCCGATTTGGAATGATACAGCTTAGCATGACGCGCTTGTCTTCGCAAATTCTCTCCACTGCTCGTTTGTGATTTCATTTCCGTCTCATCGAGCATATAGCGGGTACAATCGACGCTGAATCTTTCTATTGATAGTTTCCTAGAAATTTAGTTAGAAAAAGGATTTTGTTGCTCACCTTGATAAACGTTAAAATGATTAGACATATTAATACAAATTATATTTTATTATATAATGCAATGCTAGGAAAGATTGGCTTTACATATAAACTAAGCAAGTCGCGATTTAAAGCTTCGTATCGAATTGCGATGTGCGCAATCTCAAAAAATATAATTGTGAATAAATATATTTAATTAAATATATTTTGAGGTTATTTTATTTATTATATATTATTTTTATTATTATAGCTTATACAGTCATCATAAATTCAAATCTGATAATAATTGTAGAATATTATAATTGCAAGCATTGCAAGTGACATATGTGAATTATTAACACAAATAATAAGGTAATCATTATTGTAAAAGTTGATACAAAATTCTCTATTACCTGTAATCTCCTCTGCGAAAATCAGGACTTTTTCTAAATTCGAGACTAGCTTTACGATATCCTAACGAAGCTCGGTCGAAGCGGCGATCACCGCCGATTCTATCGAAGGACATTTTACGAAAGTTCGGTGATGAGATTTTTCGGAAGTCTCGCGGCGAGGCCTTACTAAATTCTTTTGATACTGCCGTTAATTCTTCCAACAATCTCAAATCTATGGAATTTCTTTTTCTTGGCACGAAATCATCTGGGTATCTGTAGGCACCTGAGCGAGATATCTATGATTATTGATCCTTATTTATAGACCTTTTTAATGCTTATTCGGATAATTTCCTTTTTCCGTTTAAATAAAAAAATAATAGTCTTAATTTATAAATGTGATCAGATTTAAAATCTGATTGCTTGAATAAAGTTTAGCATGTATTTTTATATTTTATATAAAAGGAATAAATTTGAGATTTACAGTTTTTAAATTGAATAATATCAACAAAGTTATTATCTCATTTTGTGTATCTCTGCTAGTGATGTGATTACAATAATGATCTCATATATTCTGGTAATCATAATTCAGTTAAAAATCATTTATCTATAGTTACCTGGCAATTTAGGCGAATGCACTAAGGTCGGTGGTGGTCGTATAGGTTCGTCCACTTCCTCGACATCTTCCACCTTGGTCTGACGAAGTAACTGATGTCGTCTTGCTGTATCGGATCGATCCTTCACTTTGAGCGTAACAGGACCTTTATTTGGAATGTGCAGATCCATCGCCATTGAGACTTGACTACCATTCATCTTTTGATGTTCCAGGCTCTCTCTGCTAATCTGTTAATTATCGAAAAAAGTTTTTATTGGTCGTAAGTTTGCTTCCTTAAAAATAAAGACTTTATTATTATTTTGCAAAACGTCGATTTTGAAAGATGCTGAATACCTGATGCGGACTGTAGCTCGGATTATCGACTGAAAGAGCGTGTCTCTGCAACAATTCTGGATTCAATAGCGAGCAACCTGCGTATTTAGGCGATCTTCGGCGCGGTGACTTTTTGTCGATTAATGTAGGCGCGCTCGGACTCTTTTTTATGGAATGCGCTACGCTTTTCTCCTGTAAATCTTTCGAAAATCGCATGAATTCCGCCGTTAGTTGTTTTCTGGAGACTTCATGCGTGCTGGGACTCGGGCTACGATTTACTTTAAACAGGCCCAACTGATGATCCCATCTTGTTGTCTGGCTTGATGTCGATCTTCTATTACGCTGGCTTTTTGAGCCTTTTATTGTTGATGCTTGATTGAAGCGATAGCGAGCTGGTACTACCTTAGCCGCACTATCACGTGCTTCGAAAGTCATCACGCAGGCAGCTACTACAATGAAGCCTGCAAACGTCGTTATTTATGTATGTGATAGAACGTAAAATTTGCGTATAAGTTACATAAACGTGTGTCATCAGATTTTTTGTCATTATTAATTGAATATGTATTTAATTGTAAGTCAACGCAAAACAGATTTTATAAAACTGAATAATTTTTTAAAATTTATTATAATAAAAAATATTACAAAAAATATTATAAAAATTTAATATATTAAAATATGTGAGATCTTATTTTATTGCATTATTATTTGATTCAATAAAATTAAATTATTCTTATATATGAGATAATAATAATTATACAATATATAATTATCTTATTATTTATCATTTAAAATAATCTCAAAAGTCGACTTTGTGTGCGTATGCAAATCAGAAAAATCATAAAATATTCTAAAAATATTTTTATTTTTAATACAAAAATAAATGTATTTATATGTACAAAGAACCTATACGGTGCGCGTTAATCTAAAGTTTCTGGAGCCTAACTTTGCAGCGTGAGCCTCCATAGCTCAGGGGTTAGAGCACTGGTCTTGTAAACCAGGGGTCGAGAGTTCAAATCTCTCTGGGGGCATTCTTTTTTTTTCATTTCTATCAAGTGTTTTTATTTGACCGTGATATTGCAATATATTGTACATTTTTCGCGTCTCATCTGCAATTTTCCACTCTACATCCTCTCTAGACACGTTATATTTTCCGATATTTTTGTTTTTAGTGGTTTTCGACCTTGATTCTTTTCCGTGCAAAATTAGCACATGTGTAAAATTTTGTAATTTTATTTTGTAGAATTATAGCGATACATTAGTATATAATATAAAAAAAATGCTATTTATAAAAGATTATTACAGAAATATTATTTATAAAATTAAATAATATTTCTAATACATAAAATAAAAAAATATAAAATTACATATATATTATATATACATTAATTTTACTTTAATAATAAATTGTGGAAAATTATAATGCAAAAAGATGTCCTGATTTTTATAAAAAAAATATTTTTTTTTTTACTTTAAGAAATTTGTAGCATAATAAATTAAGAGCATTTTAATTTTAATATAATTTTTCTCTCTTCCACAACGTTATTCTATCACATTATGATTCTAATAATTATATCAATACATATGTCATGTATTACATAATATTACATGCAATTAAAATAGTATCACTACATCATATTTATGTCGTGGAGAATGCTTATATACATTCTGCGATAATTTAGTGCTTATTTAGTACTTATTTAGTGCGCACTTGTATTATTGTATTTCAAAGAGATCAGTGTCAAATAATTAGTTGCTCAATCGCACAAGTATATCGCTATCGTAAATTATATGTTTGCAATGTGTATTACTGTTACCTCCCAGACCCATAACGACAGGGCCGGCGTAGCTCAGATTATTCAGATGAAATCCGCGCGATTCATTCTTCACTTTAACCGTGATGTTACCTCTGATCTCCTGCGCCACCGATAGCTGATCTGCATAATATCCTATTTAATGAAACGAGAGAAATGCCCTTATGTCACATGTATATATGCAATTATCGAATGGGGCAGGATATATTAGATAAAATTAAAATATCTTGATTTTAAATATTATTGCGATGCTTTTTATTTAAAGAATCACATGATATTTCTATAAAACATTTAAGCAAATTATTTTTTCTCGATATATCAAGAAGTATTATATTATATATTAAGACAAGTAATATTTTCTGATTAATTTTGCTTTCTCCCTCTCTCACTGTTCTGTTATGTCGCATTTTTCTCACTTACAGTACAACAAATAGATAAAAAAATTTTTTTTTTTATATAATAAATATTCAAATAAATATTTTGATATCCAATTAACAGTCAAATGTCTTATAATAGCCCAATAGCCAACAATATTAAATAATTTTATAACATCCAATTTAAAAAATCTAGACATTGCGACAATTTGGATATCCAAAAATATTGGCCATATAGCAATGTTATATAAAATGTGTAATTGTTGTTAAAAATAGTCAAATCTAATTTAAATTCTTTCGATTCATGCACGCAGACATAAGTAAGCAGTAACTGCAAGCTTGCGCATATTAAAGAAAAAGATTAGCTTTTTGCAGTCTATACATAAGTAAATTAGGTACAATATTTATTATATATATGTATATGTATATCAGAAGAATATATATTAAAATATGTTTCTTTTATTTTTTAATTCTTGTAAAGACTATTCTATTAACAATACGTAAAGTGACTTTGGAAAATTGCAAATCTACGGCATTAAAGATGACAGAAATTAGACCACAAAGGGTTAATCTTATGTTAATAAAATGTTTTTTGCTTTGAAGCGGGTAGTAGCTTTGGGATTAAGACAAAATAGCATTCGATCGAATCGATGTTTAATTTATATAATTCTACTCACCTATGGTCGCCATGCAAGCTCCTAAAAGCATTAGCAGTAGCCCAATTCCGAGAGCTTTGCAGGCGTGCCACAAGCACCGCGTTGTCACCTTGCCTCTCACCACCTGTTTGATTTAATTGCCGCCATTAACAGTTAATAACCTGGACAATGGTCCAGTTGTTTACCAGCCGCAGCGGCACAAACACACGCGTACGAGCGCGTTTACGTGGTAAATCGATAAATCAATTACTATGATTTAGGATATAGCATTAGGTTGTAATGGCATAGTAACGCTTCTCGGTGCTGATAATCATGAGCGATATCTTATGCAGCCATTTATGTGGTATAAATCACTGCATAGTGAAAGATAGTATATTGTGCTAAGATAATTAATTTATATAATCACAGATTGATTAAAGAGAATATAAAAAATTTTTTCTACGAGCCTTACATTGAAAATAGTTTTTTAGCATTTACACAAAAATTGTCGTGTACGTAAAAATTATTAGCAGAGAGCAATAGTAATTCTTGCCAGCAATAATTAAATAATTGTAATTTGTGCTCGTATAAAATGTTTGTGTTCGTATAAAATTTGCGTATATTTTTCTCGAGGCAAATTCTCTATCGGAAGTAATTTCTGCAGGCAAAATTCGTGCTAGAAATGATTAGAGAGATATGTTCCTACAGTATATATACATGCTCTCTACATATGTACACTATTTGGCTCTCTCTCTCTCTCTCTCTCTCTCTCTCTCTCTCTCTCTATAGCTAATTTTCATCGGCAATCTGCTTCCTAATAATTATATTAATGAAGCCGATAAAGAGTCTTATCTTTCCAATATGATATATATATATATATATATATATATATATATATATATATATATATATATATTGTACTCAATCTCGAGTTTTGAAATGATGAAAGTGTACCTGAACGTTCCAATTAGCCCCAGGCCCGCAGGCTCTTCTCTGCGTCCCCTGCCATTGAATGCTTCCTTGTGGCATCCTGTACTCATAAAAGCGGATATTTTTTATAACAACGTAATACAAAAAGTTTATATATATGTATATATATATATATTTGTGTGTGTGTATATATATATTAGATTGCTTACCCTCACGTTTTCCAGATCCTTGGGCCTGAGAAACATACGCTCCCAAATTCTGTAAGATTTTTGTTAAAATATTAAAGAAAAAGAGAGACAAATTAATTGTTAAAGAAGAAAAAAGTTAAAAAAAAAAACTAGATGCCATTTCTACAATAATGCTAAGTAGATAGAAGAGTCGAAAATTTGATATTTTTATTTTTATTTACAATCTCTACTTTTTATCTATTAGTTTTACTTGAAATAGAGTTTTCATTTTGCAACGGTGAAGCATAATTCTCGCCGCGACTCCGTTAATTAATAATCTTGAATTCATCTCGCGATATTATGCGCACGATCTTTTATCTGTTTGTGGTTTGCCGCGTAGCGTCGTTCCGTGTCGGCGCTTTAATTTGACGTATACGCATAACGAGCACCGAGTGTACTTTCTAACACATCGACACACATTTGTATATTGTCTTGTCATCTAGCCACGCATACGTCACTCGACTGCCGCACACAATAGATACGTGAGAGTTATTATCTGACTACGTCGTCGGTGTGCATCGCTCTCTCGTATACGGCGGATGCAGCAGAAATGCATTGTTCGTATGCCTGTACCTCCCGCATTTCGTCTTTCAGCGTCGAAACTTCGCGTGTTTCCTATCGATTCAAATCCCTCTTTATAGTTGCAGTCTCAATCCTTCTTTGCGTCTCAAAAGTTGGCCATTTACGCTTTACCAGATTCTTAGCGGCAATAAATTTCTTTATTTCGACTATAGAGATCTCTAATGTCGAACTAGTTTGCGTTTGTGTTTTTAAAAGTTTGTCTTTTTCCTTGGCAAATATATTCGAGACGTCTGACCTTTATTTTTATACAGTTTATTTCTTGCATAAGAAAACGTGCGCAGAAATTTATGTTAATTATATATTCGCGAATTAAAACAATTTATCTCTTTTAAAATTTCGAATTGCGAAAAAATATTTATGAAAGTGTAGTTCGTATTACACGTAAAAAAAATATTCTTATCACAATTTAATTAATTGAAGCAATTTAAACGATCATACATTGCATGATCATGCATTCAATAATGTATTTTGATGGTAGAAATTTGCGTATCGTTATTCACGTTAGAATATGAAATTTCATGCTGAATAATTAATACGCGCGATTTAATAATATAGTTTGTAATCGCTTTTGTGCTCTCGTCTATCTACAACAGCACGTGCACAACTCTACTTAAATTGCATGTGAATCCTACTCAGCTATTTTAGACTGATTCGATCTGACGAGCTTCCAAGAAACTTCTTTCCATTGAATTGCTTTTCACAGTTCATTTCGCATATCGTAGTATTCAATTTAGGAGAATGTTGCGCGCCATGTTGTTTCAAAGTTTTTAATTAGGTTGATTTAATATGTGTGAAATGTTAAAGAAATTGTTCGTGATCAACAATCTTGATAGAACTATTTGAAAATCTCTTTGTTTAAAAATATCGTGCTATTTTTTCTAAACATAAGAAATTTGTATAAAAAATTTTATTTTATATTTTGATATGCTTTAAATTAAATTTTTTTGAGATTTGTTACACGATATATTTATTCAATTAAAATCTTTTTGTGAAAGCTGAATAAAAATACTGGATATACATATGTATATATAAATATATATATATATATATATATATATATATATATATATATATAAATTTCGGATCCTCTATTATATACAATCTTTCAGAATACAAATAGTAAAGTTTAAACTTAGAACATTTTTCATTGAGAATTTTATCGATTTTTTTACAAGCGACTGAAAATGAAAAGATTTGAAAGAATGAAATTTCTGATATATAGACAACTCCAACTTGCGCTTGCAATTAATTTTGACTGGATTTTAATAAAAATTAAATTTATTTAATGATATTTAATAATCTCAATACATTTATCTGTTATATTTAATTATCATATTGACAAATTATTTTTTATTAAATAAGAATTGAATCTATATTTGTTAGTATGCGGCTATAATGTATACATATTTTTTTGCATACACAGTTTTTACAGTTAGTTCTAAAGATACTTTTAATTTACGTACACATACAATTCCCACTTTTTGAAATTGATCAAAGTTTTTTGCATGTTATCTGCATTTTAGTCAGATTAAAAGTTTTAATTATAGACATTACAAGTAAAAATAGAATGCAATAAACTTAGGCCCAACCCATTGTCACTCTTTACATGGACAAAATTAAATTTGCTATTTTCTTCTACTTTTACACGTTAATATGTAATGTATAATGTAATATATGTATATCACGCAAATTATTTCGATTAATATAAGAAAATAGTGATTTACTTAGCTAGCGTTTTTTTCGAGAGCGTAATTTTTGTTTTTAATCGATTTATCCGCGATTTTCAGCAATGCTATATAGTTTCGAAGCATTTTCGCACAATTTACCTATATCTAACTTAATTATTAACATCTGACACCTGTGCTCTTGCACTCGTCACGAAACCGAGCGCTACGTTACCGAGATAAATAATGGATTTCGATCCTCGTGCAGAGGGTCGGTTACCATAACAACCGACTCGGCCAGTTCCATTTGTATACCCACCGACCTTTCGTTATACATTGTATGTTCTTCCTTGTTCAATTAAAGCCCGCTTTTTGATGTATCGCGGCAAAATATCGGGTTTCCGCGAGTTTTCCAATTATTTTTTAGACCGTTGTCACGCGAGATTTTTGTTGAGCTCATAGTGATTTTATGATAACTTGTTTGATGTTACGCTGGCTTCCGAAATCATCTGCGACGCGCGCGTAAAACATTTTTCGCAACATCCAGTCAATATCCCAGAATATTTTTATCACGAACAATATTTTTCTGACGTTTTTTTTTTAATATATAATGAGACGTTGATTATATAATAATAATATTATAAAACTTTTGCGAATAAACATTAATTGCGTACAGACAACATAAGAAATACCATATTATATTATTATAAATTTAATAAACGCATCCGATAATCGAGTCTTATATTGTTATTTCTTAATATCGCGCGAATATCATATATATAGAGAGGTCGCGGTCTATATTTAATCCTTTGAGGTATGTTGAAGCAAACCAGGTAAACGTCGAGTGTTCACGAAAAGAATGGGATAAAAAAGCTTCTAATACGACCTACGCCGTCATGAATATCGATGTAATCAATGTCGGATATTCTTTTGCTGCATATAATAAAGTCTTAAATGTGAAATTTACATTACAATAAATATTATTTTTGGAATTGATTGGAAAACTAAGTGCTTTTGTAATTAATACTAACAAATTTGTTGTCACCATCAATATTGTTACACACAGATTCGTAAAAAAAATTAACGTTTAACAAAAAAGAGAGAGCGTTGCTTATAATATACTTTATAGAATTATTTTTATCTCTATGTTTGTTTATATTTAGTTTATATATTTAGTTAATATGTTTAAATTTTCATTTAAATTTTGCGAGTATTACCTTAGAGAATATAAAAGTACACGTATAAGCGAGAGATTTAATAAGTCGCCATCACCCCGCCACTTGATTTTGCATTTTTAATTACTCTTCGTAACGCAATCTTCTTGATGCAGAGACCTCGCACATAGTCGCGCATGAGTATTTCATCATTTATCTTGCCATTTTCATACATATACTCTACATACCTTTATATATTATGCTCTGGAATGATATATAAAGGTATCTTTCTGCTATTTATGCGCATCCCATTTTGCTTTTGTAGACAAGCATATGCGTTTCTTTTCAAAATATTTGAAAAGAAAAGTTATTTAAAATATTATTTAAATTACAATTAATGTTAATAATAAAATATAATTAATAAAATTTAAATTTAAATTAAATTATAATAATTATAATATTATGTTGCAATTTACATAAAGTTTTTTCGTTTCTTTTGCTTTTTCTCTGTTGCTACAACATCCCGTTCGTATTCCGTATTTCGTCTTCAAAGAATCAAGCTCGACAATTATTTATGATCGTCTATCTCTGCTTCTTTCTTCACGATGAGTCAGATACGCGAATCAAAGTTCTATTGGAATTAACGAGACGATGCTTTCGCTTTAATGTTTCACTACTACCATTTTACGCGGTGCTATCGAGTTATCTCATGTAGTAAATATTGTAATGTGCACAACATTCGACATGGCTTGATAAATTTGAAAATTTTTCGACACCGTATCGAGAGCATCGACATGGTTTTATTTTTATTCCGACACGTGCTACGTATGCACAGCGGGGAGGGCAAACTAAGAAAACATGATGATATTCAGAGCGATTTGTATTCGTGCCATGTCTTTTGCCTCGTCATTTTACTTTCATTATTTTCCGCGATATAATTAAACTGTCAGCTTCTAAAGACATAACGCTTTTCAGACACTGATATAAATTGTTTAATGTAACGTTGTGATTGACTATGTAATGCGATCTTCATAAATCATTTTCTACAAAATATTTTCTCGGATATAAAATTTGCAATATATAACGAATCGTTAGAATATTATATTTAATTTATTCCATTTTATATAGATTCACATTTACTTAAAGTTACGATATGTCCATCTTTGCTTGTTAGAAATGTAACTACATTGAAGAGAAGTAGCACTTTGATTAATCTTTAGAATATCTTAGATTATATATTCGATAGCTTTATCGGGGCCAGCGAACCGAAGAGAAAAATTGCACTAAAATCGGAATTTGGTTATTAATAAATCAGAGTTTAAATCAGGTGCTATCGGACTCTGAGTGTGACAAGAGGAAATCAATGAAAGAGATTATATATATATATATATATATATATATATATAAAGTGAAGACGTCCGTTATAAGATGTCCGTATATAAAACGAAGTCGAGTTGGAACAATGAAATATTCTGTTTGACTGCAATGCGTTTTTTGGATTCCTTTATATATTTCCCCATAAAACACTTTAATATATTTTATCAGTGAAATATTTCTTCGAGGTAAGGTACTTATATTTTCTTATTATGCCTATATCTTATATCTGCGTTCGTTTCAATCTCGTAATCCTCTCATTATATTCGTGTTTTGTATTTCTACACGAAGAGAAATTTTTTTACAAATACTTTTCTAAATTATTGTAAGATTTCCCCAAAAATTCATTCTTTATTTATATAGCTGATATTTCTATCTAATAAATGTCCATGCAATAAATCGAATCAGGAGAAGAATATTTTGATGAGACAAATCAAATTTTTAAGTTAAACAACTTTCCCGTAGAATTTTTAGTAATCGAATTAATTGCAATAGAGAAAATAGTTGAGTATTATAAAGATTGCAAAGATTTATCAATCTAGCTATTGTTGCATTGTACGCATATTTCAAGCTCACCTTACGTTTTCCGCTAAAGATTCGAAAATCGCTCACCTTGTCAAAATCCAGCGCATTGAAGAGAACACTCGATTATTGTACGTTGCGAGCTGATCCCGCGCTCATGTCAACTGCTTAACTTCTACATCCTGATTCCGATGTTCTCGTGAGTTAAATGAACGCGCGGGAAGAATCTCGAGGAACACTATTAAACAGTCTATCCACTAAATCATCGACCGATCGAAACTTTTTTGTCGTGTCTCTCACCGACACTGTTTTTCACTCGATTTCTCTCCTGTATTCCATTGATGCGCGCCAAAGAGGATTGCCGATCCTTGCGCGCGTTTATCCTTGCGGCCCTTGTAGACGAATCCTGGTGTAGTCAGCAAAATCTGTGGGGTACGGGATAAACGATAGGCTCGAGAGAATGGTACTAAATCACCATCGTCGCGGTCGGTGGTACCCGAGGGAGAGACGCTCGACGAGATGCTGCTCGAGGGAGTGTCCTCCTCCTTCCTCGGCATCACCTGTTGGTTATCGCGCCGTGACCCCGGTCACGGTTTTATACGGGGTGACACGCTGAAATCTCCGGAGCGGCGCGGCGCGGCGCGGCACCTCCCAGTGCGCACTCGCCAACGACAGATCAATGTGTGTTAAATCGTGAATTTCTGTCCGCTCTCTGAGAGGATAAGGATCCCATACAGGGTGTCTTTCCTCTTCTCTCTCGACGGTCGGTTACGAGTATGATGTCGTTATAAATTTACCCGTCGGTTTTACGACGGTATCAAATGCGTCTGCTACAACTAGATAGCGTGCAAATGACAGCTTCTGTGGTAGATATTTAAAGATATATTCGTAAAGATAGATAGAGAGAGAGAGAGAGAGAGAGAGAGAGAGAGAGAGAAAATATTTGCATAAAAATATTTATATATTTAAAAACTAATTACACTATTTTAATGATATATCAAAACTGCTACCATTAAATACAGAAGATGTATAGATATTTCTTATATATTTAAATAACATTTTACTTTAACATTTTTTTCTAACAATAAGTTTATAATCTTATTTTAATTTTCTTATATATCTGGCACAATATGATTCTATTTTTATTCATTTACATGCGTGTAAGAAAATGTTTAATATTAGATATCGGAATTTAATCTGGTATGTTATTTTTTCCAATATCGGTTATTTTTATTACTAATGTGTGTATTAAGTTTAGATTATATTTAGATTAAGAAAGTCTGTTTCGGTCTTGTTAGTATTATGCTTTATAGTTACTCTAGCAGATTCTATTAAGGTCTTTATCTTTACTATACTCATCAATAATCAACTATAAACAAATTAGATCTATCACTCGTTAGAGCATATCGATCTATTAGTTACATTTTCTATATAGTTTTTTATTTTTTATCAAGTATTCGGTTTATTATTATGAATAAAAAGAAGGCAATTTGTAAGGCAATTTAAGATTGTTTAAATGTTGATGTTATTTATTTTTTCTTTTTGATACAATAAAAATGATAGCTAAACAGAGATAAGTTATTAAAGTACAAAAAATATATTTAATAGATAAATGTCATTTCTTAAAGGATCAATAGAATATCTTATTTATTAATAATAGCAAATCAAATATGATTATATATCATATGATTACTTATCCATTACCAATAATATTTCAATTAAAAAATTTATTATAATTATAATATGTCTTTTCTAATCATTAAAGCAATATAAAAATTAATTAAATATTAAACATTGAAATTTTCTTTTATTTACTTATATTACTCTTATGACTTTCTCATTATTACTTAAATTATATATATATCTAACTTTTAATTGTTTTTTTCCAAATTTTTTGTAAAGATTCTCGGAATATATAATTATGTATGTAAGTAACATTTTTATTTTTTTAATGCTTTTTAAATATATTATATATATTTTTTATAAAACTTTATAGAGTATTATACGGGGAATTATAAATTAAATATTGCATCAATAATTTGATTGATTTTGTAAATAATATTTATTAGATAATGTGTGTGCTTACGAGTATTAGGTAACATAATGTACTCTAGGGTCCTTCATAGAAGGCGTACAAATCATTGTTCCAGCAATGTCTTCTAGATATAACGTAGATAAAATTGTCGCCGTTGCGATCGTCTTCGTCCTTGCGAAATCCGCTTTGTTACGCAAAGTAACAATTTTTTTTTTTAACGATTGGCATCTAAAATCGAATCTCTTCTTCGTCAAGGTGTCACAGATCACTTTTCGCATTTATCGGCTAAAGTTTGCAAGATTATCTATTTGTTCTAAACTTGATCTATACGCCGTAAAATAGCGTAATAATTCGTGTTACTTGCAAGCTTCATTCTTTCACGCGCGCACAAAATGTTTTTTTAAATACATTTTTTTTTAAACGCTTATCTTTTTTACTTGTAACGATCTTTACTTGTATATGTATATATTGCTAAAAATTCAATAATCATCTATTAGTAATAAGAAATCGAGAAATGTTGCTGATTATTGCTAAAATGCTTTATAATACTTGTAAAATTGAATTTCATAGCAGAATAAGAATGTCTAATTAATGTAATGCAAGCCGCTTAATTGCAGAAAGCGAATTACGATATATGATTCGACAAGTCAATGCGCAAGATTAAGAGAAAATTCTTTTTGCAAACTGCCGTTTGTCGCGATAAGGGTCTGATTTTATCATCCACGGACATGAGATCGTGGATTAATTGATACGATTCGATTTTATTGCCGCAATTTACGATCTACATGATGTACACGACGATCGACTCGACGCTCTTCCGGATCATTTCTAACATCAAACCAACCGAAATGTCTAAAATTAGTTTATACACGATCTAAATTTACTTTTCTCACTCTCTAACTAAAACTGCTCTCAAGTAAATGTATCACTTATAAATATTTCCCTAAGTTTGTGAGAGCCGGCGAGCGTGCGCTCGAAAAACGCGGCCCGACTTTTTTTAAAAAATTCTCAATTAGTTTATTCCTATCCTCTTTACATTCTCGCGCGAGTTGTTTCTCATTTAAACATTCACACACTTTTTTCTTTCTCTCTTTTGTTATATAGGATGCACCAGAACTACTGCCACTCTTTTTCTATAAGAATTTTTTGATCAATTTATTTTATCAATATTCCAGTTTTAAAATCAAAATATCAAAGCATTAATAATTTTTCATACAGTTATATGTATAAGGTTAAAAAAATGAGAAGCTTTTTTGTTAATATTTAATATTAAAATCTTATTTTTTTTACTTTATTTTGAGATTTATTATTTTATTTATTATATTACTTTAATAATCTTAATCTCTCTCTCTCTCTCTCTCTCTCTCATATATATATATATATATATATATATATATATATATATATATATATATATATGATATTTACTAATATCAAAATATCTAATCAAAATATTCTTTACAGTCTTTAATAGTAAAAAAGTTTAAAAGAGAGAGAATATAAGCTCAAAAATAATCAAAAAATCGTAAATAAAAAGAATGGCAATAGTTTTTTACCTGGACATCCTATGTATATATAGTATATATTTATCTGTTCTCATATAGATAATAGCAAGTGAGTTAGTCTCATGCACGTTTTACGTCCGCAAGTACATCGATGCCTAAATCTGCATAGATATTAATGTAATCACGCACATATCAGTATATATTTAAAATTATTTCATAGGATGCCATGTACATGTGTGTTTATGTTTCTCTCTTTTTTTTTTTTTACTTTCTCCTTTTTCCTCTCTTTCTTCCTCTGTTGCTTTCCTTCTCTCTTTATCTTTCTTCTTTCATCACTCTTGTGTAGATGTGTATATTCGCGTATATATATATATATATATATGCTATGTCTCTTAGGTAATAGGTATCAATAGTGTCTCTTGTTTATAGCGTTAAGAATTAATTTATTAAAACTTTCTCTATCATCTTCATTTTCATAGTCTCTTTAATTATTTCTGGCCATGCATTAATTTTTGCAATGTATTTTTACCGCACGGATCTTACAAATCTTTCTTTTCGCTTACTCTCTTTTGTTCTCTCGCTTTCTCTCTTTCTCACTCTCTCTCTCTCTCTCTCTCTCTCTCTCTCTCTCTCGCCCCGTCATATAGTTAAATTTTTCTAAAAACTTTTACACGCTGTATATAGTCACATCGAACAGCTCGAGGCATCCTGCTGATTGTACTTGTATTTGTTGATAATGAGATTTCCATTAAACGCCTCCCACTCCACCTTTCGTACCCGAGTTTTCGCAACGATAAACATTCTCCCGAACGGCGTTTCCAAAGTGCTCTAACTCGTAATCGTCACTTTTTTCTAGGATTCATCTCGAGCGTTCAACAAAGTGATAAATCGAGAATGCGAGCGGTCGAAAGTTTCTCGTCGTATCTTCTTGGAAGTTTACTGTAGAAATTTACAGCTATCCCCTCTTGGATCAACTTGTACGACTTTTCGGTATCGATTCGACTCTGCTGTTTATGTCGGTAACAATTTTGCGTCATTTCATCTCGAGAATCTTGATGCCAGGAGAATCTTTTATAAACTGAAATTATTTTATAATACTTAATAAAATGTTAGATTAGGATAAACTTGGCTAACTAAAAAATAGTCTTTATAATGACAAAGTCTCTGTGAAAAATAGAAAATGCATTTAATAATTTAGCGTTATAGAAACTGATTTTTCTTGCATTATTGAAGTGTCAAAAGATGCAGAGAGGAAGATCTGTGAGACATTCAGCTTTTTAGATTAATAACTTCGCCGAGATAATCGGTTAAGTAGCAGAGACTCATCGACATTTGTCTTGCTCGCATTGCTCGATGTATCGACGTTCGACCGCAAAACTTTTTTCGCGATGAGTAGTTGGGAATACATAATTCTCGCCAGATGAAGTGAAAAATCGTAGCTACGGTCAGAAACGTATTATGGTCTCTCGAGTACAGTTACGATTACTTATTCGCTCTTTCTGTCTGTTATACGGGATATCTCAAAACTACCAGTACTTCGATTGCGACTTTATTGTATTGCAGAGCTGATTTTTAGCGAAAATCTCACGAAATACAATTTTTTCAATTTTATAACATGTTGTGATAATTAAAATTTTATTGAGATAAAATCGGTTTAAATATTAAACAATAAGATTTTATCATCACTTTAATTTTGAAACTTTACTTCTCAATAATTATAGTTTTTGTATAGATCTTATAATGATGATTAAACTAATATTAAAATTACGAATATTTTTCATCTTTTTTCTCAACTTGCACGTGTGCGTGCGTATGTGTTGCCTCTGATATCTATTATTGAAAAATATTCCGGATAATTTTGAGATACTCTGTACGTACATTTCCACACATAATCATGATTGGATATATTCTATTTACATGCACGTCTTGTCTTATTAAACTCGCCCGTTGTTGTGCGTTTAGACATGTCATTATTAATTATATATAATATAATAAGTATAATATTATATATTAATCTGAGTTTCTAGGCAGTTGTGTGTTTTATGGTATATATGTTAAGGTTTATATAGCTAAGATTTTTCTTTTACTCTTCTCGCCATTGTCTTCCTCCTTCTGTCTTTTTCTCTGATTTTCCTTCGATTAAGTCATGTTAGAAAAAATTACTACATATATGGGTGATTGATCATCCTACATGTTAGGTTTTACAAAATGAACACGTTGATCTATCGAAAGAATAATGAGCGAGCTGTTCGAGAAAACAACGTTTACATTTCCATCTTTTTCAATTTGATTTTTTCATATCTCAAGTAAGTAATTGTATGATCATAAAACAAAATCTATATTTCAAGGCAAAACAAACTCGATGATTATAGATTATCGAAATGATACGAGGTACGGATATATTGATGAAATTGATTTCGCGCGCAAATAATTGACATTATTCGGATACAATTTTTGCGTTCTTCTCGAAGCGCTCGAAATTATTCCGGTCCTTTAATAATACATCTTTTCTCTTCTGTCTCGCTCACAAGTGACTTACTGATTCATACACATTCGAAATAGTTATCTATTATCTTGATTCAAGTCGATTTTCAGTATTTATCTCGGCATCTGCTCGCGTTTACGCGCGCGAGAAGGAAAGATCTCATAAATTATTTATAAAGAATAATTGTGACAGTCGCATTTGTTCATCTAAATGTGATAAATTACGAGGGTTTATATTACGAAAATGCTATGGAAAGAACATTATGTATGTGTCTCCTCTCCCCCTGATGTCCTAATTGGTGGTATTGAGCAAAGTGCCGTAATTACGTACTCATTAAACTTACTCCGTACGAATTAGAAATTATGCGTATCCTCCTATTGGTCGTTTATGCTATTTATCAGTAGACTATCTGGCGATTACTTGCGTTATTACTGCTAAAAAGGGAGCTGCGTCTCGCTAATATCGATTAAAATTGTAAATTTTTTTTTAATAATTTTTAAAATTGTATTCGCTAGATCTCTCTTGGGATAAATGCATGCTGATAGCTTTATTTCGAGAAAAAAACGGATTTTTTTTTTGCTGAATCGAGATTTAAATACAACCGCGGGGAAGAGTACAGCCAACGATATATTTTTAATTAATGACTAAGCATTTTAAATTCTTCTAATGTTGCAAAAACATGTTTCTCGTCAAGACTTTAGTTCTTTGACAGTTCGTGCGGACGAAAATTCCATTGCTCGTAAAATAACGCCGCGAGTCATCGAAGGCATCAATCGTTTTGCGCAATACATAATTGTGTATGCTTGTGCATCAAGAATATTCAGTAAAGCATTTACGTATGGAGAAGTTTCTCTCGTAGATGTACGGTCCACGATAGATTAAGCTATGTTTCTCGTCGTCTTCGCTACGAATCTATCCTTTGCTATCATTTAACGCAATATTACAAAGTCGTAATTTGAAGATTTCGGCGCATCTAAACTACTAAATGCACACGCTTCTCTTCTTGCATTGTCTCGCAATTCGTTCAATTAAAATGATATGATGATCGGTTAAGCTTATACTTTTTTCTATAAATTTTTTGTACAATTATACAAGCAGATTTATGGTTTGTAACAGAATACATGCGTGCGAAATAAAAAATTTTAGCACTTTTTTCTTAGACTTTGGAAATATTTCTGAAATATCTTCTACAAACTATTTTTTTCCGATTTCCTATTATATGTAAAAAGCATTTTTTTTTTTCATACGTAGTTAAACCGACTATTATATCAATTTAATGAATCATTGATCGTAACGTACCTATATCTTCGACTCGTAATAATTGTACATACGCGATTTTTTTCCACGATACGTTTTCTCCCTTCAGCGACGCGTTCCCGATTTGTTTAGGTGGAAGCACGAAATGTTTCACGAGGCCCGCGGAAAATATCACAGTCCTGAGGAAAGTCACGAAACTATTCGCGACGCATCCAGGAGTTGTTGGTCGTATAGTTATTTTGAAAGTAGCACGAGTCCAAGTTTGACGCGTCCTAAATTCTGAAATACAAATTCATGCAATGTACCTTCGTAAGTTCTTCTGAAAATTCTTCCACGCAATTTTCAATATTAACAGCTTACGTAACACAACTTGCGAAGAATATAGGTCGCGTTACGCGTTGCATGAGATTTGTAAAACCGATTTTGTTCTCAAAGCACTTATGGCTGTAGGACGATTCAAAATGACGGTTCGTGCAATCGGTGCAGCGAGTGAGCGGTGGAACTCGAGCAAAATGTAATGGCGTAACACCCACAATCCATTATGTTTTGATAAACCTGTCTCCGTAAATATATAAAAACATTTTGGTTGCAAATCATAGTTGGCAATTCTTTTATTGCAATTATTGAGATGTCAAAAAAAAAAAAAAATGTGTTGCTATATTTTTGAAACTGAAAATAATGTGTCATACATGCAAATCAAAGTCTTCGTAAAGTTCAGTATAAGCGTGGCTCGGCAGTGTTTAATATCGGCAACAAATTATGTTATGTATATATTTGTAAGCGTAATCATAAACAGCATGAAATTATGATACGAGCTGCGTGTTGAACAGATTTCGGAAATAGTCGACATTCTTTGGCAAATTGATTCAGCTGAAAGTGTCAAATGTCTCTACAATAGCATAGTATTATCTGGAATGTTAACTTTAACTTATTTTTTTTTATCTTTGACACAGTAAAAGTTAGTTTAGTCAGTTAATTTTTGTGCAAAAGGTGAAAATATAGAACTGATGCAAAATTAGTACGAAAATGCGATTCATTGCATTGCTATCAATTACAGAAGCTTGTTATAAAACTAGATTTGTATTTTTTTTATTGATACGTGGAAGCTATTTTCGGAATTTTTAGTTTATCACTTGGTATCTGTCTCATATTCTTAATTTTTTCCTTGGAGATTTCGTTATATTCGCACATTATAAGTGCACTTGACTAGATCATTATATATTATATAGAGCATTTTAAAACTGTACTGACAAATGCCATTGATAGCGAATTCATTGACAAACCTGGAGTTATTTTCTCCTTAAAAACTAATATCAATAATTTCTCAATTATAAGTAATTGGATATATAAGTAATTTTTTGTATATTATTTTCGAAGAGTACAAACAGGTATAACGAAATTTTTTTTTATTCAATATTTAATTTTAAACGAACTTTATATAAGAAGAATTTTTACTTAATATTTATTTAATGTTGCAAATTGAAAAAATTTAAGAAGTTTTTTATCTTTTATGTTTGATGTGTGATGGTAATGCTGTTTAAATTTGTTCTCAAATCAAGTTATAAAGAATAACAACAGCTGCAATGATAATTGTGCTGCATTCAAATACGTACTTCGTTTTAATGCCAGGAATTTTATACGATTAATCACGTATAGTTGTCACGTATAATCTGTCCATATCCTTGCATATTTAATACTATATATGACTGTCTGATTCTATTTCATTAATCTAATATGTGGAAATGCGTGTATTGCGTGTGCTGTAAACGCATGATATGAGAATCAGGCAGCCATAATTGATAAGTGTGCGCTGCAAAGTAGTTAGTCTTTATCTCTTTCAAGGAGAAATTTTTGAAGATTTTTCCAACCGCCTTGCGATTCAAAAAGTAACTCGAATATAAGCTGTATGTCTTTGTGAATTTATCTTGTTGCGTCAAAACAATGTAATTTATAAAGCAAAAGGAAATCGTGATTCATGCTTTTATTTCTGTATGTTTTCTGATTATTATTTATTTTAAGTTAGGTTATATAGTACGGCATATATAAAAAGCATGTGTGCTTTAATGCTCGTGATGCAAATTGCGAAATGATGAATACGTATTCGAATTATTAAGTTAAGTTTGAAGTCTGGACGGAAATGCCTGACAAATAATCGCAAAATCATGCTGAATAATTTATAAGCGTGCAAGAAGTACGGATTTAAAAAACAGTCATTAATCTTTCTTTAACATTAGGATGTTACTGCGCTTGTCCAATATTACAAAATTAAGTGACGTTTATAAGAGGCGGCTAATTATTTTTCAAATGTGACCGCAATTTACATTATCGTGAATGGCGTTGATCTTGACATCTTCTTTCCAAATGAGGTCGCAGGCGAACAAAAAGCTTGTTGTTTCAAAAATGATTTTTTTCCGAAGAATCCTCTCGACGTCATAATTTCGAAGGACCAATCGCGTTTTCACGCTGGATCTTCGTCTCTTCGTTAAGGCGCGATGGAGTCCCTGAAGTAGAAGTCGGCAGTTCTTTCGGTAGTAGATTAGTTGGTCGTTTCCGTTGGAAATATCCGTGGAACTCTTTTCATAGAATGATCTTTTGACGATTCAGAACACGCGTCCTCACAGACTCCAGTAATGCCACGGCACTCGTAAGATCCTCGGCGATCGCGCAAAGTCGAGAAATCCCGGCACGAACGTCCTCAAAGAGGATCAGGACGCGCCATAGACGCAGGCCGAGTTGTCTGGTGGACTGATCTTCTCTACGGGTAATACCGCCGCTCTGTGCCACTCGTCACGAACCTGTTTCCCGGAAATGATAATGATTGCATACTGTAGCAAGATAAGGGAGCGATGAAGGACGGAATCGATCTCGGTCAATATTATTCGTATATTTTCGGACTTCTTTTCTAAGATTATGAGGAAAACAAGTTTTTTGGCAAAAATATTATTGTTTGGTTGCTATAAAACTTTTAATTTTTATCTGCAACAATAGTTACAGTAATGCTTACGCATTATTTTATTATTATAATTTTTTATTTGTATCTTTTTCATCAATTTAAAAAATTTTTCATTTTGCCTATATTTAATTTGTTTAAAAAATCAATTCTTGTTGTTTTTATCTTTTTTATATAAGTTTATCTCTTTTATTTTGAATATAAAAACAATTTCAACAAAATAATAAATTGCAAAAGTAAAAGCAGCATTAAGTCATAATGCGCTCAATTAGCTCGGTAGGAGTACAAAGAGTGCTAAAACTTTAACAATTGTCCGATAAATTTAACATGCGCATGATTAATCTCAGACAGTATCCCGAATTATGAATTGTGTCGCTGCAACTCATCGTAATGTAGGATTACGTATTTTGTTGGAACAAGTAATTAAAACGCTTTTTATTTACAACTGTCGTAAACGGTGATTGTAAAAAATGCAGTCTATATCCGATTGAAAACGAGTCGCACCTGTTCAACTTTCGCAAATACTCTCAGTAAATTGAGACCGGCCAGTTTCTTGATGTCGTCCTCCGTCCATGCTGGATCTTCCAGCAGAGTGGCCAATAGTTGTGGATATCTCGAGACATCCTCTAAGCCTGTGGGAGTGCTACGGAAGGAATAAAAAGCTTGTGTGAGGTTTAAACGATTTATTTCGTTGAGTCGAGAGATATTCAGAGAACGAGGTTAAATTGAAATCATTATAGCAGTTGATGCGTTGTTTCCATTTTTGAAATAACGTGATTATTATGTAATAAACAATTTCATCGTTTATTTATATATTTATTTTTAATATATATATAAAGCTGGTCTTGAATATTTTTAATTCTCTTTTTAGTATTACTTATACAAATTTCTCACATTTATTGATTTAAATTTAAATTAATAACATAAACTATCGTGACTTTATATTAATTCTGTGAACAGTCTTCTTATTATAACTAAGCATTGAGCTCGAATACAGAAATATTGACTTTGTAAAATTAGTTTAATGTGAAACGTATATTAATTCAATTATAATAAAGCATTTGCATTAAACTTATGATTTTATTTGATAATGAATTTTGATAATGAATTTTTAAAATAATATGTAAGAAAAATATAAATTAAATTTCTTTGTGTCTAATATAATAAAGTTTAACATTTAAACATTTAAGTACCATGAGACAGAATAGAGAAAAGTTTATATTAACAGCGATATATTTTGTAATATACATTATGAGAATCATCATAAGTACTTTATGAAAGTTTCATGGCTATAGAACAAAAGCTGCTCCTTCGTCATTGTTTCATGCGTCCCCCGTAAAATTAACCTCCCGGGACTCTTCATACCCTTTTCAAAACAAGCAAAGCAATTATTCCGAGTGTTGTAAAAGAGTGGAACTCTGTGGGTTAAATACATATTTACGCGAGACCGTAGATTTATTGCGTGCGATTCGTATCTTTCAACAAGATTAATCATAAATATTATTGAATTGAGTTATATGACAACGCGTCCCGTCTCTGAATATCTCTGCCCCTTGTGTGTAGAAATATAGTAGAAAGAATAATTACAAATTTATCCCGTCGAAACCTGCTCCGATACCGACGTGATCGATCCCCGCCACCTTTCGAATATGATTGATGTGTGCTGAAACAGTGCAGAAGAACCTTAATCATTCCCCGTCATGGCTGGCGCGTAAAGCGTCACATAAAATATTTTATTATATTTTAATATAAATGCATATGCGCGCGTTTACCCGAGGGAATAAAATGTGACTGGGGAATAACGCGCGGTTATGAAGTAACGCGCTTATGTTTGTCACGCATGCACGCGTAAAATAAAATCCCTTTTTATTATCGTGACAACGAATTTTTCAAATATTTGCAAGAATTAAAATGGCAAATATATATTTCCTGTAAAAAGAAACTAAATGATTAAGATGAATTATAGTATTTTTATAAAATTGAGATTAATGCTCGTTTGAAGAATATATGGGAATCTTTTTTCCTAAAAGTGACTTTGAAAATGAGATTTACAATGAAGAAATTTTTTTGATATAAAATAAGACGAGTATGATAATTGCGTCTATCACATGCAATATTGAAACTGCAAATTTACATACCAATAACATCTTTTATAGTCGCGGTGTTGTTGCACGTTATGAAGTAGGTATAAAAAGGGACCATTGCTACGCCGCCGTTCTTAGCCTGCAAATAAATGCATTGATATCAAATATATTATGACTGTATTTCTTTCAATTCTTAAATGATAATAGAGAATATGTTGTAGAGCATCGCGCGTAAATTATGATATATTGTATTATGGATTATTCTACTATAATATACAGAACACACTTATGAGACATTATGGATTATTCGAGATTTTATTTTTAATAAAGCCACGCTTTAAAAATATTATATGATCTAAAATCTGAACAATAATTTAAAATGCATTTAAAGATTTATATGAACGATATATAATTGCATCAAGAAAATTAACAATAAATTATCATGGTTATAATAAACATTATTAGAAATAAAGTAAATATATGGATAAATCGAAGAATATTAAACTTTATTCAAGATAAAGTTATCTTTGTGTATCGGCGGAAGTCATCAAGTATTTTAAGAGACATAGTACGCAATTGTCTATTTGATACCTAACTTCGCTTAAACTACATGGGCAATGTTAATTAGGGTAGCAGGACGGCACGGTTAATAACACGTTACCGGGCAAGCCATCCGGCTTAGATCGTTGTTACTCATCCTCTCGTTCTGCGGGTATAATTAAGGGAATATTGATCGTCCGTGGATGAGAGGATGGAGTTTGTGCGAAGATGTTATACTGACTTCTCAAGAAACTGAAGAAAATGTCGGTTAATTAATTAGGTACTATCTTCTTTCTTGGAAATGTCGAATAAACCTTTATTTGTATTGTATTTTCAGTTGAAGACGCGTTTCAAAAAGGTAAGCATTCATGAGAGAAGAGAGAGTAATAAGCTTTAAAAAAGTGATATTAGTCTAGTAATAGTATCGTCTAAATTATCTTTTTATTATATCGTTTTTAAAATTAAATATAATTTTTTTTTTTAAATGATTATTAATAGCGGATTACTAAATGCAATAGATGCTTATCTAAATACTTAACAAATGGAGGGGAAGGGCAAGATATCTAACAATAAAATATGTGAAATATAAATGTGTCCGTCATTCTATATATCATCGATCTCATTGTTTTTTCGCTATTTTTATAATATATCGATTCTTATTTTTATATAATTTTAAATTGTTTCTGAAGAAGATAATAAAAAATTTATAAAAAATTTATAAAAAATTACTTCTCAATTAATTTTTTATATAATTATATTAGAATCTATTTTTCTTTTTCTTTCTATAAATTAAACTTTGATTAAGATAATGTATCGTTCTGATGATGTTGATGAATGACGATATGCTACATCACTATAGAATGTATTATAAAGCTTAAAATTTGCATTGTATACCTTTTGCGATAAAGTGTCGAAGTGTTGATCTAATCGGCAATAAGTTGAATTTAATTTCGCTAACTTAAAGCCTTCCCTGAGTTTAATCGTCAGTTCGTCAATCGTTAATCGACAGCCACGCGCCACGAGAATGAGATGAAATTTTAATGAAGCGTCGTTTAAGTCTTCGCTCAGCCAACTGTTACACGATTAATGAGACGTCAATTATTATACCGCGTTTATGCTTCCCGCGAATTTAATGGCCGAGGAAAAATTTCGATGTCGCGATCGAAAGAGAGAGAGAGAGACAGAGTGAACGAGATTAGCGCCAATTGGATTAACGCCAATCGTTGGTAATGGGTGTGCGCAGAATTACCGATAATAACGTGGATTAAGCTTCAAACTTCTAACACACTCGTGCTATTTTGGCGCGTTGTTTCCGGGGTCACCGCCGCTCGAAATCATTTTGACATATCTCTTCCGAACCTGGTTCCATCGGTTACGAATAGTTTGCGATTATCTCATTACTCGAACAATTTGAACACCCGATACTTTGTATGTTAATATAGATTCTGCGTTTCTCTTGTATGCTTTCACATGTACACATAAATACATGAACACACACACACACACACACACACACACACACACACACACACTTACGTATTGCCCCGCGTACGCTTTACAACTTTGTGGATTACAAACTATTCTCCTATCGCATTCGATTCGCACACACGGTTGGCTTCACTTTGCTTGCACTCGACGAATTTAATTTTGACGTTACGCATCTCGCTTTCAGAGATATCAGATCTGTCGATAAAACTTGTGTTTAATCACCAATACAGCGCGTATATCTTTCGTTTTGCTTTCACATCGTTTTTATTTCTTTTTACATACGTTCAAACGATTACGATATAAAAAAATAATATAAAAAAAAACAGTTGCCGGCAGTTATTTATTTTTGCACATTTTGTACGTTTTATTTCTTCTCATATTTGTGAATATTTACATCTTAGCTGTATCATATTTTGCTGTATCTTTACTTTTCATTATATCATTATTTTAATAGATTTCATTTTTTTTCTAATTATACAACTTTGCCAGATATAATACATTGTAATATAGTAACTTTGTCAATAAATTCTTAATGAGGCTATTTCGTGTTATTATAAAATTGACAATTGCATCCTGATTGTATTCTTTACATGCAGCTGCCGATTTTGGATTTATTTTTTTTTTTGTTTATATTAATTTCGCGGTTTTGTAGGCAAGTCTAGTGCCTTAATATTAACTTTTATTAAAATCGAGCTTTGATCTAGTTAGTTCGTAACAAATGTGTGCATATATTATCGGTTCCAAATTAAATAATTGCGATGAAATCAAATAATCAAAGAAAGATTGCATCGCGGCGGCGAGTAACTTCTGCACGCGCCGATTTACACTCTTAAGAACACGCTTTGATTTCTTTTTATCTGTCACTCGTTCCGCTTGTACCAAAGAGATATTTATTTATTTTTTCTGTTCACTCATACTCTGTAGTGTTTTCTAACTAAACCTTCGACGTGCATAGAGTGTCGAAAAAGATCCGAATAAATAAAAAAATAAATAAATCTGTCTGCATACACGTATTGTAGTCAACGTAATGTTTTTTTGCGACTGCACATTTTGCTATCTGTGTTCAGAAAATGTGCAATATTAGCATCAACGGAATGATCAAACTGATTTGTTTTTCTATTTTTTTTTTTTTGCGTGTTTAATTATATTTCTATATTTTTGTCTACGTGAAAAACTCACCAGATTTCTGAGCACGTCGTCCGGCACGTTTCTGGTAGAATTGCATAGCGCTCTGGCAGCGCTATGCGAGAAGATCACCGGCGCCCTCGTAGTCTGTAGAGCCGCTCTCATCGTTCTTGTCGAGACATGCGAGAGATCGACCAACATGCCCAGCCTGTTCAATTCTCTGACAACTGCCTGGAGAATAATGAAGCACGTTAAATCTCTTCCTTCTTTTATCTATATATAGATAATCTTTTATCTATCAAAAGATAATCAAGTATATTATTTAAAAAAAGATAGAATAAAGCTATGTGAATTGAAGGATTACATTAAATTTATGTCAATATTATATTAAATCGCATAACTCTTTTTTGCAAAAGATAAATTAAATTTAAATAAAAACAGTATAGATAGATAGATTTAAATATAAATGGAAAATATACAGTTCTTTTAGATTTTTGCCTATATTTTTCGTTTGTTGTCTTTGAAATATCGTTTTCTAAGCAACAAATCGATAGTGAAAATGCTCAATAAGGAAAAGTATCGAAACAATTCAAATATTGTAAGTGTTCCTAAACTCGAAGTGATTGAATTAAAATATCGGATGACGTGCTAGATTTGAGACGAAGTGCCTTTATTATGGCGCGAAAGCACATGGAAAGGATCGACCGGGAAGGGCGAGAGAAAAGTAGCACGAGAAACGATGGAAAGGCCGGCGGTTTCAGCGAGCGAACATTAGTCGGGAACGCAAGCAACCGCCCATTCCATCGTGCGATAGCAGTAAAAAGCTTCGACGTATTGGTGGTAATGCGCAGGATCGAGCTTCGCGTATTTGTGTGGCCTTCGGCTTTGATAAACACGTAAATTTTCACTTGCATCAATTATCTTAAGAGCGAAGTAAATTTGATTGTTTGTGAAACATTGCGAATTTCAACGACATATAAATTGCGGTGCGTTGATTTTGATCAATTACCCTCGAAACTTGATCGATTTTACTTTCATAATTAATAAATTATTATTTATTAATTAACCCTGCGCAAGATTGCTGAAAATAGTCAAATAACAAACAAATCAATATAAATCAATATAATAATAAATCAATAAATATAAAACAATTGACAATTTCTCTTCTATTATTTTTTTTTATCGTTTAAAATTTAATTAGATATAATAATCTCTGTTATTTTATAAAAGACAAAAAGTTACTAATGCGAAAAACTGTTAAATGTCAATATTTAAAAGAATAATATGAAAAATATTTCACTGATATTTATAAATATTATTATCTGATATTTAATTATTATTTTAAAGATTACGTTTGAATGTTGTGCGTGAATTTTCTACAGATATAACGGGCAAATTTTGATAAAGACAGCTCTGTCGACGCGAGCGGAAAAGGAAATGGAGGAAGGTGGGTGGAAGAACGAATCACAATGGTCCCGTTTTTCCGGCTTTAAGAGTGAGGGTAGCTTTTCTCGGCGCGCACGATTTCATCCGAACGATGCGAGTCTCATGCGTCGATAGCAGAAACGACGTGCATTGTTTTTGTGGAGAAACAGTCTTTGCATGTCGTTTTAGAGACGGATGATTACGCGATATAAAGAGGCTCTTTCTTATCAGCAGCATTAACAAGTGACAGGCAAGAAGAAACATCATTTGTATGAAATAAAAACATGCAAATAAAGTCACCAGTAGTGAAAATCAACGGGTAAATAGTGGATAAATAATATGAAATTTTGTTACAAATTATTTTTATTAATAAATAAAAATATACATCAGCAGATTATTTGAGAAAGAATTTGGCATATCGTATAACTAAAAATAAGCTATTTAAATATTACATGCTAATCTTTTCATCAATGTTTTAACTGTGATATTTTTTAAATTAATAGTATCATGCAATATTATTCATCAACATCGCACTCGATATCGTATACACATTCTTGCGAAAATCGAAAGAGAGAAACCAAATTTTAGAGTTGTCTGTATCCCGTATCGGATGAATGGTGAATTTTCGCGTGTAATCCGATGCCTGTTGCTGGGTATCGAGCGCGACGAGGCTAGACGAAACTAATCGTCACATCCAGAAGCCGCAATAAAATCAAGCCCACGTTGAAACCGTGACAAATACTACGCCGCGAGCTATCGCCATAATTCCACGATATATCACCGCGACGCGTTAACGGTGATTCGAAATGTAGGTGTGCGTGTGCGTGATGGGCGCGCTTGTATCGTACACGCGCGTATTCGCGCACCTGGTGAACGATGCCGGAAAATATGGGGCTCATTCGATAGAAATAACAGGATGAAGGAACAAGAGAGTAAAATGCAAAAATTTCGAATTGCGCGCGTTTGTGCAGAAACGTACACGCAGATTCGCATCGTCGCAGTTGCACGCCAGAAGTGTGCATGTCGCATTTACAATGGTAGGACATCACGATATATATATATATATATATATATATATATATATACACACGCCAAGGGATACGAGAACAATTTTCAGATTATTCCATCTATCTTTTTAAATAAGCCGTAGAGACGCGATGTTTCTCTTTGAAATGGCGTGCGAAATCTACTGTGCGAACGTACAAATGGATATCTTTAATATACTTACACTTTGATATATTGTAATTTAGAAAATTATATGTTAAAGTTAAAAATTTAGAAAATTATTATATCAAAGTCGTTTACGATTTTGTTATATTTTGTTTCTTTTTTTTAATTTGTATTTTAAGATTTAGAAAGTATAATGTGCAAGAATGAAAAGATCTTTATTAGAATCAATTTTTGTTCAAGACTAAACTCTAACACGCGTATAAAATATTTGCTAAAAATATTTCGATATCATAGACGGGGGAAATGATATTACTTTCTCGTAAATTATCGCAATTTTGTGGTAAAAATATAAAAATATTTCGCCAGTACTACTATGCCATCAGCAATAACATTTTTGTACCGCCGGTGTTTCGATATAGCCAACAGTATGCTGGAATAATCGAGGCAAGCCAGATTTTTCGCGCAGCAAATAATACAAGACAAGATTGATATTGTATTTCACGAGTGGAACATTCTTTTGTACAATTTATTGGCAATATGGCTGGGGACTCCATTCATTTTAGTAATTAATTAACCAACATATCCTGGAATGATATACAGGAGAATAATTTTGACAACATCTAAACGTTAATTCTCGTTTCTGTCTTTGATTTGTAGCAAAAAAATAAAAAATTAATATACATAAATAATGCACTAAATAAAGCACTAAATGATGCACTAAAATAAGATACACTAATTATAGAAAACAGCTTATTACAGTTAAATATATAATATGTAAAAATGAGAAATTAATGTTTAAAGAGATATAATATTTGGAAAGACATTATGGCGACAGTGAATTATTTCAAAGATTTAATTGTTGAAAAATTTCAGATGGTTAGAATATCTATTTAGCATTTTACGACAACGAACATCAGTGATAAACTATGGAGCATTTAGCGACGCGCATCGAATTTTTCTCTGGAAAACTTGTCATTTATTAATGCGAGATTTAGCCGTTGCAAGGGGTGCGAGATAACGGAGGTGGACCGTTTGATTTACGTCCTCACGCGCTTCCCTCGTCCGTTTTCCTTTTCCTTCTTCCTCGTATCTGTTCCTCCCATTAAGCTTTTCGTTTTTCCCACTTTTTAAATCAGAAGCTGCTATTGCCACGAGAGAACGAATTTTGACAAAAAAATTTAATCGGTGCGAAATGATCCGATGCGGATAGGATTCGTTTTTTTTCTTTCGTTTCATTTTTTTTTCTTTTTTTCGACGGATATCGGGATTCACGTAATGTCAGAAGGCGCGCGTGGTAGAAATCCATCCTGACGTAATCGTCGAACTTGTGCGTTAATACTCGAAATCCCTCGACGAATTCCACGCGTTAAAGTGGGTCGAGATATAATTTGATGAACGCGGCGGAGCGACGAGAGTGATAAACGGAATGTAGGTCGGACGCGATCGGTTGCGCGTTTGTTGACGATCATTTTCCCGGTTACGTAGTGGAAAAATAATTCGAGCAATCGGAATGGTGAAATCGCAAACTAAATCCTGCCACAAGAATTGAAAAGATCCCCGACATAATATGCGCGTCGTATCATCTTGTTTATTTAAATATTGGAAAACGTTAACGTACAAAGCTGAGACATAATAAACAGTTCTTATCGATGTATTATACACAGTAGTAACTAGAGTTTATATTTTGTGAACTTTTCTCTTGATTTTGGAATACAAAATTAATTTGAAACATTTCGCGCGTAAATACAGTAAAAAGAAATTATTTTTTAAATAAGAAATTTTGAATATTAATTTAATACAATAGAGCATATTATTGCGTATTATTAATGAGAATTATTATTCAATACGCGACTGTTATGGATGTACTTTATACAAATTTTGATCAGCGGCTTATCTCTCTCTTGTATTCCGTGTGCTGATATTATTATTTCCCTGCAGAAACCTCGTACTTGGCAAAAAAGTTGCAAACTTATAATGCAAAATACTCACTGCATTATATATTATAAACTAAACTGTCGCGCGGTCGTTTCGCGAAATAATAGCGGAGCGAGTCTTGGCCGGAAGTCTGCAGTATTATTTTTCTGCAGGATGTGTGGCGTAAAACCCCGTCCGCGATTGTAAAACGGAAACTCTTTCGGAAGCGTGTATGTGCACGTGGGTATTTTTTGCGAACACGATATTTCTCTGTTCGCCGAAAAAGGTGAATCCGCAGGCGGAGTTAGTACATAATGTAAATGTTGACTCACTTTCCCAAATTCACTGAGACCCGGTGTGGAGTCCTGAGTGTTGTTCGTCTCGCCAACGGAACAGACTGCCCTGCCAAGAAAAGATCTGTTAGAACATCGGTTTGCTTGCGAGAATCCAGCGGTCGCACTGCGCGTTCGCGTTTACTTGCTTTCTCTTTACATGAGCTTTAGACGAGCTTTTATGTGTAGAACGAATAATATTTTCTAAAGTAAAAAGTCATCTTGTGTAAACATCAAATAATACGCGGATATTTATTTTATCAAATTTTTGACATGAAATAAAGAAATATCCACAATGACGTTACAAATTATTGATCATGGAGGTTTATATATCATTAATTAAAAAAAAAAAATCGATTATCACAAGCGATATCCAGATTTAAAAATATCGAGACTGAATTAGATTTTTGTATTCTTAGTTCGTTAATGATTTAGATATGGCTTGAACTAGATACTCGAATAGGAGCGAGTGGTCTTGATCAAATGATTTAGGTCAGATCTACGTAAACTCTGCTTTTGCAATTGCGTGATTTGTTATTTTTTAGCATCATTAAAAGCTTTTCTTCAAGTTTATCCAAATTTTTCAAAAATAACGCCTACTTTTATTTACCTATTTATCGTAACTAGTTCTTGCTGTTTGTTAAATATAAATTAATTACTAGTAAAGACAGCAAGTCTCGCGAGGTATCTTTAAAAATTGCTTCTGTAAGTGCGAATGTGTAATGATCAATAAAATATTTTATTTAAAATATAATATTTTAAAATCATATTAATGGTAGATTTTTTATTGTTGCTGAGTATAATAGATTTGAAATTAAAAAAAAAAAAACTGTCATTTATCTATTACTTAGACAGTTCTCTTTAATTTTGCTCTATAAATGTCTCAGCAATCATATTTTATAATAAATTTTTAAAGTAATTATATTACCTGAAATTAATCAAGCTGTAATAACTCGTTATCTATTTATACTTTTGATACTTAATTGTCACTGTTTAACATCTGCATTTGATCTCTAATCTTTGCAAAGTAAAATATGCATTTTTATGTAAAAGTTCAAAGAAACTATCGAGATATTTTCCGATCATAATTTGATATATTGTGCCTTATTTTTTTTTTTCTTATGAAAAAGCGAAAGACATACAAAATATCGATAGAATAAAAGTGAAGATTAGAAAACAAGTGATATAAAGGCGCAAATGATATCGAGAATTTTCCATTTGCTCTCACACGAGATGGAAACGTCAGAGATGATTTGGAATTATCATCTAGAACTGTAGAAAATTCAATCGGGTCGACAATCTCGCGTCCCTGGAGGAAGAGAGAGAGAGAGAGAGAATGGCACGCGACCGAAACAGAAGAGCGATGATAAGAGATGAGAGAGAATAGGGTCAGAGACTGACATTAAGTCGCGGGTACACGTCGGAAAGCAATTCGGATATTGTCCCAATAAAAGCACGCTTTTCCTCATGTGGATGCCGGAAATCTCGGACCTCAGAGATGAAACCGCATTTTTATGACGAGTTTTCTTCAGATGCTCTATATGTTATAGTTTACACTTTCATAGGCATGCACTTTTCTGGATGCTCCAAATCACTTTGTTGTTCGAGCAACTACTATCATATGTATTTACTTTTGGTTCTCTTCTATAGGAATGCGTAAAGATATTTTTATGAAAAAAAATTACTTAGATTTAATGTAATTAATTTTAAAATAAAATTATGATCTCTGAAAGTTTTTATAATATTAATAACTGAGAGAAAAAGACAGGGAGAGATTGCGAGGAAATTCACTTTCTCAATTTTTAATATATTATATGTTTTCAATTTTCCAATTTTTGCTCGTTGTAGAAAGTTTTATGATGACATACATAATAATATCTCTTTTATTCACATTATATTACTTGATTACACAATTTATTTGTGAATAATAAATAAAAAAAACATTTGATCTCTTCTTCCTTTATCTCGAGAAAACTTGACCCCATGCCGAGAAAAGACTATCTCCCGTGTCGTGTGTTGAGCAAGACAACATTGGCGTAAATTAGGGAGTCAGACGAGAGAAATATGTATTGTACTATATCCGAAGAGAGATTTGCACGTGAGAACCCGACGTGACTCCGATTCTTATTTACTGTGGTAAGCATCCTAGTGTCGAGGGAGACATAAAGCAGGTGAAGATCGAAAAGTGCACGGCAAACCAGGTCGGTGCCCATTGTCGTATAATACTTCGACCTTAAAACGGCGTTAGAGTTAGTGACATCGGCGGTCACTATTGTAATTTACATCCCGAGAGCCAGCGAGTGAGGTATCTAGCGCCGTTCCTCCAGGTGTAAATCCTATTTCGTGTGGTAGGCCACAGAGGGTGAAGATTATTATGGTTCGAGCATGAGTCCCTTCCCTCGTAAAAGATACAGTGAGCGATGGATTCTCAGTGAGCAAAGGATGAGTGCGGTTGGTATTCTCCAAAGTTCTGATCAAAGAAAGAAATACAATACGGTAGCTGAAAAAAATAAAAAAGAATTGCGATTGTGTGCTGCGAGAGGTATACTTCTGAATTTGATATTTGTTTGCATTATCTCGATAACATCGGTGTCAGCATAATAATGATCGTTTTGTAAAGAAAAAGTAACGCAAATGTGTTCCAAATGTGTTCTTTCAGTTATCTTTCCGTTATGATTATTATTATGTCGGAAGGATAATGGGAAGTTTTGAGAAAGTAGAAAAACTCGAACGAAATTGTTTTACATGGTTGCGAATAAAATTACTTTTGACGAGGAAAAATTTGTAAAGCGACCACGACTTTGTGTGTACTAATTTATTGAATACAAAGACACAGGGGAGTCGAACGTCGTTGTTTTTGCGCTCGTATCTATGGCTCGCGCAGCTCACAAATAACGTACGTTGGATTTACCACAAAAAGGCGACTCGTCGCGGGTCACGTGATTCAGGATCGAATGGATACATAAAAGCGGGGTCTTTATTTACAACTCCATGCGGCACTCGGCATCAGGGGATGCATAAACTTCGAGTTAAGAATCGATGTTTGAGGCAAAAGAGGAGAAGCGCTTTTATTCTCCTACCCCCTCCCTCCCTCCCTCCCTCCCCCACAGTGTTGTTCCTCTCACAGTCACGGAGATGCGAGCGAGCATGTATAATAATATACTGCGCTACTTGCATATTTTTAAATTTTGATTATACCATTGAGAATTGAATAACTTTTTCAGTATTTTCTATTGATATATTGCTGCGAAAAGAAATATGGAGTTTTTCATTCTAAAATTGTAATAAATAAATGACGCCTTTAGAGAGCAATAGTATATAAAATAACATAAAAACAGGAACCAACCAAATTTATTGCTTTTATACATGAAGATTCAATATAAAAAAGATGCAAGTGCGAGAAAAAAGTCTTATTTAATTATAAATATTTTATTTTGAAAAAATGTGCAAAAGAATATTCTCTCCTTTTATGTGTACGAGCATCGATTTTTTAAATATTTTTGTAACTAATAAGTTATTTAGAAATTATATAATATTAATATAATAGGCTCAATTAAGCAAGTAGATAATTAGAAATCAACAAATGATAGAATAGATCAAGTGAAGTCAGATAAAGCTTGGCAAAATTCGAAAAGAAAGTCAGAGCAATGTAAAAAAGATGCCTTTGCGATAATAGATTAAGGAAATGAAATTAAGTAAGTTGATTTCTAGGCAATGTGGAGATCGGTTTTCTTGATAAGGATGCTATTGCTCTCACTTTCTCTCTGCGAAACGAATTTCTTCTTCCGCTATTTTTTTTTCGGATGCACTAGGAAATAGATGGTGGCTTTGGGGTGCTTCCGAAATTACTGAAAAGAACTTCCGAGCGTCGAGATTTCAGGCTCTCGGTTAAGCCGATCAACCGTGGAATTGGTTTGCCTCTAAGAGTAGATCGTGATACGAAGCACAACGAGTCCTGAGTAAAAAAACTGGATGCTCGATGAACGAGCGGCTTGTATATCGAGAAACTTCTTGGGCGCGAGGTAAGAGGCGATAAGAACGATGTCGAAAAAACGTAACATCCTGCAGAGTTTTGATGATCTCGTGAATGAGAAACTGCAGTGTCCTAACTTTAATGAAACGTACATCAGCACGAATATAATAGTATCGAAGATTACATTAAAATGCGTTTTATAATAAAGCTCAAGATTTAGGTAGAGGTAAATAATTTAGATAATTTAAAAAAAATTATATGAATTTTTAATTTCTATTAAGTTTGACGATTTAAATCGAAAATAATATGTATTTTATATATACAAATATGTATGTATATAAATATTTTTTATTTTAAGTATCATTTCTTTTTCAATATAAAAGTGCTATAATCTACATATCTATAATACATAGTCAATTATATGCGCAATGTAGAAAATAACATAAGAACATATTAGTTTTTATTATTACTTTAGTTTTGCTGATAAAGAATAATTTTATTACAGTGAGATAATTCTTTATTATCATGTTAATATTATAATGATAATTCTTTATTTTTGCGCGCCATGTAATCGGCTTGTTATAAGACTATTATTTCTTGTTGTGATTTAAAAAATTGTGCCAAGTTAATTACGTAATTTTCAAAAAAGATTCTTATACACTCATGATTCATACTCACCAGGAGGTGTCGCACGCATGTGTCAGGGTAAGATATCGCGCTCCCAGACCATAAAACGTCCTGAGAACACCCAAGGAATTTCCCAGGGAGTGACCCCCTTCTACTCCGATTAGACTTGCGATTTTTCCTTCTCTATGAGCCTCAATGAGACCTATACACATATATGTCATGATGTAAATACTTGTTGCTGACACTGATAATAAGCATGATATACAACTTTTCAAAGAAAGAAATTATTTGATAAATAATAGAAATTTTTTATTTCTATCATTTTTTTTTCTCGAGATGATACATTGCAGTAATTATGTAAAAATATTTTAGGACTCAATAATATTGATATATAACATCATATTCGACTTTTAAACATAATTTAAATCGCATTTATAAATACAATTGTATTGAGACTAATTTTATTAATAACATTTTATTACTCGTTATATTATTCGTGGATATAATAATATTTATATTATTATTATTTTAATAACTTATCAAACGTCATACTTTTACAATATGTTCTGGAGTGTATTATTGTTTTTTTATTTTACATAGCTATTCTACGGTTGTATAGAAAGTGGGTCATATGTTTTAGCGATTAAACGTTGTAAGTACAACACTAAAAATTGCGATAGTATAGTATTGACAATGAAATTGCCGAGAATACTTGAACCTCGGGGAACACCTAAGTACACGAGTTATTTGAGGCTCATCCTCTCTCGTAAAACTACGAATCATCTTCGGTGAACTTTGCTCTCGGCCGAATTATGCTTCTTCCGTGAATCAGCGAAGTCTCGTCTGTTTTTTCGTCGTGCCCCGTCGGCGCGAGTTTTATAATTCCTTTTTTCATCCGGCTGAGATTAAAGTGACACTTTATGAGATTAAGCGGGACCTCTCGGGTTCGGGGAATTATGGTGTTCATAGATTATTTACGATCTTCGTCGGTGAAGAGATCGGATGAAATCTCGGAAAGTCGATCTCTCTCCGGGCCGTTTTGAAAAAGTGAATGAAAAGATCGGTAAAAATCAGCTTTTAGATCCGCTTTCGAAAGTACTTTCAGGAGTGCTGTCGATCGTCTCATTGAAACTTTCAGGCGGCATTGAAACGACGACGTTGGGTATTAAATCGCCTGATTTATCGTATTTTACATCGAACATATCGATCCGTGCGAATTATTTATTTAATCGTACATCCTGGATTTAAAGTTTATTTTGCGCTGCGGTATTAACGATATATGTATGTATATCTATAATTCCAGAGATTAATGATAAATTCGTCAGATACGTAAACTTCTTCATCATCCTGTTGCTTTTCATTCACTCGCTCAATAAAACTTTTCACGCTGTACTTCTTATTACAGAACCCATGCTATTCACGTAGTTTTGTTTATCTCTTTGCACAACTGTCGGTAGATTATTATTGATGTGTTAGTTAATAAAATTGATATAATTGAATTTGCAGACCGTACGAGAGAGTGGGATAAATTTTTAAAACAATTTCAAAGATATGAATATCTCTCTCTCTCTCTCTCTCTCTCTCTCTCTCTCTTTCTCTCTTTTTTTTTTACAAGATTGATCTAGTTTTGATAAGTTTTCTGAATTTAATCTTTTATTTTAATTGCAATATGTTGTAAAACGTTTTATAATTTTAAGTAGAATTTAATTTTTTATTTGTATTGTTGAAAGAAGAAGTCAATTAATATGACTCAATTGCAGAATCTCTTAATTAATGTAAGAATGTTGAATTAATGTTATAGAATGTTCACGACATAAAAACTGTGAATATAATTTGAGAATATCGAATAATTCTGCAAAAAGGTGCAGAACAATTAATATTAATTTAAAGTTTTTACATGCGTTTGTTTTTTATTCAATCTTTTATCATAGTAGAGTACACTTTATATAGCATTTAATATGATTTAATATCTTTTATCTCGATACAAGAACGCTGTCTATCGAGAAACGCGCCACTGATCTCGAAAATTAAAAAGCTGGTAATCTCCTCTTGTAACTGCTCTCTGCTTTTGCTGCTTTGAAAGAAGCTCGCGCGGAAGCAGCTTGTTTCTACTGAAAAATAAAACGGATTTAAATGAACATACCTAGTGCTTTAACGAGATTCCCATTTTCATTATTAATTACTATATCTCCAACCGAGTCTTCTACCACACACGACGGTGTATGAGTATAATATAACTTCTAAGAGCCGGTTTGCCTAAAACAATTATATTCTACATTACATGTTTAAAAGCTGTGGTAAAATGTTAAAATATAGTAAAAAAAAATTTATATCATTAATACAAGTCATTAATTTATCGATACATTTTTAATTGGATTACTAATTATATTAACTTAATAATTTTGTTGCTGTATTTTTTCCTCTATGAACTAAAAGTAATCAGACAGTCTGCTGTACAGTATATTGTTGATTATTAATTTAAAAAATTTTAAATTTGTAGCCTTTTTTGTAGTGAATTTCTAAATTCTGTATAGCGAGTTGACGACATTGCGGTTTTGACCACATCCAGCCATTTGTGGTACAGGTTCGTGTGCATAAGTCGCTGGCTTTTTCACCTTTTGCCTTCTTCATGCCACGACCTCCTTTTCACTTCCCACTTGGCGAAGTTTCTTCGAGCTTATGAAAATGGCTGACAGCTTTCCAGACTGGGTTACTCGCAGTAAGTTCCATTGCAAGGCTTTCGTTTGCAAGGCAGTGCTCCAGTCGCATTTCTTCGCTCGCTCTTCATATCTCTTTCATATTTCAGCGGCGTGCAACTTGATTTTGAATACACAATGCATGTCTAACCGATTATCCATTTACATAGGTGTAACTATCGCAAAAAAATTACATTTTCCTTTGTCAAAAAATTATAGTCATCAGTCATAAAAAAATCTATGCCGTATAGTCGATTGTATATATATTGTGTATTCGTAATCAAATTACATTAGTAATAGTGCATTCAAATACTTTAATAATTTTATTAAAACAATTTTTTTAATAAAAAGTCGACTAACAATTCCTCTCAAAAGATTGCGCCCTTATAGTTTGAATCTAATCTTAATTTTTCTAGATGGATTATTTATGCAACGTTTGCAAAAGTTTCCGTTATATTCTTATCTCTCTTTCACGCGACCTCGATTTGATTTCAACAAGCTTATGAAAATGGCAGTTCGGATTTCCGAAGCAAGTTACTTGTCGCAAAAACTTTCACAAGCTTTCGCGTATCTTTCTTGCCATCCTCTCCTGTTTGGCATTTTCTTTTCTTTCAGATTGTGTGCACAGTTTGTTCTTTATTTTTGTGCTGATGTTATTCCGATATTTTTTTTTTTTTCATAAATATATCTCTTTCTCTCGTAAAAAAACTATTGCATATTCGATGAATTTTATCCTCCATTAGTTGGTTCCACCAACATTCCGCAAATTTTCATTAACAGACGATAGATTGACCCATCAATTTAAAAAAAAATTTTGTAATCAATTTTCGTTAAAAATAGAGAAGTTCAATAGTCATCGGCGTGAATGCGTGTGTTCGTGAAACAAAAAAAAATTTGCATGCAATGTTTTATGCAATCTTTTTATCTTTTTTCTGTATTGAAATAAAATTTCAATATAGTGGTTTATATATATATATATATATATATATATATATATATATATATATATATATATATATAACATATATACATATAATATATATATAAAATTTATATATATATAAAAATTTCTAGAAATTTGAAACAATAAAAATATTTACAGTAAAAAAAAATATTTTTAAAAATTTTTATAAAATATGAATATATACATATGTGAAGTGTAGCGTTTTATATGTTTCACGTTGTATGTAGTATGACAGAAATTGATTACTACATTAAGCAAGAAATTGATTACTGCATTTAGCCCGATAACATTAAAATTTTAATAACATATTGTTCTATTAATGTATCAAGATTAGTTTAAATTAAGGAATAAAGATTCGAAGATACAATGTGGATTAAATCTTTTTTAAAAGTGTAAGACTCTTAATATCCTTATAATAACTATAATATATTTGAATATTATAGAGTCAGATCTCGTATTATCTTATGAATCAGTAAGAATCTTCATCGCTATGGATAGCTTCAGCGATAGCTTCATCACTTTTGTCCACTGACGATAAATCTTCCACAATACAAAGTTATGCCATCGAATCGAATCCAATAATGACTTTCCTCTTCAACTTCAGAGAAGTCGAGCAATTAATAGCGACCCTTTATCCTCTTGAATCGTCTCGATGAGAAACTTTCTCTAAGACGTCGCTCTCATATCTATTGGTACTGGTGGCTAGCGCGTTACATTTAATAACGTAATACGACGGTCACAAGAATTCTTTCGGTTACAAAAGATGCTCCTCAAGTTAACCGGATTGCCGAAGGACAATGGAAATTCCTGGATAATACTTATATACCAAATTCATTATATGCGCTTTGCTATTGTTGAAGCTTCTGTTCAAGCTCGTAAATAATTTTATTTTTCATTTTATCTTGTACACATATCATATTATTTTTATAATATATGAATTAAGCGTTATCATTTCTTTATAATCTTAAAATTAATTTTATTATAATTTTATTATAATTTTATTATATACGAATTATGGCATTAAATATATTTTATATCAAAGTAAAAAGAGAGAAAGAATATTTTTACGCTTGTAAAGGAATGGAAAATAAATACATATATTTTACAATAAAAAATACATAGGTGTCAGGCTGTTTAGAATAAACTTTTTATAGTTTCTATTATACTGATATTAGAAAAAAGAAAAAATGCATTAATGTGTTTACATAATAGTACGAAAAAAAAATTATGACGGTAATTCTATCGTGTAATATGCGGTGGGATTACAAAATTATTACAAAAACATTGTATGTGGATCAATGTTAATGTATGTTACTCACCTTTGACAGAAGTAACCAGAGTTAAGTGTTGAGCATTCATTTCGGCGAGTCGACGAATCACGTCGATCTGTTCCAGCGAGAGTTGGACTGCGTTTAATTGAGCTGCACCGCAAGGAACGTAGGCGGACCAAAACTGAAAACAAACGTATCATATCGTATTAGATTGTTTCGAAATAGTCGATCATTATTTTTAAAAAATTTAAAAGGATACAAATGAAACTTTTTTTTTTTCTTTTCACATAAAAAATAGAAAAACACAAATAAATAAAACTGATTTTATATGATTCCAAACATTAATATATAATACTTAATAAAAGAAAAAAAAATAAATATTAAAAGATACATTAAAAATATTATTCATTATTAAACGATAAAAGAGAAAACAATATTGCTAATTGATATTAAAAAATTTAAAGCGCGTGCAGTACTATTCAGTAAAAATTCATTTATTATCGACATTTATAATTTTGATATCTATTTGTAATGCAATTTTAAAAATGTTTTATTGTAAAATGTTTACAAAATAAAAATCTTATAAATCTAAAAAATCGATTTTATATGGAATATATCTTTTAAACTATTTCTTTCGTAAATATATAATATTGATTAATTAAAAATGTTGAAAAGGACTGAAAAAAAGAGGAAGTAAGGAAAATTAATAAGTTCAAATGTTGATATAAATTAATCATATCAAAAGTAAACGCATTTGGCAAAGTTATGTAGAAAACTTTTTTTATGAAGAGGAAATCCATCTACGTGAAATTATGCATTCCTCTGTTTAACATTTCATTCAGCTTTGGAGTTAGCAATGGTAGTAAAGCATCGCGATAGAGTATTTTAAACGGAGGATTATTAACCTGCCGCATATTCGCGTGACTTTGATATAGCGTGACTTCATATTATAATGTAGTATTGTCACGTTCGTAATTGTTCACACCATTTTGCAATTGCCGAGCAAGATAAATATTTGTCTAACACTTCACATTAAATAATCCAGGTTTGATTTTCACGAAATACCTGTTTTATGAAAAAGATCGATATAGTTCTTTATCAATAAGAATACATTATATATATGTTTTTATATTTTAATTATTCCTTTAAATAATAGATTAAGTAGCTAATATTATTCTACTCATGTTCTACACCAATACTTTTTTTCCTGCGTTATATATCGGAAACATGAATTAATTGAATTAATCAAAAATTTTAATATCTAATGTCAGAAATTTCAAAATCTAGAAAATTAATTAGGATAGAGGAGAGAACTTTTAAAATCTCTGTTTCATATCTTTTAATTTATATTAAAAAAAACAGAAAAATTGGTAAATTGATGTAAAAATGTAAAAATTTTGATATCCATGATCGAATATCGATCAAGGAAAAAACTTAATATTTTGCAGAAGTTGAGATATTCGGATATGTAAGATTTCTAATTACTTCTTGCGATTAAATTGGCATAAAATATATTTTTGAAACTCGTATTCTCACACTTGATTTTAATTTTTATTCATACTTGGCGTAATGTAATGTAATCTCTAAATATGTTTATCTATTCGCAGTTTATGTTACGCAGCCGCTCGCGGCGTTGAGTTAAACGCTCGCGGTACTCAGCGAATGTTGAATTTCCCAGATCGGTCGAGCATCCGACGTGCGTCGTCGAGTAATCGAACGTCCATATCGTCCCAACGAGCGGAGAGATGCGTAGCACGCAGCCTAGTTGCGGCTATACGGTATTCGGCCCGAATTTCACTGCGCTCTCCCGGCTTTGAGAGAGCTAGCGTTACCAATTACTCGGTGGTCTAATTAACGCCGAGTTGCCGCGCGCTGGCGTAAATATTGAATTTCGGTTCCGGGTATAGTCTAACGCGATTGGCATCCTCGATTCTCGCGCCGCCGGTCTTCTCTTTCTACGTCAACGTTATTATACTAATCGCATGACGACGTATAGGATGGATGGGATGATATGTCGGGACACCGCGACGGACAAAAGGGAAAGAACATATGTGAGGAAAAACGTCAGGTCAGAGAGAAAGAAAGAGATGAGCAGGAAGGGAAGCAGGAAAGATGGGAGATGGAAACATTATTCCACCATCGTAGCGTTTCACGAACAGTTTATTTTTTTTATACCTACCCCTCTCGCATAATCGCGCGTTATCGTATATACATTTTTTTTTTTTGATAATGTTTAATAATGCGAGTAAAGGCATATTTATATGACACAGTCATTTCAATCGCGCGATTACAGATATTTTTATATCTGTACATGTATGAATACCACATCGTATTTTTTTTTCCGAATAAATTGGGAAATTATGGCAAATGTCACAAATTCTCGCGCGACATTCTCGTATAATCCACGAACCTAAATGCATACGATTTATTGCCCTCGGTAGTAACGAGCTGCAAATTCAAATAATCCGCAGTATTTTGCGCGCAGTAATTTACACGAGTGCGGATGTGCGTGACGCGCGTGTAGACATCTTTCCGGTACATCGCGCGACAGAGAGAGAAAGAGATATAGAGATTCGCGCGATAGGGGGTTATTCGTCATGGCGAAATAGACGCGCGGGGATGCTAATAATCTGACGCCGTTAACTGATGGAGTTAGCATCGCGAGCAGAGCGAGCGGAGAGCGGATCTGATGTTTCCCATCTTCCGGACAACCCCCTCCCCTCTCCCCCTCCCCCGCTGCGGCAGTTTGCGCAAACGATCGTATGGTGGAATCGCAGTTAATAATGATATCAAGGGGTGGGAGGGGGCAGGGGGTATGACAGATAAAGCCGTCCGACCGGAAAGCTACGTGCCTTCTTGCAGAAGGAAAGCAGATAACACCGACGAGGCACGAGTTCAAAACATGCGACGGCTGCCAACGGAATATCCGCTCGATAGCGGCGCGACGTTTCGAGAAATCCGGGGGCGGAAACGTTATTTATCGAAGAAAACGTATCTTGAGAGCGTCAGCATAAACTGGATAAACAACGATGCGGATTAAATACAAGCCGCTTCGTCGTCGCTTCGCGGAATAATGTCAAATCTTGTAATTGCGTTAATAAACGCCAAGATACTTGAATTTATGGGTAGCTGAGAGAAGCGCAAAGGGTGCATGTGCATCTTCGGCTATCTGTGACATTATACGCCTACGTGTAAGGAGTCAACTAAATGTAAAATATTATATTTTATTTGTGAAAACACAATCGTATTTTATTTGAGATATAAATGAAATATTCACATTTTCTTTTGTAGATTTTTTCTTTAAAGTTTACGGTTATTAAATATTAAATGATATCTGGAATTATAGTTTATATTTTTTTTTAGTCGAAGCTTTCGGAACTTGCCGGAACTCAATGAATGTATATTATCTGTGTTGTTCATATAGGGAGAATTACAATATATATTTTCTTTGCTAAGGCAAAGTCGCGCAATGGAGAAGAGCTCTCGAAAACAAAGCTTTGATGCGTTTTGCGCGCAAGTGCATCCGCAGTAAGAGTTCTCTTGTTTTGTATTCCCTCGAAACGGCTTTTTCCCGACAAGAAAATCACTTTCTTACAGCCTGTGCCAACGGGTATTTTCAGGAGGAAAGTCGTAGAGAGACAGGTGGTAGGGTAGAGAGTAAATACAACGGTGAGACGGGATTGTTGGTCCAGCGTGGCCGACTTCGCGGATGAAGCTACCAACCTCGCTGATTATCTTTTATCGCAATTGTCTTGCTGCAAAACTTCGGCAATCATTTCGCGGTCACGGTACTTTCTCCGCGTTGTCGTCGGCAGTTAAAGGATAGAGGGAGGATGGTAAAGATCGAACGAAGGAGTAAGCAGGTCAGGAACTCGCTTTCCGTCTCTGTATATGCATCCCAACGAACTGAAAAGATACGAAATTTCGTCGCGCATCCGCTACAGCGAAATTTCTTCGTAAACAGAATTGTCATTGTTAAGGATATTGACCTACCTACGTAAAGTACATACGCGCAGCGAAGTTTCAGTGGCTTGATTCGAGAAACAAAAACCGAATTTGTTGTCGTCTTCGACTTATGAATGCATCTCGATACACTCCCGCGAATTACAGAATTTTTTCTTGTTTTGTTATATCGCTTTTATAATCACACTTTTTCCACGATAATTCGAGCGGCGGCAGAACGAACAAAATGGCTGTATATTTTTTTAACACGATCTTCATGCGTATTTTTGTAGAATTAAACAGAGTAAATTTCCTTGAGAAACTCACAAATATTTATTTAGGAAATAAATGTTATTTCTGCTGTAATTTTGCGATAAACATTATGCTGCATATTAACTAACTCTGCGTATAATATAATGTATATCGATAAAGATTTTATTCGCGATACAATACGCAACTGATTTTAAATTGTACGTAATTAAGGCCATATTTTTATTACCACAAATTGAGAAAACATATATCGCAAAAATAATAATATAATAACGTTATATTCAATTTTTTATTTATTATATTTTATTCCCCTGAATTATTATTTTTATGTTATTATTGTTTAATTGTGAAGATGCTAAACAATTTATCGATCATTTTATTACAGTTTTAAATGCATAACGCATTTTCGTTCATCGTAATCGTATATACTACATTGCAGATAAAATTTATTATATTAATTTCTAATGACAAATGCTATATGTTATGCTCCATTCCTTTTTATTTAATCTTCTGGCATTATCGGTGAAATCATACTGACGATAGATATTCTTGAGCCAAGAAATAATTAATTAATTTTTATTAATAAAATAATGTGAGAGAACATTTTAGCGAAATATATTAAATTCAAAATACCTCGTTAATTCATGAATCGAAACGTCCGAATTGATCCATTTGTTAACACTTTATATATTATTAATAATAATATTATATGTTATAAGCCGCATGTTACATACATATATGTGTCAATCACAACACGGTCTTTATTTATTTATTATTCATATCAATATTTATTAGAAATCATACTATGTGATTACTCAAAGATTAATTTTGAATTCATAATTACGTTATATCATATGTGTATATAAACACATCTTTCTCTTCTATTATTTATATGTTTACATCGTTTTATTGCAAAATTAATATATATTTATAATATATTATTAATGTATTATTGTGATTATTTTCTTAAAAGTACTCCCAGAAAAATTGTATAATGAAAAAAAGCTTTTAAAATATTTTCTGATACATACACGATTCTCACCATATATATATATATATATATATATATATATATATATATATATATATTTTTACATTCTCTGTGTTATAAATTCATCTTGTTTCCATTATACCAGTTTTTCTCTCGTTCAGTTTTGAAACAAAAATTACTAATTTGTCACGCAGTGTGCAGCAACCTCTGTCCTTCGTAAAAAAAAGTAGATCAATCATGTCTCATCAAAACGCAGTTAGTAAAATTTCCGCCGCTGGCGAAAACTTTTGTGCCAACTACTTCGCGATTCCCGGACGCTTTTCTTGTGTGCCGCTTCTAGTTCGCGGCGCTTTTTCATAACGTTTTCTTCGGCTTGCCACAGAAAACGTGCGAAAACCATTTTGCCACCAAACTCCGCTCGCCATTCTCTCTCAGCGTGCTTTTATCTATGCATAAGTACCCGCCTTGAGCCTTGAACTTTGCCGCGGATGCGGATTTTCATCGCGCGTTAATGCACCTTCGATTCGTTCCCGAGTTGTTTCGTTGTAAACGCGAAATGAAAGCGAACATCCGTGCGGTATGATAAATTGATTTTGTAAAGTAAAATGATTTGAGCTATTTTCTAGAGAAAATTTAATGCGCGGTTCTTTGATGCTTTGAGGATAATGTAATGTTGGAGAAATTACCGTGATAAAAATTATGTGAAATAAAATATTATGCAAAAATATTATAACAATAATAAAGCAAAATACTTAAGCGTTTTATCTTGATAATCGTTTTCAAAAAGTTTTAAAAACGAGTATCTATAGGAAATCAATTTTATGTTAGAGAGTACAATATTCAACTACGAGAGTTTTATTATCGATGGTTGCACTTACATAGTGGCCATCAAGATTATGGGTTTTATCATTGAAAGTTACTCTTACAGGATGGTAAAATCCTCAAGCGAACATCCATCGAAAATCAGTCTCAGGAAATAAAACTGTCAAGTGAGTTTTATTGATAGTCGCTCTTGTAAAGCAAAACTCTCTCTCTCTCTCTCTCTCTCTCTCTCTCTTATATGAACAATCATCGAGAGTCTCACTTATCATTAAAGTCTACATCTACCGCACACTTTTATCAGAAGGAATCGCTTTTGAGTGGACATATGCTTACATTAGTAATATTGATTTATAATGAAGAAAATATGAGTTTTTCCGCAGTTACAGTCTCTCCACGCTTTTATCGAGTTTCGAGGAAGAGGCGGAGGCGGAGGGGACACGATTCCGCATTCAGTTTTCGAGCTTTCTCTTTCCCTCTCCATTTTCTGAGCAGGCTTTTATCTGCGGGTGAGCACTCAGGGGGAACGAAGTTCGTCCGTATGGACGTGCTTACCGTTTCACCCGGGGCCGCCATTAAGGGCGAACTCCTGCTTTAACCCTCGATGGATTTGTCGTAGGGTTTGCGCGACTAGCGGCGCGTTATTTATATTTCTGCCGGTCGTAAAATTGCTAAATAAATCGCGTCGTCCGTAGATACTGCAGTAAATCATAGTTGACAAGTGCGATGCGACAGGACTGTAACGTGAACGATTGTGCGTAAAATTTATATTGGGTAACGTCAACGCGTATATCTGCAAGGGACTCCACGGCGCGGATCGATACGCTCTAGATGGCGCATTGTTGTTTGATAAATATTAATGGTTCAAAAGCGCGTATCGCTTTTTATACAGAAAAAAAACCGCGTTCCTGAAATTGATACGCAAATGGTACCCGTTCTTTTTACATCGCCACGTTTTCTTCCATCTTGGGGAATAATAACGCTTGGAACTCGCAACATTTCTCTGCTGCTCTTGTAATTGTTTTACATTTTCATCTCTTTTAGTTTCTTTTGTACAAACGCTTTTTATCTTCTTGCTTAAATGAATGGCAAAGTTGCTTATTAATTCCTTTCATTTATTTTTAGGTAAGAATTGTAATTTTCATATATTATTTTTTTTTTATTTATTAATTTATATATTTTTATATATCTTATATATTTTATAAATTCCCGGGAAGAAAGTCCATTTTTATAAAAGGATTTTTTAACTATGATGAATTAAATATGTGATGAATACAAAGCATGCTTAATTCTTGATTTTTTAAATTGATATCCTCATATTTAAGAAGTAAAATCACAGTTTCAGTTTTAACTTGAAATGTTTAAGTGATACACATGTATATGTTTTTAATATCATATTAAAATCTTTTACATTAAATCAGTTAACATCAGCATCATTTATGTTTTATATTTATTGTTAGTTTAAATAATTTATTCGTTTACTTAGTTTCTTTCGCAACTCTTTGTTGCCAAGCTTTATTTGGACGTTTCAGTCTGATTTACAAACGAGGCCGAAGAGCGCAAGGGACGAAGTTTTCTTTTACCAAGCTTTAATATTTATTTGAGTCTAGAAGAGAGTGAAAGGGCTTAGACAAGCAGTCTTGGGAACTAAAAAATTGAATTTCACGAGCGCCGCTGCTTCGTGTCGGTGACAATGGTCGCACCTTTTGTCGAGATTGTTTCGATAATTGAATTAGAAGTCGCCAGTATCTCTGGTAGGGGTTACCAGAAAAACAGATAGAGAGAAGCTTTCGCCACCCTTTCATAACGTGCCCGGAATTCTAAATCCGATTGTTCGCATTGTATTTCCTTCCAGGTTTTCTTTAGTTTTCTTCTTTTGTAGTCTTCGACCATTAATATGGCCTAGTACTCGCGAGAATTTTCACTTAATCCTCAAAATAATCCGACGATTATTTACAAATATATACTTAAATTTTTACATAAATACGCTTATATAAACTATATTTATATATGTGTTACACATCTATATTTATATATTAAACCGATTAAATTATATATATTTATTTATTTTGTAATTTTGCTTAAAATAATATTAGAGAAAGTTTCAAAAAAGAAATTTTATTTTTTTTATTACTAAGTTTCTCTGCATTCTTTATTGAGAAAATAATAAATGCAGTCAATCAGCGACATAATGCATAAAAAGGGTAATTAAACTGTGTACTGAAATCATGTATGAAATGAAGATTGATTATATGCGCCGAATATGCATGTTAAGTCCACTCTGCAATATGTTAACATTGTAGCCTATAATAGTGATACATATAATTTACAATAGCATTGCTGGAGTGCGTTGTCATTGGAAAGGATCAATAGTCCGAAACTTTGAAAAGATACACTCCAATATTTAGCATATATCTCCCAATATTTATCATGTTCAATCAATCCATTTTTATTCATCACTGTAACAGTTTATCTGACTCCAAAAAACATCAGTTTTGCATAACATTTAAATATCTTGCTTAGTTTTATTTTTTTTTGCTTTATCAGGCTTAATTCTAAAAAATAAATAATGCATAAAATAAATTTTTTGATATTCAGAATTGTTCCGATTAAAGTTGCTTATAAATAAACATAATTTAAAATAAGATTGTTATATATCCAAGTTTTATATACATTTGCATATTATAAATTTGCATATATATTATAACACTATAAATTTATTATTAATTAATAAGTATACGAATGTAATATACAACAAAATAAAAGTTATATAAAATTCAGCTCATTAGTAACTTTCAATATTTATTTTACAGAAAAATATTAGGACTTTTTGTAATCGCGCACAGGGTTTTAATTTGTAACATGATTTAAAAAATGATATTTCTTATTTCTGTATCATTTGCTTTGCAGCACGACAGCACAAGATTTGCCTTTTACTCTTATGTGTGTATTTCTAGTGAAGTTTTTTATTTTCTGAGTCTCTCTTTTTCTGAAAATATTGTTTTAATTTTTTTCGAACTGTCTATACACACACATACATATATTTCTGTCTTATATTACTCGATTTCGAGAAAAGAAAAATTCTCAACGCATGTTCAGTCTCATTGTCATAGAGAAACCACCGTCAATTTGTCAGAACATCGCGAGTTGAACATCGATGGTAGGAACGAGACATAAAACTTCCGCGCGCAATAAAAGAATGACGGCATGAGGATAAAAAGGTGATGCGGAGATCACAAATGATACGTCGCTGCAAACGAATCAGATTATGGTGCAACCGCGTTTTATTCGACGTCGTACGACGAATCATGATGAGCGCGATTATCCTTTGTCTTTTCCATTCCATTTCTCTTATTGGTTTTATACGCATGTCATTTCTGTTAGACATTTTTCCGTTAACGAAAGAAAGAAGGTAGCTCGACTATTACATCACATCAAAATTTTGTGATAAATAATTAATATTTTTTTACCAATTGGCGAATTTATTGGATTCACATATTAGCTTGCGAATATATATATATATAAAAGTCTCGCTATAGAATCGATATTTCTAAAATATATACATATATATAATTTACACTCTTGTTTATTTTTGTTATTGTTGATATACGTAATATGAGTAATGATATTATTGGTGTAAAATATATACGTATGTACATCCCAATTTTTTTATTCAATATTATCATATTAATACTAATATTATCAGATTAAATTTACGGAACAATTTGAAAGACTTTTTATAAAATTTAAATTAAATATGAATTTTTAAAATATATTTTAAAGAAAATAAATTTAATTAAAGAAAATAAATAAGCGATTAAAATATATATATAAAGTAAATTATATATATCTTAATCGCTTATTTATTTTCTTTATATCATGGCATTAAATCATTCAAAATAGCTTTCAGTGCTTTGACGATATAAATCGTGCAAAACATAGGACCTCTCAGCTATGAAACAAACGAGCGATTATCATCGCTGCGGCGAGCCTTCGGCTTCATCTATCGTTCTTCTTCTCCTGTTCGATGGTGTAATTGAACGCGAATGATTCATATCGTATATCAAACGCTTTTTGTTTTCAGCGTCGCTCGATAGTCAGATGGAGAGAGAGGGGAGGCAAGGTTATGCATCAAACTATAAAAAATACCTTTGCCTAGCTATAGCTAACAAAGCGAGTGTAAAGTTATTAAACCAATAAATGGAGAACCACAATTGTTAGTATAATATGAGATACGTATTTCTTATACATATATTATATTTAAGATTGTAATAAAATAATAGATATGATAAACATCAAAAACTGCGAGTAAGTAAATTTTGTTAGATTTTTAGAGAGAAAAGGTAGTGTGTATGTGTGTGTGTGTGTGTGTGTGTGTGTGCAAGAGGACGAAAAAAAAATGAATAAAGTCATGCATTTCTCGCGAATTTTTGCACGATATTTCGACTTGATTCTAATCTCGAAAATAGAACTATATATAATTTTTCTCTTTTCTTTGGGATGTTTATGATATTAAATTACTTTCATTTTTATTTCAAATTATTATCGATATTTCGTGAATCGATATCTCGTTGCAATTTGTAAGAGCATCACATTTAGATCCATAATCAAATAATTTTTCTCTCGATATATTGTCTGAAATATTAAAATTTGAAAAGTTATGCTACATTTTTTTACATCATCTATATAGCAACTCCATTCTTGCATATACTTTGTATGCTAGATGCATCTGCGTTTGATGCACCAGCGAGTCTATCGTGTCTGGATGCATTCATGCGATCATACATTGTAGTATGTATTCCGAAGCTACAAGAAAGCAATTTTTCGATACTAGGAAGAAAGCGCAATTTTCCAATGCTGAATTTTCGATATTGAAAAGAAAGTCCGTTCTATGCTCTGATGCATCGTTTTCGACATTAAATACGCAATATTATATAATATGCATGGTGTATATTAAATATATTTTATATCATATAACATAATTTTTGCATGTACACACATATAACACACGTAGAACATATTCGGAATTGATTAGAATTATGTCAATTTCGGTGAAGTCTCTTTAATGAATTAGCTTTAATTTATTCATACAAAATAATAGCAAATATATCTGAAATGTAAATTATATATTGACGCGCTTAATAGAATGATTTGTAATTTCTGGCTTGGTAAATAGACAATTCGAAAGCGAATGACGCGCACCTGTTTCCATATATACGGTGAATCTCCCAATTTCGGATTTCCTTCCTAGCAAGATCGCGCAAATACCGATTCGCTTAGTTCGTTTCGTAAAATGATAGTATGCACACTGTATTATGAATTACGCTACGGAGATGAAAGTGGATTATATGAATTGAATATTCGAGAGGAAATCCGAAATTCAGATTGCAAACTCAAACTGTATAATTGTTATTGTTTAACAAAGTAAATTACTTGAATTTCAGAGAAATTGTATAATTAAAACAAAATTCACATTTGGAATATTTTGGACGCAAAATAATTTAAAGCAATTTTTTTTGACAAGCTTTATTTAAATTACTTGTTCATTTTATGATTATAATTATTATCGTTATCGTTAATATAATATCGAATTATATTATTGCAGTAACTTGATGCTGATTGTGAGAGACATTGATGCAAAAATTGTTTTGTAAATATATAGATATTTAAAGATAGATATTTATATATAAAGGTATTTAAGAATTAATTAATTATAAACATTTATTATGTTTTGTAAATTACATTCGGTATGAAGAATTATTTTGTTAATAGAGAATGAATGTAATCATTATTATATATTTTTACAAAACGAGACAAATTTTTTTTGATTAAATTTCGATGTCACACAGAAAAATGACTCTTGTACAATTTTTATGTAACAAATTGCTTAAAAAAAAATCTCTAAATTTTGTGTTACTAATATATGATTTACATAAAGTACGGGTTTGTAGAGAAAATTTTGTATTCATAATCTTCCACATGTGTATCACGTGGTATAAATATTTCTATAAGTTTAGTTATTTATTAGGCGATATCTAACTGGGGTTTTAGTTTGAGGAGGCAGTGTTCATAACTGACGAGTGAAAAACCAGCGGATTTCATATAAATAAATTCACAGAGAGATATACCATCAGAGGTATATAACCCTCGGTGGGAGTTTGAAGACTGCTATCCCTTTTTGCGAACTTATCCTTCCGACCATGTTTCCTCTGCTCCTTATTCCGTAATACAAACATTGAAATGAGTACCCATCGTATTCTGCATGCGTAGAGAATTCTATATGAGTATACTATCCGAATGGTACTCACGCGAGTAATAATCGTCCAAAATATAAGCATACAAAACAAACTGACATTTCTGATATTTTTTGAAATGCGTTTCTGTAACCACGAAAGCGTTAGAGAAATTATTGATGAATAAAATCACTTAGTATGCGTCGTATGATTTTAATTAAACAAAAGTAAAATAATTTAGATATTTATAATTGTTGAGAAAATGATATTTTTTTGGCTCTTGCGGGATTTGGTCGAGTACTCTTTTAAATTAGTAGGAGGAGAATTAGAAATGCTGATCTATATTTCTTAGGTTCTGTCTCGACGTCTTCTTGTTATCCCAGCACAAGAAATCGAAAATCGAATTTTACCAGCACGCGAAATTTTATTTGCGACTTTAAAGCGAATGGTTTCAGTGCCAAGTTACAGATCGAGGTAAACAACGATTTGGCTTGTTCTTAATAGGCAAGAGAAATAATAGCGTAATAATCTTTCTCTCTCTCTTTTTCTCTTTTGCGTTTTAATGCGAGGAAAGTGAGGGAATCTTTTCACTGCTGTTATTCCAAGTTTATGCAAAGAGATCGAGCCATTTCATGTTCAAAAAATGTCTTGTGTCCCTTCCGATGTCATGTACCCGGTCAGTTAAAAAAGCGATCGATATAAGTCGTCATCTTTCGCGTGATAGAGGAAATGAAGTTTTTGGCAGAAAGCCTGGACAATCGATACTTTTTAGAAACGGCGCGCAATAAAATACACGGCTTGTTATTAGCACGGCGCGTTTTATGGTCGGGAAATAGGAAGAACAACGGAAAAATAGCCGGTAGCTTCGATCAGTTTCACAGACGAGGGGAAAGAGGAAGTTGATACGCTTCGCTAATTCGCCGATAATAGTACATTCGAACTCGGGATGGTCTAAATGAAACAGCTTTTTGCCCGAGCATCATTCTTTGCTCATTTATGGACATTCACAAATAACGTTCTTCCTCGATACTTGAGTATTGGTCCTTACAATCCGATCAATTATAACGTCATTTGTTTATTAATGTTACGTGGCAATATGTTCCTCAAATTTAATTGTGATTAAACGAAAACTTTAGTAAAATGAAATGTTTTCCCGTTAAGTTAAACTTTAAGAAATTAAAATATATAACGCCAATATATATTATAGGTATAACATATATATGTATCTATAACATAGAATAAACACATATAAATATTTATGTATAAGTTATAATATAATATAAGGCACACCAATAGAGCAGCGGATTTTATCTTTCGTAAATTAAATATCGACTTTTTCACTTTTAAAAAAATATTAATTTATCTTCTGTTTAATTCTAATTACCAATCGTCTATGAACGCAAATTAAGCGAGGGATGCAGCCGACTGGCTCGTTGATCTAATATGCATCTTTTCGGGAATACCTCCGGGAGATCTACATAGGTCTCTTCTCCGTTGGAATGATCAGGTGTGGCATTATTATCCAATATGACCTAATTATGATAGTGGTACACCGACCGAGTGCTTTGCGTCCACTATAAATGGAGGCGCGTAAACCAGTCCTGCGTGTACCAGCACACCGACTATAATACCCGTCTCGTAATAACGGCCAATTCGCGTCCTCCTCCTCCTCCCATTCCCCTCATATACGCGACGTTCCTCATTGGCTGAGGACGCGTATGCCGAATCCTATCGATTTAATAAATTGATTGACATATCGACACCTGTCGCCACCGATTTTCGTAAAACTTCGCGATCACGCCGGATCACAATCGATCGGACCGGCAATCGGAAAAATATCTCCTCTTCTCTTCCTGCACGTTGCGATATATAAATGTCTTTAATTTTTATTAATATAGAAAATAAGAGAGATTAAAAAACTTTTAATATAAAAAATATTTATTAAAAATGATTAAAATGATATCAATATTATATGCTTACGCGTGCGCATAAAAATTAAAAATTTGTTAAATAATGATAAAATAATATCACTAATGATAATTAACTGCATATTTATTTTTGCCAATAATTATAACGTATCATATAACTTTGATGTAATTTAACAATGAGAATAAAATATATCGTGTGTATTGCTCGAAGACTATTGTTTGTCAAAGATAGTCGATCTATATAATGCTGGAGTTTCTCCTCCGTAGAAACCAAAGGTGACATGAGCTAAAGTCTGATGATTTTCAAAAGTGATTGACATATCGACATCTGCCATCCGGTTGATATCGTCGATTTTTGTGCTTTGCGCGAATTGGATTGTTACAAAAAGTCGGTGAAGCAAACAATTTTTCCATTGCTCTTATAATCAAATTAGCGAAACCAATTAAGACTTAATAACACGTCACTATATTTAACAGATTACGTTGTAATTGAAAAGAACGGGTCACTCACGGTAATGGCTATGAAGATTTAATTTAACTGCAGTTGCGAAATATAATAGAATTTATTCATTTATTGCGTTTAAAATCTCAATAAATAGAATACAGTGTAGCATCACACGATTTGGATAATAATGAATGTGATGCAGCCGCAGGTAAATGTACAAAGTCAAATGAGAGACAGATGACAAGAGAAACAAGCGATAGGTCGGCTGTCATTTTTGTCTCTGTAATCGAATATTTGAGAGAGACAGATGTATCGACATTTTTGACAGAACTGAACTATTTTTATCTACATTGATTTGTTTAGTTTCTCTGATTTTATTAATCAGAATTTAACATCAACAATTTCAGGTTTTAATTTTTTGCGACGCTAGTATAGCGTCAAATTCCATAATTAATAGAATAAAAATTTATCTTTTTCTCATGTGTTACATGTTCTTGATAAAGATAAATTAAGTTAAGTCTTAAGCGATGCATCGAGAAAAATAAAGAATTTTTATACGAGATTATAAACTCTGACTTTACAACGAAAATTTCATTTCACAACTTAACATTCTTTAATCATAAAGCTGTCTCTTTCTTCTCGAACAAGCTTATCAAACTTTTTGTTGATGTTTAAAATTTTATCCAAGAAGAAAGAATATCGTCAATAATCAAATTTTAAAGTTTTTAATTATATCACTTACTAATTCTTCGTAAATCACTAATAATATTTTGTCAAAGCGCGAATGATTCACGATTAATCCACCATAAGTTATACGAACAAGAAAATTAATAATAAAAAAGATGGTAGCAATAATCGATAGTCGATTTCTACAAAGTGAAGCTTCCTTTACATTTTAATAGCAAGAAAAATTGTGATAAAATTAAGACGAAAGTGGGCAATAAATGGGATCTGATTAAAAGTCGTCACGTGGAGTCACGAAGTGACTCTTTAGCATGATTGTAATATCAATAATATTTAAAAAAGTAAGTATTTGTATCACTAAAATTTTTAAACTTATAGCGAAATTTTCTACCTATATATAATTTAGCCTTATGTTATGAAAGTACTTAAAAATAAAAAAAGTTACATTTGTTGCAACTACTTTAAATGTAGACAAAGAGAGAGAGAGAGAGAGAGAGAGAGAGAGAGAGAGAGAATTTAGTAAATATATACGCACAATTTGTTCCATTTAATATTTTTGATAACAGCAAAAAAGATAAATATAAGAATTTTTGTTGAAATTTTATTCTGGGCCATTTTTGTGAATTTTAATATTTTTCGAAATCTAGTTTTGATTACATTTGTTATCAAAATTCGGACGCATTTTCTCTCTTTCTGTAGGTTAATAACAAATTTTAATAACTTGAGTTCTCGACGTGAGGCGCGAGTCGGCGTAATTAGCGTTTCGATAATCGAAGCCTAAAGTTTCCCCACGACCTTACCGGCCCATTGACACTGGCAACACCGTTACCAAGTTCGCCAACGAACACCTATCCCCCTTTTCACGACGCCCAAATAGTGTCGGTGCAAACTTGTCCGAGTTCCGACTGCAGCTCGAGTTAAGCAGAATACGTAATGAGTACGTGGGTTCTTGACTTCGGACTATTATACGAGCCGGGCCATTATGACTAATCGTTTGGTATGCCTCGAGTCTCAGCTAGATACTCGTCTGGTGAATGAAATTCGTACGTGTAAGAATCACAGTTGCAATCGTTACCGTAAATTTACATCTAAACAAATGTGATAACGTTTGTTCAAAACAAATGTGATAACGTTTGTCCAAAAAATGCTTTTTATTTCCGACTAATAAAAATCTTACATAATTATGAAATTGCATAATATATAAAAATGAGTTAACCATAATGAGGAAATCACCAATAAATGAATTTTAATTGCAAGTTATTGAAAATAATATATGAAATATAATGACAGTAATAATTTTATTTGTTTAAAATATTTATTATTATAATTATATATTTCAAATAGCAGTTTAATTAACGTACAAATAAATTATTATTATTAATATATGTTAAATTTAGTAAAAGAAAGATATTTCATAAATATTTTTATTGTCCATTTCAAATACTATTCAATTCACCTTTCGAGAAATAATTAATACTTAAATATATTTTTCATCTTTATATTTTTATCATTAGTATATATAGGTAATATATATAGGATATATCCTACAACCGTTCCGACTATCGAACATTCAATTCGAGTATGCTCGGATCAAGCTCTTACTTTACTACTTGACGTCGCTCATCATGAAACGCTTCTCGCACGATCGGAGATCGAAGATTTCTAGATAATTTCCCGTCACGCGATCGTGAAGTGGCCACTCACTCGGGCGCGACGGCGTGCGATCTAATTTCTGACTTAATCTCGAAGGCGGGTGCGGTCCAGCGATAGGGAACGATGCGAATGCGGTTGGTCATACGCGCAATCAGGATGCGAGAGAGGATGATGCGAGGAGATAGAGAGCATACGGCAGGAGGAAGGGGTAGTTTAGATATCGGCGGCTCTATAGCGACTCTATAGCTTATAGAGCCCGCGATTGCCGCCAGCAATCTCAGCCTAAGTGAATGGCTCAGCCGAGGGCCTTTGCTGATTATGATGTCGCCATTGATCCAGATCGAAATTGGCCTGCCTCTGTCATGGAACGCGCCCAGAGGGCCATTAATATCCTCCGCGGGCCAAGAGCGAACGTGCGCGACGCCCGTATTGATGAGCAGGAGAAGAGACGAGCTAATCGCAAATATAGCTGCAGTTCGAGGTGCGAAGCCTCTCTCTCGTCGCTCTCGGGATATGTCAACTCTTCGATAAGTTAAATAATCAGCATTCCATCATTTTTTGTATCTCTAGCAAGATTTTTTTTACAATTCTAGACATAATTAAGGATTTAAACTACAAAATAAATATGTCCAAAAAAATTAAATTTTTGATAAAAGAAATACTTAAGCGAGAATAATATTTTATGGGAAAAGCAAATGAAAAATATTTTTTTTAATTCTGTATTATAAAAAATATTCTCTATATAGCATTCTAAGATATATATCGCATAATCTTTTAATTTTTTTTTTAAGACTTTAAAAAAAATAGGAATGCTTTATTAATAATAAAGAAATTATGCTCTGATTTTAATGAAATATATAATTACATAAAATGTATTCTCCACACATATTAAAATTTTAATCAACATCATAGCAATCCCGGCATTCAATTACGAAGAAAATAGGGCAACTCTGATTCATCTCATTATAAGACTGCTAAATGAAAATTATTTATGAGGGACCGAACTTCTCTCTGACAGTAATCGATTCTTTGGCATTAAGCAGTCGGCTAATGATAAAAGAAGCTTTTCGATTTATATAAATCCATGATTAGGAGAATATCGGCCCGCTATTTGTCTACCTATCAGCACGATTAATAAATTGTCAGGATTAAAAAGGGCTCACAATCAATAACAAACGTAGATTTCCCGCTCCCGGAGATTGGATTCGACATAAATCGATGAAATTGAAGCATAATTCTCGCTCACTCTCCATCGCATCTCGAACGTGTTCGTTCACATTTCCTTTCACTTAATCGGTTTGTCGCCTGATTAACGAAGATTAAAACAATTTATAAAAGATGCTTCGTATTTGATAGCACGAAGTAATAAAATTACATCAAAGTATAAAATTTATGGATCAATTATAGCGTCTCACGCGATACAGATAACAGATTATAAATATCGGATTGGATACAAATGCCGTCTTTTATTTTTCCATAAAATTTTCCGATATAGATAAATTATATAGCATCGGAAATATGCCAATAATAGCAATGGATTAATTTAGATCATTTAAGGGCATTTATTACAAACTTTTACGTCAATTATTACTCTTTTTACGAAGAAAAACTTATTTGTGGCATAAATATTCTTTAACTTTATCTTTATCCAATGTAATAAAGAGAAAAAAATTTTAAATTTTCGCAATTCAAAACAAAGAAAATTGTATAAAATTATTCTAGGGATCAGATTATCTTCTATTATTGATAGTATTCAAATGTGTTTTACTTTTTGTATCTCACAGAAATTTAGGCTGACATTAAAATAAAATATGCCGTATAATAATATGCATATTAATTAACTTTTGTCATTTTATTGCAATCTATAAAGTTTAATAATTTATTAAAAACTTTCAAACTTGCATTTATATAAAACTATAAACTATATATATATATATGTTTATAATTCATATAAATGTATTATATATTTATATAAATTTCATGTTCACGAATGAATTGAAAGATGGAAAAAAGAATTATTAACATATAATAATAAAATATATAAACGCGTTATTAATCTGTGACCTACTTTATTTTAATTATTGGTTTTTTTAATATCGATTTATTAAATTAAATTGGAATTTGATAGAACACTGAAGCGCGATCTTTCGACTGCAACAGAATTATGTGGATAATGACATGCCTCTCACGCGAAGAATTCCGAACACAAAAAGTAAATGATATTACTTTTGACAGTTGATTTCGTTCTCGCTTTTCAAGTTATGATACGGCTTTGTGAGACTTTATCAGCTAATTGCAGATTGCAAGGATATTTGTTCGCTGGATTGGATTAAAAACTGACAATGAATAGTTTTTGGAGATCAAAGAAATCTATTTTCTGCTGCTCAAATAAAAATATTGCAACGGCAAAGTTTATACTAATCGGCAGTGCGATTGATGTAAAAAATTACTATATACATATATGTCTGTCAGATTTGTTGTCTTCTTTTAATTCGTATAAATCGGCAATCGATTTTTCCGCATTGAAAAAGATGAAGGGAGACGGTCATTATTTTTTAATTTACATCTTTATCTTTTGATGGAATTGAATATAAAATTAAATTTTTCAACAAATAAAAAAAAATCATAGAAACTAACGCACACACGTGGAGTACATACATGAATTCTTATTGAGATCGATATATATATATATATTTTTTCAGAACATTTCATAGACGCGGTGATGAAGATTCGAAGTAGATAGATGATAGATGATCGTTCTTCCGTCTGTCTTTGTCGATTGCGTCATATCTCGACAAGACGGCAAGAGTCGGCGGGATCGAACAGGCGGGATTCCTGGTTTTGATAAGAGTCAGTGCTCACTTGTTTACCCGTTTCAATGATCGTAACTTATCAAGATACAAGACCGGCGATTGAGAGCAACGACGTGAGGCCAGATGCTGAGAGTTTCGGATTTATCGAAAGGTTTTAATATATATATATATATATATATATATATATATATATATATATATATATATATATATATGAAACGTCGCTTGCACGTGATCGCATGAAGCTTTTCACGGCAATGTGAGCGATCGATCGTGCAATATCGACGCGGTCCCGCGATTTTCAGGAGGATCAGCTGATTGATATGACAATTCTCGATTCGTTAAAAATTCACGCACAATTGAACGTTGTCGTGTTTCATCGACAATCGTCGATAGTAAATTGAGTATACGCGGTTAATTGACTGTTAATGATATCTGATTCGTCCACAATTATCACAGCAAATCGAGAGAGTCTACGATCGATCGTTTGGCGGTTTTCGACAGCGATCCACGTAAAGCCATTAGTTAGTTACAGATCAACCACTTCAAGTGGCATTACGAGCGAGTAAATTTTCTGTTTTATCGAGTGCATGCAAATCACCCTAGAAAGGCATTTCGACACACCGTTTGGCACGATCTGATTGGATTGCCTGTAGTGGAGTAGAATTACAGACGCGGGATATGCCGATCAATGGCGATTCGTTACAATGGATAGCTATAGATGAAATTGATAATGAATTGGAATTGTTTATGTACTACATAGCCATTTTAGCAACAACACGAATAGCTATTTCGCGCGCGTAGTGACCCCGTTTGTATATAATATGTTTCGATAATTGGCAGCTTTTGCGCCCTGGTTCGATTGAGATATGTTTCTACGTTGATAGAAATGGGTCTATTCGTTATCGATAAGATTGCTCTGCTGTAGATGAGATGCCATATGCCGCGGCGAGCGTCTTTGTCTAAGTTGGATTGCTTTCCGCTCGTATCTAATTGCTAGCAGTTGGATCAGAGCAATCACAAGCATAAACTCGCTGCACCAAATAGTTTCAGTTCTGTTGAAACTTTCGTTCATCAAATGACGTGTCGTGTGTTGATTTCTTAATCTTCCCACCTTCCCCGTATTTTTTGGTGTTTGTTTCATAAACGTAGATAATATAAATGAAACATAAAAAACATAAATGAACATAAAAAAATTGTGTGTCTAAATATCTAAATTATTATAATAGGCAAGAGTAAAGTCTGTAATAGGTAGATTTTCAGTAGAAAAGCGAGATAAAAGTAACTATCGACGAAGAGAAAGAGTAGAGAAATTTAATGAATGCCATGTTGGGCTTACCTGTGCACCGACGAGGCCAGCGCGTAATCTAGGAATGTCCGTGTGACTCCAGTCTGATCTGGCCCAAGGGTCGACCCTGCCGAGGTCGCTGCTCAGGTTGACCTCGCCAAGTTGATTGTGTACGAACTTTCTGACGTTCCAGGGCAAATCGTTGTGCCTGCGAAATCGAGATACGAGTTATATAAATCAATATTATATATCTTACAAACAGTGCAAGATTATTTATTAATTTTTGAATTTAATGATTAATTTTTGAATTTGAATTTTATTTTATAATATGTACTTTAGACTAAGATATTTTTCATTCAAGTATTGATTATACAATATTATATAATTTATTATTATTAATTATATACTTGAGTAGAGTACGCAAAATGCATTATTTATATGTATGTGTGTGTGTATGTATAAATATTTTAATCTGCAAATTATAATGTAACTGGAGATGAGTAAACATTGAATCGAAACAGATTCATCTTGTATCGAAACAAAAGAAAGAAAGAAAGTATCCATATTATTATGCAAAATACGACATTTTGCAACAATTATTTGATATTAATGAGATGATACACATGTTCTGGGAAATTATACAAAACTGTGTAGTTAGAAAACTTAAAAAAAATTCATATCTTTTTAATATTTTTATCTACAGAAATTTTGTTTTATTATTAATGCATTTATTATTATGTGCAAATTTTTATCATCGCTTACACTCACCCATCGATCAGAGGCACTTCAGTGAGGATCCTCCTGATCACGTCCAGCCTCTGCTGGTGCGTGGCAGGCGCGGATTGAAGTAGAAACGGCAGACAGAGGCCTCCGAGGAGCAGGACGGCCACTAAGAACAGGACAGGCGCTAACAGCCGACATCTCCTGCGAGGACTCTCGTCTCTGCGATCCTTGCTGCTGCCGCTGCTGGGCGAATCCTCGCACGGCGGCGGTAGCCGTACGGTGCCGTTGCACGGCGCCACATCTGGCAGTTCTGTTAGGCACGTGGTCTGAAAAAAAGCCATATCATAAATGTAGTGTTCTATTTTGCTCTTTACTTCTATCGATCTCGATAAATTATCAATCTTGTCGCGAAGATCGTTGTTATAATTGAATAATCGAAAAGTTAGAAATATGATTGTATATTTTAACAATATATTTTAACAGTGTTAAATATATCACAAGTTACTCGGTTTTTTTTTAGATTTTTGATAACAGTATTATTTTAAAAAATTGTTAAAATTACATATGTATAGCCTTTTTTATAGACTTCTTTTAATAATTTAATTATTAGCATAGTTTTAATTCTAGAATTTTCTGTTTTATTGCTTTGACTTATTAGGACAATAATTTTCAAATATCTTTGTATATCAATTTTTCAATATTATATTTTATTTTAGCTTTAATAAGTACATAGTTATGCAGTTGGATTTTATTTTCTCTTCTCAAATTTATATATATATACATATTATACGCGTAGATAATATGTCTAGAAATCAAGTTTGATTAACAAATCTCGATCCATGTATCAAAGAGAGCTTTTTAAGTTAATTTAGTATATTGTACATATGTTTGAAATATTTGCTTAGTGAATTAATTAATCTAGTTAATAGCTGCTGCAGAGATTATACACTATCCAGTGACCGCATACGCTTAATCAATAATTATTCATCTGCATAATTTCGTACGTTGTAAAGGACGAAAAAATAATTTTTTTTTGTTAATTAAAATTGAACACAAATTATTACGATAGAAAGAAAAAAAGCAATCGAGTATTGTAAAAAAATTTGATTAAATATACCTAAATATATGTCATAGAACAAATTTGATTTTATAGTTAAAAAAGGTTTATTTTTTGTATCGTACAGTTATAAATTGATATTAAATTGATATTATCTGTGCCAGATGCATTTCTTTTTTGTTAATCAATATTTGTATTTAAATCTATATTTTTAAAGATATATTTATAAACATTTATTTGATCAAAATTTTTTTATATATATAGTATATTTTTATTCATTTTTTTACATCTTTTTGCAGTTACTTGTTTCTTTTATATCTTTTTGCGTTGATATTTGCAACATTGTTCTAACTCACATTTCAAACGTTGCTAATATGAACTTTGTAATTAAAAGAGATGTTAATCTTCTTGTTTCGCACACGTGTACATAAGACTTTTCGATGCGGGTGAACACATCCGGGTGAAGTTAGACAATCGCGTGTGTTAACGACTATTTAAGCGTCTCTTAGAAAGTGCATTACTAGTAGTGCATGTAGCGGAAACGAACGGTACGGTGGCTGCAACCTGTCCGCGGAAAATTACAACCAGCGCGGATGGAAGTGCAAGCTCTCGAGGAGGGTTGGAAGGAACGAGAGCTCCTTCGCGATGTCACTGCGACGTTCTGCAGGCAACTCGGCAAACTTTTGTTTGTCCTCCTTTCGACCACCATAAAACACGTTAACGCCTGGGTAAGTAAGATTTTCCGCTTATATATAGTGTGGAGCAGTTTCAACCGAAAGACACAGAGATACTTGGCGAGCCTTTGGGATTTTCTTAGCTTCTACAGTTGTCATAAACAACTCGTCCAAGTCACATCTCTCATGTGTATCTCTTCGTGATACTCATCAGATTTCATGCGATTTTATGATACAGTAAATCAAATAAAATCACAATTTTTCGATATGATCCATACTGTTCATGATAAGAGAAACTATAACGAAAAATGTGATTTTTTTTTATGTATAATTATTTAATTTCAATTAAATTTACTAACACTTATTTATTATTATTTTAATTAGTCATTTAAAGAAATTAAAAAATTGAGAATTTTGAGACATTTGACATAATAAAACATTAAGGCAAACAGTAATAATCAAAGACAGAAAATTGAGGACTAATGTTTTATTATCACAGATTAAAGTTAAAAAATAACTGGAAAAGCAATTAAAAAATATAATTGCAGTGATAGCTACAGAAAAATTTTGAAAGACACGTCGGCATATATCAGCTCCTCAATACCTACTTCTGCGAAACGTACATTGTTCTGATATCTCTTTTCCTGCGTACGACGGCGACGAGTTTCGCATATTTATGATGCATAATAATGCGAATACGAAGTTTTGTAAGAAGCTCGTACGCGGAGGAAGAAACTCGAACAAGAACGTCGGATGAAGCCGGATGAAGCGAATTCTACGGTGAGCAACGAGTTAAATCGCGAAAGTTATCGTCGGCATTACTGACGATTCGCAAAAGAAACGGCGGTATGCGTTATCGTCGAAGCGCGAAACGGCGAAACGCGATTCTCATTTCTAGCCGTTTGCCCGTTTTCTCGTTCGCGACTCCGCTCAGTGAGAATCGATTGTCGATACCGCGGATAATTAATAGCTGCCAGGAGATAATGAAACTGAAAGCTATGGTTTCGCCACGTTTTCGCGCATATAACTGACAAAGAGAAGAATTTTCGCGACAATACTCATAATTCATTGTTTAAAATCAAGATTGGTGATTATATAATGTAATAGTGATTAAATCTCTGTTTTTTTCTATCTTATCCTTTTTCAATATATTTACATTTCTGAACGATTTTCACTTTGTTCATTAAATATAAAAAAAAAATGAAATGTATAAAATATAAAATTGAACTTAACTTGCAACATTGGTGACGTAAGAAAACAATTTATTTTTTAAAATTTGTTTAATAAGTTTACACAGTGTAAAGAGAATAATTCCAAACTCCTGATTTTCCTCGCGCAAGCAATTGCCGACAAATTAATTCGTACTTTAGCACACTCCGGCAACGTTAAGATAATTATTGTCGCTCATGATAGTAATAATGGGCGACTGCCTTTTAGCACTGCTTCTCTGGAATTTAACGAAAAAGCGAATTCGACGTACTTTTATAACCGCGCTAAAAGTTTTTACCGCGAGCATAAACGTATTAATTAAGCGCGTTAATTGAATGCGTTTAAAAATGTAACGATACGTAAAATGATTATGAGAAATATGCATTGTCTTAGAATAAACAAAAATTTTTTATTAGTACAAAAGAGATCGGAGTATTTCTGAAAATATATTTCTCGCATTATTTTTGAACCTTTAAAAATAATTTTTACACAATTTATTTCTCGGAGAAAATAAAATATCATTTAATATGTCAATCATAAGAATTCTTTGCGGGATTAGGAAGAAAAGATAAGTTTATATTATATATATATATATATATATATATATATATATATATATATTTTATGGAGAACTCGAGAAATAACATTATTTATTTTCTTCAAAAAAATTTGTTTAATATTTTCAATTCTCGAGTTTTGATATTTTCGGCAATATTTTTGCAATGTTATTGCATGTTTATTTATAAATGCTGGATAAAATAGTAAAAGTGACAAATAATATGAATAAAAGATCTTGTGATTTCCATATTTGAACTGAATGATATATAGTCTTCCTATTTTGCAAATGAAAAAAACATCGTGATGTCACATGTACGCACTTGTCGCGATTACATAGTTTCACTCTGTATAGCTTGTACCACTCTAAAACTATAATAGAACTTCTTCCACATCTGACGTGTTCTTACGCGATTAAGTCTCAACCCGACTTCTCGAGGAGACGCGAATTGCGGGATTCGTAGTTGGCTCTTTAGGTACGCGCCAGGAAACCTTGGGGTGAACGCCGTCGCTGATTCTGTCTGGTTAATGGAACTAAGAAGCTCGTAAACGTATTAACTGCTACAAAGGACATTGGCTTTGATCCGTCAGTGACGGGCGGTTGCCTTTGTCTCCCCAGCCTTTGAAATATCACGATCGACGAACACGAATAACTCACATTTGAAAAGCTGCTTTTTTATATAAAATTATCGCATATATATATTTTTTTATTTTATTTTAATATATGTATAATATATAGTATAATAAGTAAGTATATATAGTAAGTATAATAAATGTTTCTGGATTGATAAGAAGTTTCTTACGAATTAATAACAGAAAAATATTATAAAATGATAGTATAAATCCTGATTTGAATTATGAGATGCATCTTTCTGGAATGATGATAGCAACTATATATATATATATATATATATATATATATATATATACATACTAAATATTGCATATTGATACCAGAATGATTTATTTAAACGGAGGAGCGCGTGCATAATTAATTTCTTTATGCTAATTTAATTCTTTTATTTTTAAAGAAGAAAAGATATTATATGTGATTATATAATTTTCTCTTTATAATATAAACTAATTATAATATATGAGAGATAGAAGTCTCTCAGGAAGAAAATATAATGCAATGTGAGGATGGACATTCTCTTCTATTTAACAAAAAAGTAAAAACATTTGCAGAAGATGAATCAAAAATTTATCCTGTCCGAGAGACAAGAGACTTCTCGTAGAGAGTCCTCTCTACGGGATGCATTCTCGTTAAATGAGTCCTATAACGAGGCTTCTCGCCAAACTTCTCTAACAAGGTCTTCCAGTTTTCTTGAACCGCGCCAAATTTTACATTTCGCTATAATGACGACGGGAGATAAAAGCGGGAGTTTGGGCAGAGACGCTTATCTCGCTGTTCATAATTTCGAAAATCGGACAAGTGGGACGCGGCTGCTAGAATGATTAGTTTTAAGCTGTAAAGTCCTCGCGGAGTTTACTCATCGTTAATAGCGCCGTTGCGGCGTTGTGGATCAAAATGGGAATAGAGGAAGAACTCCAATAAAACGAATATAATTTATAGTCGCGGTCGAAGTCGCGCGCCAAACATCATCCGCGAGCTTTTCCGCTAAGTTGAAGACGCTCTCCACCCTTCTTTATACGCGCATGTGTGTGTGTGTGTGTGTGTGTGTGTGCACGAAAGCACGTCGGAGAGGGAGAAAGGATAGGTGGGTGAGAAAAGGACTCGAGAGGCGGCGGGGCCACAGACCGAAAGCATTGTCAAGTTTTCGTATAAATTTCTCCTCGACGTGAATTCAAAGAATACCGCGGGAAGAGGGCGAAAGAGGGGATAAGGGAAGCTTGTATAAAACCGAGCCGGAAGGAGTAGTCAAGAGGAAACGAGAGCGGAGGTTTGGCCTAAAGAGGAGGTAGCATTTGAGTCTGTGTATTTCCTTATGTTCCCCTGCTTCTTGCCTTTATCTTGGCTCTTTCCTTGTTCTCTTAATTCCGGTGCGATTAACGGTCAGCGCTGTCGAGGATTACTCTCTCTTATTTCTGTCCTTTATTTTTTTCTCTCTTTTTTACTCCCTCTCATATCTCTACTACATCTTGATAGTTTCTATTCTTTCTTTCTTCTCTTCTCCAACTTTTTCATTCGTTTTTAAATGGAGGAAGTCTTCATCGTTGAATTCAATTTTATCTTTTCTGATTTCTTTCTTTTATAGATATAATTATATTAGGTACTCTTATCAATGCGTTAATATGTTAATAGTGGTATTCTGTAGGTGCATAGTCAAGGGATTGGCACGTGACCTCTTTTATTTTATGCGCGATAAAGTTTGCGCTGTATTTATTTTGCAACGAGAGCAGCGTCTCGATGCGGGTTTTATGTTAATTAGTTTAATCGAGTGATGCTGTAACGCTGTCAAGTGCGTATGTGTATGTGTGTGTACGTGTAATGTTGAATCGGCCGAATGAACCGTGAACAAAAGCAATTTTCTGGACGTTAAACAACGGTTCGTTCTTTAAGAAGAAAGTTCTAATTTGCCGGAAATTCGATTATCACCATCCACGGCACTTCGCACCACATGATTGGAAGGAAATACTCGATTTGAAATTTTATAATTATTAAAAGAATTGTGTGTCGGAATCATCAACGCGTTTGTCATCGCGCAAACTTTGCTCGTTTATTATCATTGCGTTTTCGAAACGCTTGTATTCCCTCGACTCTTTTAATCCCTTCCTCCCGGATCGAAATTTTATTTATCGAAATTTCGCTATTCTATCTTCGATCGTGTAAGCCGGTCGTTAAATCTAAATTTTCCGTGTGCGACAACAAGAGAGAATGACAGTCGTGCGCGCGGATTAGACTTAATGAATTTACGCCATTTCGGCGGTCCGAATGTCGACGATGTGCGCTAACATACGGGACATTTAGTCGGAATTAAGGACGACCTTTGTTCTCGCGCGAGCCGTCGCGAATATCATCCGCGAATTCGCACGTCTACATACATTTTGTTTTGAGTAATGAGCGCGTGCCGCAATTGGCACAAGCATTAACGTGAGACGGAGAGGAAATGGAACGAAAGAGCTTTTGTCTCTAGACGGAAAATGGCAGTGCTTCGTCTGTCAAGTAGCCAGACAATAATGTATGTCGTTGAAAATGCAGACGAGAGTAGTCGTTGACATATTGCACATGATATAATAAACGATGTATACATATATATATATATATATTTGTCTCTAATCTACCGCGATACATTTTAATGCTTTTTCTTTAAATTTAGAGTCGATTTCTTTCCATGTGTCAATAAACAAAAATTTGGATTAAAGTTGATATTGAGCAATTCTTAGTTTCGGCGTACATAGGATGTTTCTTTTTTTTTATATTATTAATATCTAATTTTTACTTGAAATTCGATCGCAAATGCATGATAGAAATTTTTGTTTCAAATAATTTCTTTTAGTTTTTTACGCACTTATACATATAACATAAACACACATTGGCTCTTGCTTGTCTTTTAGGTCACTTCCTTTAATGACAGTTTCTTCAATGCTTTTAGTTAATTAACAATTATAGGACTTTGGCGAATGAACAAATTGCCTTTGTAAAAAAAAGCTCGTCGAAGGAAGAGAGAGAGAGAGAGAGAGAGAGAGAGAGAGAGAGAGAGTCGTTTCTTATTGGAATTAAATAATTTAATGCCTTGCGTAATTCTGCGAGCTCTTCTGGAAATTCCAGCAAACTCTGTTCAGCATTTAAATTGAAACTTTGGCCTTTCGCGACGAAACAAACTAATGTGCATTGTTGAATTAACTTTAAAATATTATGATGCTTTTTCTACAGTCGCATTGCTCGACATTTCTTGTTTCTCATTTGTCTATTATTTCCATAATCCGATTAAAATTTTATAACTTTGACCGTCACGTTATTCCGACAGGCTATATTATATAATTAAATATATAATTTATATATATATATATATAATTATATAATTAATTATATAATTAAATCTATTTATTTCGCGCATTGTTTTATTCTAACGTCGATAGATATTTTATCGATTTTTATCGATAGATATTTTATTAAATAAATAAACAATAAAAACCATTTATCTTTTTAATTAAGAAAAAAAATATTGCAGAATAATTAATTATTTTTTTGATATTGTATAGGTTTTGTAAATCTGAATCAGAATAATAACTTAATCAAAAGCGTTTTATAATACAATGATTATTTTAGTATAAGAATTTTAATTTTAATAAATTTCGTACAAATCATTAAAAAGTGGTGTTCGTTCGAAGTTCGTCGAAGAAAAATTAATTTAAAAAATATAATCCGTGGAAAGTTCGCAATTTCCGATACACCGCGTATGTAACAGTCTTTATATCACCTCAGTATTTCCATTAAATTTGCGCGCTTCACGCTCTCGTGTATCGGCAGAGAGATCTTTTCTTCTCGCCTTGGCCCGTCTCCCATCTCGGTGATAAATTTCATCGAAGTTCTCGCGCTTGTATGTCATTTTCGCGATGACATACAATACACGATGCTTCATGCATCTTTGCAAAATCTTTCGAGAGCGCGAAGCTTCGTCGTTGAGAAATTGAAACACGATTCATGGCTATTTCTTCGCGTCTGTCCGAGATGTTTTCTTTCACGTCTACCGTGCGTGCGAGACAATCGATTTTCTCGATTTTAGAAAAAGACTTCCCGCAGTGAAGGTCCCTCTTGCTTATCGCAACGGCGAAATTAATTAAAAATGCGCTTATGCATCAATCGAATAAGCAAATATCTTTTTTTTTTGTAGACAGTTTAATGTATTTGCATCTCCATTAATCTGTCTTCATTGTCTATGTTATATTTTATTATTAAACGTAGCATAAAAACATATATTTATTATGCCAATTATAACAAAATTCAATTAAAATAAGTACACCAAAATACAAAATAAGTACCAAATTTTTAATTTTTCTAATTGAAAAGGCAGAATTGCGGCAAGAAAATCATAATTGTATATACGATAGAAATACAAGCATATGAAAAGTATTAATACATATGAAGTGTGGGCGTATTTTAATTTTCTTATATAATTAGAAACGGATATAAAAATTTTTCAAGCGCACTCTCACAACGTCCCATAAACTAGAGCATCTGCTTTTCATTGTCTTTCGCTTCGTTGAGTCCGTCGCGCATGAATTTCCATATTTTCCTCGTTTCCCGATTGGGCTATAACTTCTTCGAAGTGATGACTTCTTTTTTTTGCCTCAAGAGAGAGGAAACTTTAGTCTCTGCGAGAGTTAACTTCGTGCTGGCCTAAAGTACTTTCGACCATCACCTTGTTTTTTTCGCTCTCTTGCGAATCGACAATGAGAGATGCATAAAACATTACCGAGCTCCGATTTCCTAATCCTGCAGCATAGCATGACAGCTGTATTATCTAGGGTTTCCTTTTAGAAAACGTTTGTCGATGATAAGTATCTTGATTTATGCGTGATTTGTTATGCTCAATTTTAGAATATCAAAAATTACTGCTGATATTATCTTTATATATACTATTTAATAATTAAGAGATTATATATATATATATATATATATATATATATATATGTGTGTGTGTGTGTGTGTGCGCGCGCGCGTGTATATGTAATACGATATAATTAATCAAATCTTTAAATTAAATATTTAAACATAATAAATGTAATGGGATTGCATTTATATATGTAACATCAGAAAACTATTACACTCGCGAAACATAATTTCAAAAAATACAGAAAATTCTACACGCGCAAGCACGTTCGTGAGCAGCGAAGAGAGAATCGAAGTATGAAACTTGGACAAGCGAGAAATTAATCGCGACTGATCCGCCGCTCCCGCTTCTTCCCGTACTCCGTGGATGAAAGATGCATAAAACATTATCGGTAGTCGCTTCACCCACAGCATGACGTAATTACTGACCTGTCTCACCCTTTCGGATCGATTACCCTCGGCGTGACGTTTCGATTTATTTCTCGTAATTAATTTGCCGACGATGAAAATACGATGTGGTGGGCGATGGTTCAATGGTGCGCGAGATGAAAACGCGAACATGCTGATAATCTCATATCGCAATCCGGCGGGGAATCGTTTGAGCAAGTTGTCATCATGAGCAAGTTGTCATCGCCTAATGTTTGACGAGGATCGAAGAGCGAAGTAGTCACTTTTGTCCTACCGTCGACATCGAAATGCGATTTTTCTGATATGATAGAGAAAATGTGTGAGAGAGAGAGAGAGAGAGAGAGAGAGAGAGAGAGGAGGGGAAACTTCGTGCTGCCGTCAAGTCCGAGGGTCCTGATCGAACTTTGAAAAGCTCGGCCGACTCTTGCCCTCTTTTTTCCTGATGTTTTCCTTCGTCGTTCGTCCGATGATGAAAAATGCATAAAACATTATTGGCATTCTGTTAGCTGCGAAACCAGCATCCACCGTCTTCTCATTGAAAAGGTATCTTCCTTCCATTCCTGATTTTCGATTCGGCATGTGCGCGCGCACGCGAGTTTCTTTTCCACGTTTCCGCGTTTATGAAAAACGCCCGTGGAAAATGAATCGGGTTACGACCTGATCCTTACCGTCGTCACTTCTCGTTACGTTGCGTCGAGACCTTTCTCGTCCATTGACCTTATCGCGCTTGCCGATATCGATCACCTCGCTGATTTCTTTTCTTTATTTGTTTTTACTTGTTTCTTCCGTAGCAAGTTTCTACTTCAGACTCATGTCATCTTTTTATTTTTATTTGTAAGAAGCATCAATAATCGTTGTTATTTTTCACATATAAAACATATATATATATATATATATATATATATATATATATATATATATATATAAGTGATCTTTATAGATTTTATATATATTAAACTATTTTCTCTCTGTGTGGCATTTTTAGTTTATTAAATTATAATTTAGAAATGTGTTTGGTAAGTAAAATATCTTATTTTGAAGAATTACCCAAAAGAACACACACATACACAGATTTACATTTTAAAAGGTTTGCCAGAAATAGGTTCTAAAATTTTTATCTTTTAATTTATTTGCCTAAATATATTTATTGTTGAAATTTAATATAAGATGATCAAAATGATAAAAATTTATATTATATGCGCATATGTGATGTAAACAGAAAACAATTATACATACGTCGTAAATATATTTAAAAAAATCTGTATTATATATATATAAATTTGCAACTTCTGATTAAACTTTAGACAATGCGTAAAATATTTTGAAAATGAAATATAGGGAACAAGAGAAGTACAATGGATTCATAATAAAGCATATCTATACTGTACGCTAATGAGCAATATGAGTTTTACGGCAAAATAACATATATGGCTGGATTACAATTTTTTCCATTTTCAAATAATTGGAAAAATTCATATATTGCATATTTTATTCACATTATTATGTATTTAATATTTATTAATTTTATTTCACATATTATTATAATTCATTGTATTATATATTATTAAAAAAATTTTTTAATTAGATGACCCAAAGAGAGAGTAATAAATATAGAAAAAGCGGTAAGTATATAAATATTGAACAATTTAACAGAGATATTGAATGGAATAACAATTATTGAATTATTGGAATTTGATTTATCTTTGTCGAATTGCCTGATCGAAAATATCAATATATATTTTGTGATAATAATTAACAATTTTGTTTGACGATATTATTTTGATAATTTATATATAAATAATAAACAATATATACGAATACAATATATACGAAAAACATACATATAAATCGATGATTGTACGAAATGAATATTTTCACTAGTGAGTTTTATTCTGAAGAACTGGAAAAAATAGATAACGATAAAAATTGATACGATATTTCAAACGTCTTTATAAAACAAATGAATTTGGAGAAAAAATTAAAATTTTTAAGGAACAGATACAAGTACCTTCTGTAATGAATGAGCAGAATTAAAATTTTAGCATGGAATAATCCAACATGTTGATGAAAATTAATTTGTATAACTAGATTAACTCTATTTATAAATATCAATTATTATCAGAAGAAAGTATAAACGTTTTTCAATTTGTTTGAACAAACACAATTTTTTTTTTAAATATTAAATCAGCTTTTTTCTACAATTAATATATTTATTTTTATCTAGCTTCACGTGAATACAATAAAATGTTAACTCAAATAATTAATTACTTAAATTACGTTGTTTAAGACATTTTTTAAATTTATTAGATTATAACTTTTGCGTAATCTTGTTAAATTTATTGCTTATTTGTTAAGATTTGTGAGTAAAATGTAATATGGGTCATTGAATAATTTTGTCGTTAACATCTCTAGGATCTTTAATAGGAACGCAAACTGTTTTCCGAATGATGTCGATATTTTAAGTGGCAATTCCCGAATTGCTGGCGCGTAAATAATTTAGGCGAATAGATTTACTGTATCTGTCTGAGGTGACTTGAGAGAGTCTTGGGACAAATAAGCTGGCATTTCCTTTGCGTTAAATGCTACTTTAAGCAATCCTTGCACGGTATCTTACACGTTAAATACAAGCATTTTGTCATGAAATAAGATGTTGCTTTAACTTAAATAGAAAACATACATTAATAAAAATAAAACATATATCAATAATGTAATAATTCAACATATACAAAAATATATACTTACATGTTCTTGTTTTCAAACACATGATTATTTTATTAGAAAATGTGGAATTCCGTCTTTATTTGTCATAATTTTATATAAGTATTTTGTGCTTCTTATATATAAGAAAAAAATAGCAATGAATATTATCAATTATTAAATAATAAAATAATAAATTGTTTGTAAGTTTCAAGAAAATGGTAGAAAAGTAAAACTAGCAAAAAAATTATTCAGAGTTGTGCTTTGTTTCTCTTTCTCTCTCTTTCTAATGGCGTTAGTTCAAAATTTTTATCATATGTAAAATAACATTCTAACAAAAAGAAATGATTGTGATAAAAATTGTATAATTTAAACATTTTATTAAAATTGCCCTATTATTTCTTGATTTTTCAATGAAATACAGAAATCTTCTGAATTTTTTGTTCAGATTATTGCAATTTTTATCTAGAAGACTGACAACTTTGCCAAAAGTCATTCGTGATATTTAGAGCGCGTGAAAAATACGGTCGAGCGATTTCTCGAGAGAGAAAACCTCGCACAAAATTCTTGTGGTCGTAGGAGAATCGCCGCGAGGCGCGAAAATATTGTAGCGGAAAAAATCATCTCGGAACCATTCCCGTAAACGGCGACAACTGAAAAATCGATGCGCTCGTTAAAACGCTGCCGCTCTGCTGATTTCAGTCGCAGTCGTATTCGAGTGTGTACTTTTGTGTTCGCATATATTTTTTTCCGTTTTTCTATTGATTTTTTGGCTAATCTCACAAAACAGTGATCCCCTTTAGATGTTTAAGCATTTCCATAAAAATTAGTTTTTAATTATTCATAATTAGTTATTTAGAAAATACTATATAATATATATATATATATATATATATATATATATATATATATATGTATAATATTAGTTTTCAATTTTCTGTAAGATAGGCGCGCGATTTTAATTCTGATTGTGTGTGATAGATTCTGATGGATTCTTTTCCAGATTATACATATTATGTTTTAAAATACCTCGATTCGCTATATCAAAGAAAAGATTTGGCACAACAGGAATAATTAAGGTAATGTTAGAACCTATTAGCGAACTCGCCATTTTCAATATTGTAACTTGTTCCTTTATATACTATGTGTATCCTATTGTCATTTTCTATTTCAATGCATTTTTCTTTTAACGGAAAATAAAGAGAAAAAGATGGAAATGAAAAAAAAAGAGATTGATACTCTCTTTTTCGCATTATTTAATGAACCATAAAAATTTAAAATCGAGAGTTTAAGATTTTTATGCTCTTAACTTAACGCATTTGTGGTTCTCCGAGCTTTTAGTATAATTTTATGCTGTGTGCACGCTCAAAATAAAAACTGCATTATATAAGTATTCTCCTAACAAAAAAGAGATATTTGACAATTCCTTTAATAATTTGGGATTAATTTTGCTATAAGAAAATTTTTATTTTGTATTCAATTTTTGGCGCAAATTATGCTTTTCCTGTAAATTATCTTTTACCAAGAATTTATTTCAAATAATCTAAAGAACGCTTTATGTAACTACGCAACGTATATTATGCACTTACAACCCAACTTTAAAACATACTATAAATCGTTTAGCGCGAGAAAACATCTTATCCATATATTTAAGAACTTCTACGAAATCCACTATCTCTTGTTGGTTTGTCCACTATCGAATCTTCATTGTCAAAAATTACGGCACACCACTTTCGTCACGATTTAAACGAAATAGCCGCGCTATTTTACGAACTTTGTCGAGAAATGGTGTAACTTCCTTCTAAAGTACGCTTAAGCGATGCAGCTTTTGAATAATCTCGTGTATTTCCATCACGTAATATTTATAAATATTATTTATAATTTGCATTAGTTAAATTTTGAGTTTTGTTTAAACGGCAAACATATATTTATTTAATACAAAATGTATTTATATAGGAAAGAGAAAAGGAAAGCTCTTTTAAATATGTCTTTAAACTAAATTTTCGCACGTATCTGTTAAAATTTTACTATTTCTTAATCAACACATATATAAATCGATATGTAAAATTGCCAAAATAAGAAATATTAATTATACGAAAAAGCACAAATTTATTATAATTAATCAAAACATGTTTACGCGTACTTATATCAATTTGTCTCGTATACGGATTTTCCTCTCCATTCCTAGTTTTCTTCCTATCGTGGCTTCAGCCATTTACGATCCCTTTTAGACCTATCGGGACTTCCATGATCGAGCGATTTCCCGTTAAATCGTTCAGCAGGTCAGATAAATGAAAACGTGTTTTCCACATCCTTCGATCGTATTTCGGTTATTTCAGTGCTAATGATTGTTGCTTTTCCAACCGATACGTTTGAGTAACAATAGTTTTATTCGTTTGAAACTTTGTTTCTCAAAAAAAAAAAAAATAATGGTATTACTCGATATCCGAACTGCAAAAAGAAAAGGTTAAAGAATCCATATCGAGGGGAGAAATTTTCTGAATTGTACCCAAGATCTAAACGATTAAAAATTATAAAATTTTAAGAAATCAAGAGCTTAATAAAATATTCTGTTTTTTATTAAAGCTTATTTCTAGGTATTAATAGATATTTAATTTGCGACTTAATATATATGATTGCACACATTTAATTTTATAATTCAAAAAAGTTGCTTACAATGTTTTATCATTTGTAAGATTTTTGGTAAAAAAGAATCAATTATAAAAAATTAAAAAGAAAATTAACCGCTTTATTATATGAGCTTTGAGAATATGTTTCGGTAGCTTGTAGCGGCTTTATATTGATATATTGACATTATATCATACATGCAACATGATGTTTATCGCTACTGTATTAATATTTGAAATGTACATGTTGGCTGATGTTGATTTTAGCTGTGACATTTGTCGATTTTTCATATCGAATAATCACTATCGTGCGTATTGCTATTCAAAATTTTAAAACAATTCTAAAAAAAAAAAAATAAAAGCTTTGAAGTCTGTAATACTTCTGTAATTCTTCATCGCACCGTGCAAAATATATTGTGCCAGGCATCGTTGAACAATTCCGTGGTAAATTATTTACACATAAAATATCGAGATGTCGGGTGCAGCCGCAGTAGACGGATCTCCCGCAATGGTGAACGCTAATCCGAAGAGTAGACGAACCGCGCGCTTTCAATCCGGATTTTTCCAGTCTCCCTTGTGCACGAGACCGGCGTATAAAGGCCAGTGCTCACAAGCCTGACGATAAAACGGCGTCCCGAGATATTATGTAATACTCGCCGCAACTCGGCGAAGCGTGAAGTGTTTCCTTCCGCATGACGGCCATAGTCTCGACGACGCGATTTAGTCGGACACACAGCTGAACGAGGTGCGCCAGACACTCCTACAGAGGGTAGGTGCACGAGGGTCGACGATCCCTTGTCAAACTTTCGATACAAAAACTGCCTTTTGATCGGATCCGCTGAATCGCGTAGCTCGTTATTAAAAATGAAGAAAATACTTAAATGCATGAAACACGTATAATTGAAAGAAAATTTCGAGAAAAATTGTAATTAATTGTTATCGAGAATAGAAGAGTATAAATGGATAATGAATTTTGTGATACACACACATATAATAAGATACTTACAAGTTAAATAATAATAATAATAATTAAATAATAATTTATATGTGTACGAATCAAGTTGTACAGGGCTTCTTTAATATACATATAATTGGGTTCGATAAACTAAAAGCTATTTTTAATTATATTATTGTATTATCGTGATTTTATGAACATATTAATTTGTAAAATTTAAGCGTGTTTTTCGTTTTTAATCTCTCTTTTTCGTTTCTTCGATTCAATTGGATCTCATTGGCTGATTTTTATGAAATTACCGCGCGAGAATGCGACGTTACTGAAAATATGGCGCACGCGACAATCACCTCGTTAGCTCGACATTCACACATGAAAAGGACCCATTCGTCGCAAAGCTCGAAATTTTTCAGGGACAGAGAAAAGCGAGAAAAGAAAATTATGGGCGGCAGGGGGGAGGGGGAGGGTACTTTGTGCGCGAGGAGTCGCGGGGTGCTCTCGCGAACTTGTCGCTTTTCGAGGACGCTATTGTGCTCGCCTATTGGCTGGATCGCACACAATTTTTCACTGTACACTCTTCCCTCGGGACCTTAAACTTCCTTCCATCTCGTCCTACCATTTTTGATACCCTTGCAAAAATGATTCATTGAGAGCTTTGAGAATGACGCATGATCCTTTATTGAATTAAATCCACTGTAGGGGTACGTAACAATGAATATACAATATTTAAGCACTACAGCAAACGATTTTTCCACCTTTCGTATAAAAAGAGAATTACGTCTTTAATTTTTTTCTTAAAATTTATGCAAAAAAATGAAAGTATTTTGTACACTTGTATCTGTTTACATTGCTGTATTTTATAATCAGGATTTTTGGGAATTTCGTGAGATTTTTACGTGTTTGGATTTTTTATTTCTGCTTATGCATTTTTTCGTTTGTTATGGAATATTTAATTTTACATATATAGTACTTGTTATCAATATCACTGGTGAAAAATAAAAGAAATAACAATATACAAACTGGATTTTATAGATACATGTGAGTAACATATGAATCGAAACTTGATGCATAGTAGTCAGGTAAAGTGAAAAATGGTTATATTTTAAATTATTGACGACATAGATAGATGGTTTCGTATATGTAATTCTATTAGCAAAATCGCTCACTATTCACGCAAATATACATGTATAAATCATGTGTGTGATCACTATTTTTTTATAAATCTTATTTATTAACGACGTTATCAAGAATATGATATACGTGTTTTATGTATTTGTATGTTTTCCCTCTATCACCTCTCTATCTCTGCCAATGTGCTTTCGATTGAAATGACTTGCTCGAATGACAAGCAATAGGAAAAGATTTCATTTTTATGAGAAATATATAAGAAAATCATGTTAAAAGATGAGACATAATATTCAAAATAAAATTGTTACAAAAATTTATCTCATATAGATCACGTCGATAATATTTATTCTTTTCATCGGATTAGAATGCAATTCGAAACAAGTCGATTAAAATGAGTTCGTCTTTAGAAATTACAAAATGCTGTGTGCAAATGTTCGCAACGATACTAAAGAGATGCTTACAAAAGGTACAAGAAATTGAAGCGTTTGATTATACCTAAAGCTGTCCGTCGCCGATATTGCCTTTATCCTTCTATCGTGTTACTTGCACTGACTGCACTTTATCCGCTGCATTCTAGTGAAACGTTGTCCCCATTCTGCCTCGTCGGACTTTTTAAACGGGATTTTTAAATCGATCAACCGCAAGTGATTTGTATGTTCTCGTCAAACTGTTTTCAAATTTGCATATCGTTCACAATTTAACTGAATGTATACTTCATTTTCTCTCTGTAAATAAAACATGTTGCTCCCTAACGTGTATTAAGCCTGTTGTAATTGACGACATAAACGACGACTAAGAAAGAACGTAGTACTTTCCTGACGATTTTCTGACGATAGTTTAAGGAACTTCAGCTCTAGTTCTCGCTTAAAGATTCACGCTCGCAAAGTGCCAACTGCAGCCAGATAATTTCAAGCTTCTCTTCTAATTATTTGCGATCGTGTCTTTTAAATTCCACGTACGTTGCCGGCCACGTGAATGGAAACTCGAGAACTTAATTTCTGAGATCTGACAAAGAAACATTTTCAATTGACCGCTCCTTGATTTTGATGATTGAACTCTGAATGTAGAAAATATTATAATGTAGAAAATAAAAAATGTATATTATTTATAAATGTGTTCAATGTTATATACAAATTAAAAAAAAAGAAATCAAATATATATACATATATGTATATATAAATCAATATTTATTTAGTATACATGTATATGATTTTGAGTAAATATCGTTCGAAACAGTAAGATAAAGAAAAGTATTTCATAATAATACGTTAATTTTTCAAAAATGTGAAAAATGTCACATAACTGTACAATAATTTGAGAAACTGTACATACAACTGTACGAAGATTCGTATCAACAATAGCATAGTATTATATCTCATGACACACATCGTCTCATTTCATTTTCTTTATTTCTTATTTGTACTAACAAATAGAAAAGAAGATAGATATTATCAGATATCTTTCAATACCGCAGATCTCATCTCAAATGCACGGATGCAAATTTATTACAGTCAACTGAAAGCATAGTTGAAATATTAGCTGAAATACAATCTGCAAAACTATACGTCTACGGAATGCATTAACGTTAAAGTACGGAATCCTTTTCTTGCGCATTCCGCATAGAGACATTAAAACTACATTAAAGACCGAACATTCCTTATTCTTTCTTGACGCCGTCGATGCTTTTTTTCCCCTAGAACGATTTTAAATTAATCTTCATCGTAGCGTATAAATTCCAGATACAATTTAACACGAAAGTCCGATAAATACGAACTCGCGCAAACACGAATCAGTAGTAAAAAGACAAAAATTGTTGTTCATTTCTGTTGTTTTCATTATAGTTTGCGTATTTACAAATATTATAAATTTTCAAACGTGTCTTTTTGACGCCCAATATTTTTGTTTAAATACAAAAACAAAATTTAACTGAAAAGCGCCCTTATTTGATCTTTGATTTATGAATAATCTGACATCGTGTTTTACAAAGAAAACTTTATATATTATGATTACTGTATGATAAATATTTTATAGGGCAGTACTATAAAAAATAATATTGAAGAAGCAAGTTGAATATAAATTTTCTCATTGGACATCCGTTTTTGCAATCCCTTCTTTTTCTACCTCTAGATTTGGTATTGCGTATTTCCATATAGCTTTGGTAACCGGATAAATTACCAGAGATACATTTTCCTTCAGGAAATCAAGCGATCTGGAGGATTTCCAGCGTCGATGTCTCGAGGCAGTCGGAAATACGCGACTCGGTACAGCAGAATATCGAGTCGCGCAACGGGATCAATAAGATAGAGATCAAAGACTTCGAACATGCTTTCGAATCCGAGTGTGACAAAAATCTTAGCTGGCAGATCAATCGTGACTACACCATGTGACTACATACATATGATACAAATAAAAATACAGATGCAAAATAGATAGAAGCATATAATATTGTGATTAAAAAAACAATCTCATCAATTGGTCGACTGAAAATTAACCAACATTCAAATATTGAAAAATATCCAATAAAGTTTTATATTTTTTTAACCTCTTGCATTCGGCGCATTTATATGCAATATTGATAACCATTTATCCATTCTCTATGTATACACATGATCCTAATATATTGAATATATATTTCATATTTATTCATATTTCGTACATATATTTTATATCTTATACACATACTTCATATCTTATATATATATATATATATATATATATTAAAAAATTATTTTTATATAATTTATTATTTATATATTTATATTTACATATTTATGTTATATTTATATAATTTATGATTATTGCATTTGGTTTCTCTATTATATAATGAAATATAAAAATTAAATAAATTATAAGAATTCTGCAAACGTTTTAAAATAATATACTTAATATTTTTTTATAGCACATAAATTTAACTATATGATAGATACTGAAATATAATGATTAATATACATTTAAATATTTGCTGTATCTTTTAATTGTCATGAACGTTAATTGACGTTCTTGGCATTATTAATGATTTGATTTATATAAGTTAGGCTTTTTTATACTTATAAACATGACAAGTAAACAGATATATTTTATCATCTAGTAGAAACGATCCCTTAGGGCATATGAAGGAAAGAAAAACATAAATGGTACTTCCATACCTATCCTCGTGGTAGAAATAAGAGGAGCAAACTTATGAATAACATAATAAAAACGATCAGATATCAAAGTTACTTTATCTATATATATATATATATATATATATATATATATATATATATATATATATTTAGAGAATGCCTTTATATACATCAAAAAGTTCAGAAATGATATCTTAACTCGAGTATATATATTATTGAGTATATATTTGCCACAAAACTAGCCAAAAGCAATTCAGCCTATAATTATGAGAAAATTAATCAGGCAGCTAATTGCAATATTGCATTTTGTTTTACCTCAGTGCACAACAGTTTTATTATTTGTAATGGAATATCGATTTCCTCTCTCCTTCTCTCTCTCTCTCTCTCTCTCTCTCTCTCTCTCTCTCTCTCTCTTATGGTTCTTCCGTGTCACCCGGCACGCATGGGTAATAAAATCTTTCTAGGGCGTTTCATATATAGGCCACATTATGCAAACGGATTATATGTTACGCAGCGGGAACGTTGTAATGTGCAGCGTGATGAATAATAAAATGTATTACTGCCGGTTGCGCAGTAGTATCGAGAGTTCCTTGGGCGCGCTCGTCTGATATACGTAAAATCTCTCCGCAAATTGCATACTACCGACATTTCTTCGATGATAAGAAAAAGGACGGTGCGATAAATCGCATTTTATAGCGCAGAAATTATTTTATTGTCGAAAGATGCTGTGTCGAAAACTGCAGATAATATTACGGTTTCCGAAATCGGCCGAATCGAATAATTACTCGAATAGAATAATTGGAGGCGATTCATTCCGAACGTAATTCCACGGGGCATTGTTTGCGGGAATAAGAAGCTTACCGCTAACCGTTCAATTTTACTGCATTATTTCATTCCATGTCATTGCAGTTATATTTGCTTGCATATTAGTAAAACTCATTAGTTTTCGCATTTTATTTTCTGCAAGAGGCATTATTTGATATTGATTTTGGAGATCCTCCCTACGTTCATAAGAATTTGTACGAATTTTTCGCATTTATGTATTGTATTATATAAATAACAACGATATAAAAATTTTACATTAAAATTGTCGATTATTACGATTATTACGATTATTATTGGTATTATGAATTACTTTTATATGATATATGGATACGAAAATCATGAAGAATCTAATAACCAAATCTAAAATTAATTTAAATTATCTATAATGAAAATTAAGTTGTCTATCTAACCCTTATCTATTTATCTATCTCTTTGTCTCTGATTAAGAAACAGTTATAATATCTAATATTTTGATATTTCTATTTATTTTCAATATTATATCGGCAATGAAATCGATAAAATGGCTTAATATAATCGTCAATAAATTGTATAAAGTGTATAATTTGCACCAAATTGCATGTATAATTGCTGGGTAAATCGAAATAAAATTGAAAATTTGTTTTTTGTAAAAGAAATATACATGTAGCAATTGAGCATAAGAGCATTTTATTGCTTTCTGGCAAGTAAAAGAATTGTCAAGGCAAATCGAATTATGCAGCAGCGGAGAAATGTAATTCGACTTTAATTAAAAATTTAATAAAACCTGCTGTGTTTCAATCAGCCGTCATTTTTATATTTTATGAAGAGGATTAATTAAATTATCAGAAGAACTTATACACATAATTCATGTAGTGAATTAATAAAAAAAAAAAGATGCAACACGCGCTATCAAATCTGCATTAGTGATCTGAATCATTCTCATACAATGCCGAGGAATTAATTAATCGTCAATTCATTTCACTCAACTCGCCGAACAACAGCTCACATTGTTGTAAATCTCGTTTATATGTTGCACTTCTTCAGTAGCATATGATGTTGATGCAAATATCTTGATCTCCGTTATACATATATATGTGAAGGGGTTTCAAAAAATTCTTTTGTCACTTGATTCTTTGATAAACTTTGATTTTTTTCCTTAATAAATTCCCTAAATAAATCTTTGAAATAAAATATAACAATACACTTTGCTAAAATATAAATCTTATAATTAAATTGAGAAAAGGATTCTTAAAAAGCAAAGTTTATTTTGGGAAAGTACATATCTTGCGTATAAAAGTATGAACTCTGGGATCGAAAATTTTTTTGTTTACTTTATGTAAAATACTGCAGAAATTTCACGACAATCTATTTCTATCGTGAATCATTTTATCCAAAATATTTAGTTTGTATAGTTCATGTAACGTAAATATATACAAATTGATTTTACGATACGCTGTCATGCACTTTGCATCCCTATGACAACACTAACGACGTTTCAAAGGACATACTAACCAAACGTCAGTAAATACGCGTTAATACGTGTTGACAAAATCTAATAATTCTCGTCCGCCGCTACACATTTGCATCAACACTTTCGTTGCAATTATAATTAAATATATAGCAAACAATATAAACACATTCGCAAATTAGTCTTTCTATTCGTGTGTGTGTGTGTGTGTGTGTGTGTGTGTGTGTGTGTGTGTGTGTGTGTGTGTATGTGTGTCTATTAATCCCACGATGAATTGAGAGCTTAATAAGGTCCAAATAAATGCAGATTATTCTATTTAATATACAAACTATCAACAATAGAAAAGAAAATGTATGATATTGGAACCAAGAGCTTTATTTCTAGACGAAATTATCTTTAGATCTATGTTGACGAATCTGGAAAAATATATCATCGAGATGTCCCTCGTGTCGAAACGATGAAAATGTCTCGTGTCAAAACTTGACATAAGGGACACGTTCTTAAAGTTTTCCCGGACTTTTTTCGACATATTTTATACATGGCATGATTAAAAGTAGTGTATTCGGACTTAATTAAATATAATTCATAGAGTCGTTCAAGTACTTGCATCGTTATTATCAACGCAAATACACATGATTTGGAGTTCTCTTCTTCCGACGATTTGGTATAGGCAAACGAGAGTCAAATGGAAATTCGATAATAATTATTGCAGTACCAATGGGACCATCATCCTCCTTTCTCGTCTTTCTTGTAGATCGTCGAAAGCCATGCAGATCGCTCTTGTAGCGTTCATAAATTTCGTTATACGACATTGCACAGCTCTCAGATTGGTTAAGGTATGCCCGAAGAGTTAGACAAATGCTCGCATTTATCAGCCAGTCCCTCTATTCTTCGCCCGATAATTCGATTAAAAAATCATCGAACGTCACTGAGAAGACAAGTCCATGATCGTTGTTTGGTAACTCATTTAGTAGATTGACTCATGTATCCTTTAAGATATTTCAATTGTAGATAATCAGTTGCGAATTGAGATTGAACTTTTTTCAATATTGAACATTATTTTAGTTTTTCTTGTAAACACTTCTATAAATCTATTGCGAGATCTTGCAACCTACAAGCTCGGCGAGAAAAAAATTAGGTGAACCAAGAGAAAATATCGTACAGCAAAAATATTCCGACTATCCCGAAATAAAACTTCTGTGTGAAGCGTTTTATGTGTTTTATCTTAATATTGTATTAATGCAATTGTGTACTTTTGTGTACTTTTAGTTGAAATGCATTGTACACACAAGAACACAAATATCTGATTTTATTAGCTCTCTTTATATATTGTTTCACTTTCATTTACTCTATTCATTTTCCTGATCAAATTACTTTTACTCGCAATCAATATCTCTTCTCAATGAGAAACGTTGTTGAATTTAATTCCTTTCAATCTTTCATTTACTTGGCATTATTATATATTTATAAAAGAAATACATTTAAATAATTTATAAGAAGAAATATAAATAAACAAAGAGAGATTTAAACATTTTTAAAGCTATTTGTATGTGTGAGCACTTGATTACGTATTTAGTTCAATTATATTAAATTATATGAGATATGTTAATAATTTACTAGTTATTTTATATCCTACATTTAGACAAAATTATTATAGCGTAGAAAATCATATAACGGAAATTATAATAGTCTGGTTTAGAATGTAAAACAATTATTAACGTTATATTCGATGGCCTATAAATTCGCAATTAGAAAATATGTTACTGTGAGTGATGCAGCGGAAGATATTAATGGAATTATCGCAGCTATCACGAGTATTAAATACCTTGCGAGCGAATAATATATTTTGACGACTGATTAAGTCTGCGATTTGCATATGAAAATGCATTGAATAACGTCGGTAATAATGACGATGGCGGAATATGGTTATGAGCGCGATACGATATTACGGAACGGCATTACATCGACTATAATTTCGCGTCGTGCACTGACTTGGAATTACCATCCTGACTAAACATCGCTCTTAGGTGGCAATAGCAAGCAAATTTTGTTTAATGTTTCATGAATCCGTCTATCATACATCTATCAAACTCATCGAAAGTATATTTTCTTTGCAATAAGAATCTGAATAAATCTAACATATACATGATGAAGCAGTCACTATATTTAAATTTCAGCATTTCTTGTCGAAAGAATATCTATACTTTGAAAAATATTGCTTTTAGATCGAGAAATGGAATTTTACATTTGAATTAGAATTACACAAAAGATGTAAGATTTAAAATTGGGAAATAATTATTTGCTGATAACATTGATGATAAGGTCCAAAGTGACAGCAACTAAGAAAAGTATTTATTTTTAAAGGCATTTTGTCTCTTAACATCCAAATATAAGCTAAATTTATTAACATATGTCTAAAATAAAATTCGTATTGATCATACATAAGGTTGAAGCAAACTTAAAACTTTAAAATAGACCATTTTGTCCAGACGAGAAATTTTGCACCGTAGACTCTTTTTGACTTTACCAATCAATACAAGCGGTACGTTCAACTATCAGTGAAAACAAGGTCAAACGTTTTCGACCCGACGATAATGTATTCCGTATCGAGATGAGTCTCTGATTTCAAATATCGAATAGATTGGTTTTCTAAAATAGTATTATGACGCGTAACTTCTCTTAATCCGAGATATTATTATTATAATTCTTGATATTTGAAATATCGTCGCAATGTGTGCAATGCAGATCAGTACATATCGCGACCGAATAAAGCACCGTTTTGAATTTACCCAGATCGGTAAACGTACGGTTAATGAGGTATGTTTGATCACGATTTCGTACAGCCACTCTTGGCGTACATACGTATCCATGTACATGCATCAAATTTATGCCTCAGGCACTGGTAACGATTGAACGCGTGTGGCCACTTTGATCGATTTAAGCTTACGCGCAATAAAACTTCATCTTTCAGATAATCTGCTTTTATCTTCGTATGATTATTCTCAATATCTCGTGAGATATTCTTGAATCTGAATTATATATATAAGTATATTTCTTCTTTCTGATATAAATATTAAAATTTTTGAAAAGCTGCTACCTGAAAGATATATAGAATAAAAATAATATTAGAATACATTTTGTTTCTTGATTATTTAAATCGCAATTATTATTTATAGGGAAGAGATTTAATGGAAGCACATTTTTTACAAATATGTCGTATTTGACTTAAATATTTAAATATATCGATTAAAAAAGTACAAAGAAATAGTAATTAGTTGAATGAATTTAGTCAAGTTAACAACTTTTTTTTTTCAGTGTGTATAATAAAAATAATTTAAATATTCTACTTGTGATCGCAGAAAATTAAATTTCTTTGTAATAGGAGAAGTGCCAAACTTAATAAGTTATTAATAAAATAAAATTTCTCTCCACTTCTATCTGAAAGGTACAAGATTGAAATTTAGTTAATTTAAATTTTTCAATATCGTTGTTAATTTGTTTATTCCCCACGGCTCGTTAACGATCGACTGCGTGTGATGCGTTTTATTATGCAAATGAAGACTACATGTTCAATAGTTACGTCAAACTTAACGAGTTCGTTTACAAGCTATTACAAAATTTGAAAACAAATACGATTGATATTATTTTGTAATGTCCTCGTATTATATTAAATACATTTCCATATATAAACTCTATTTACTCAAAAAATTGATTAGAAATTTTAATGAATAATAAATTGATGCACTGATTTTAACTTGATCACTATTTATTATTGATTTCACATTAAAAATTTCAAAAATTAAATTTGAAATCAACAACATATTCACTGAAAAATATTATAATTCTGATTGGAAAACAATTATAAATATTTGCGTTTAAATTTATTATCTTTAATTGTGAATTTGCCAGTGAATTCGTCACAGCATCTACCTTTGGGAGAGAAGACACCACGTGACATCTTTTACACATTGCCAGTCAATAGTCGTATTAAATAAGCAGCGTGAGTTAATGTGCCGGTAACGAAATCCCCACGTGATTCTGCGGGCAGAAAGTCGCGCAGGAATGTCGCAGAGAAAGTATCCCTGTCGGGGGTGCGTTCCGCCACCGCGCGTTCCCCAGGAGTGGAATTTTAATTTTTTCCCGAATCACCGCGCCGGCTGCTCCGTCCTTGCGACGCGAGGATATCGCGTAAGGAATTACGACGGAAGGGAATAGGGAGGGCTGGAATATAGCCGCGAGCAGGCAGAGCCGACATATATGGGGGTTGGGGAGTAATTATTTAAATATACGTCGTTGGAGGCGAGAGCGCTTCGAGCGCGCGCGGGAATATTTCACAGCTCCGCGCCATATTACGCCAGTAACTTACGTCCGGCCCAGATGTTTCTCTCGGAGACGCCGGGATGGTGAACGAGCGGAGCCGAGCGATACGGCCTCGGCCGGCTTCGACGCGCCGCCGTCACGTGGTGGTCGCCGCGAGAGAAGGGTAGATTTCGCCCGCGCGGAGGGATGAAGCGGACAAGCGCGCGCGACGCCGCCGCCGTCGGCGTTGCCTGTTGTGCCTGATATTGATGTCAAGGTCCTTCATCTCGACCGTACTCTTCTCCTTCGGCCTGGCGCGCGCGCGCGAAATCAATAGGGATAAAACCATCTCCGATAGGCAGCCTCGTATAGTCGCCTTACGGACCATCTCCGCTGTCGCCGTCGCTATCGAGCCTGTCCGTCGGCAATTTTAGAAATCGCATGCGTTGAGAATAGAGGATTTTAAAGGGGCAAGTTATATTTGTTTACTTTACTTTTTTTTTTGTGAAAAAATGTGCTCGAAGCACTACTCTTAATTGATAATTAAATTATTAAAGGATATCTCGTAAGATTAATTTTTTGGACAATATAATTACCCACAAGAAGTCATCATTATAATAATCGTATATCCTATTTCGGTTACACATATATATTGTTATCAATTTTTCTGTCCAGGTTACAGTTTCAAATATTTTCTCAGAAATCACCATTACTTGGACGCTAATCATATTCTAATACTAAAATTATAAGATTGAAAAGGTAATCAAGCTCTGAGAAGCTCATTTTTAATATGTTGAGTATAATAATAATTATATAAATATAAATTTATGTGTATGTATAATTCCTATAATCACATTGCGAGCTCAGCAATCGTTGCAAAGTTGATCTTGTTAATTATCTAATAATAAGATATTAGTAATTATGCAGATATATTTGCTAGGGTTTTTAAAATTTCTAATGATTATTGGATCTATCCGTACGATCATCGATCATATCTTAAATAACTGAAAAGGAAAGAAGCATTGTTATAATGTTTGTATCTACTGAAGCTCGAGATTGCATTGTGATTATGCATTGGAGATTAAAGTATGACCAATATAGGACTCAACTGGTTTTATTCTCATTGTTTGAACTCCAGTTTCCAATGCTTATACTACAATGCGATCTTAATTTCGGCAGCTGTAAACTGATACGAGATTAACAATGGACGATGTGATCGTCGGAGCCGCTCGAATTTCTAGCAATTTGCTACGCTCACTTTAGTAGTCTCGCGGTAGTAAACAACGCGCGACATAATCTTAATGGACAAATGTGAATAATATCCCTCCGGCGTTGTAAGCCCTGAAATCCACATGCCTCGCGTAAACACCGTTACGGACGGACAGTATTACGTGCAATGTAAAATTACAACGTCTCGGCGAACGGGTTACTCTGTCAGCCTGACGTAAGAAACGAGAGCGAGAGACGAGTCGCATCCCCTTCAAACAAGAGATGCATCGCGTTCTCTCAGTAGACTTTCGGTTAAACGCGTCTACTGAAAATGATTTTTATTCGCAGTAACACCTAATCAACGTGACACTCTTTTACGATCTTCGCTTGTTTTTCCATCTCGGGGAGAATAGATGGAGTCCTGGGGTCGCTTCTTATTATCGCATTCTTACGTCCGCGCGCGGCTACGCTTAATCACCGCGACTCTAATTCCAGTGTTATCACATGCAGCTTTTTCCACCGATCCCTCCAGTGGGAGGCAGCCGTCGCGTGTGATAAATTATGCCTCGCGCTTTGCCCTTACGTATCTCCCCGATTGTCCCCTCTTTTTACGCTTCTCTCTCATTCTTTGCTTTCATTTCATTCCTCTCTAGAGCGTTTTCAGCAATACGAATTGTGTCTGACCTTATGTAGCCGTGATCATCTTAACACTTTAACAATGACCTGAAAACTGCAAATTTTTTTCTTGTTTTAACAAGACTTTATTAATTCGAATTTTAATTGATTTAAAAAAAAGGGGGAATACTCATTAAGGAATATTTATTAATTTGTACCCTCTGATTTTCGCTGCATTATTCATAAAATTGATAAAAAAGTATTGTAATTAAGATGCTCTTTTACATTTAAAAAATTTGAAGGAATAGCTGATAATTGGATGATATTAAAACGATTAATTTGGTATACAATATGATGGATCTGCTGCTCTTTGTGTATATATATTGTTTTTTGTTATTTATCGATATAAATTAAAATGTAGTTACATAAGTAGGTGTATATGTAAGCTTGGTACATTGTGATGTTTGTATCTATATAATACATGATTATACGTCGGCCAAAATATGCAAAGGTAAAGCTTCTCGCGCACAAATTTACATAGAACTACAAGCATAGCATATAAGCGTCTTGACCAATGGGATGCCCAGCATAAATTACGAGGGGCAATATAGCAAGACTTATGTTATTAAACGTCGGACTTTATATGTTATACGTATGCTAAGTTTGTGCATGATAGAATTAATAGTCGATGAATTAAGTTTGGTGTTCTCTATTAACGATAATAGGATTTAAATTGTACGCTTTGACTATAATAATCCATAACTACTTCGTCTTGCAAAACTTTTCTTCGCAAAAATCATATTATATAAGATTTTTTTGTAATAATATAAGAAGATGATACATTTAACGGTTGAATAGTTTGTTAACAATCATTAAATTTAACATTTTTTTTAAATTAATTATCTTTCCTCCAACAAAGTTAGAAATCATCTTTTTCTTATGTTAGAGTTAGATTATTTAATGAGCCGGATTTTATTTAATTATCAGGCATTATTATTGAAAATAGGACTATTAATTCTTACTTTGTCTTTTGTAAACGAGCAGAATGATTCAGGGGCTATTAAATAAATAATGTCTTTTCCTTCTCATCGATCAGTCGCGCGAAGCGATTTTGTCGGCAACAGGTGCAAGAGAAAAAAAGGTACGAGAGGCCGTATCGGTCCTGCGAGGTTTTTCGATTAATGGGGTAACCTGCGGGGTAGCATGATTCGCGCGGAGAAAAGAAGAGAGAAGTTTAAAATTTCAGGAGCTTTAAAACTTTATGGATTTTGCGATCGATACTTCTGTGGGAATGTGCTTACTGTCACGTCGGAATTGCGATCTTCTTATAAACTTTCGGTGAGTTTTCAGAAATCCAGAAATGAAACGAGGAAAAGATCTAAAGACGGTGAAGATTCGAGTTTTTATGATACAGACAATATTCTGATAAGTAACCGCGAATATATATATATATATCTTTTCTTTCTTTATAGAAACTGATTACAGATTATTAAGAAAGGAAAAAGTGAATATATAAACCAGCAACTTAACGAAGGTAGAGACATATTTTATAAAAAAAAAACAAGAATATATCTACTACATAATGTTTCCACTACATAATTACCGCACAATACACTAGTATTTTCGTTAAATGTGCATTCTTTTATTTATTATTTACTTTATAACAAATTGTAAAAAAATATGGACACATTTTATATTTTTTTCTTTGAATCAGTACAATACTTATATCAATGCAAAGTGCTTGGAAAAGATTTTGCATTGCAGCGATATATAATTATGGTATTCTAGAATTCAAAGATATCTGTTATGTAATTGCATGATAAGATCCAATTATTCTTGCATTTTATGCAGATCTCTCGATGAAATACAGCTGCCATCGTTTGATTTTCCACGACGAGAATATTTCTCTATGAACGACGAGATAGAATTTTCTACAGTCATTCTGCCAAGTATGTACGTCGTAAATTGTGCGATTCTCTCTCTTTCATGTACTTCATTTTTCCATTAATGTTTCCCCATTATTCGTATCCGCTCGGCTCTTTTCATCCATTGTCTCTTTCGTTCAACGAAAATAGGCTCGCTTTCCTGACGTTTCAACTCTTTACGGCAATACTGGCCTCTACCGCGGCGCTGAAACGCTGCAACGTTTCAGATGTATTGTTCGCTTTCACACGCGTGTAACTTTTAACAAAAATGTCGAGCAAGTATTCGGATTTAATATCCCCGAACGCTTCTTTCTATACATCATTCACGGTAAAATTTAATTTCCTCAACGCTTTTATTTGTGTCCGCGTTGCAAGGGCGCTAAAAGCCTGTGTGTGTAGCTCGCAATCGCGATAACAGAGTGTTATTGCTGAGTCGCTCTGCCATAACGAATTTGCAAATTACTGTTATTGGAGCCCCTTAAATTCGCCGCTTGCACACAAGAGAGAGAGAGAGAGAGAGAGAGAGAGAGAGAGAGAGAGACAGGGGGGGGAGAGAGGTTTTCACCCCGGCGCGACTGTATTTTCCGGTTTGTACGCATGGCAGTAATCCAATTAAAAGGTGATCGAAGCGCGGAAGAGAGACAATTTGAGAGACAGAGGGAGAAAGAGAGAGGGAATACGAAGGTGGGTGTGCGGGTCTCCCAGCGGCAAAAATGGCGGCTCCGTACCCAATTAGGCTGGCGGTAACAGCGTCGGTTTTGAAAAATTCGATTAGCCGTCACAATGCCCGTCGCTGAACTTCTGCCATTTCCGCTCCGCTTTCAGTCTGGCGAACGCGTCTCCCTACTCGTCGATCTTTCTCGATCGAGAATTCCTCGTCCGCTGTCAAGCGACGATTCTTCTTCTCTGCGCCTCTCGTAGCCTCTTCAGTTTTTCACCTTCGGGCTAAATATTTAGCTCGCCATTGGTGGTCGGAGGATGAAAAACGACAAGGGTGGCAAGAGGGAAGAAAGGGTCCGAGAGGTTTCCGGGGGTGCGAACAAAAGGCGCAACCCTCGTCGTCTCAGAGGCACTCGCGCAGAAAGAAAAGGAGGGTCGTCGGCACGGTTGGAGACTTGAAGAAAGCGAAAGACAGAGAAAGGGAGAAAAAGAGAAATAGGAGGGGCGGAGGGGAAACGAGAAATAGATTTCGTCGCGGCGCGTCGGTGTTTTCTAATTTCCGCGCGCGCGCGAGGGTAGCGGATTCGTTTTCTTGCTGTGGTCGTTGTTTTCGACGAAAGTATGCGGAGTGGTTGATATTGGGCGCATCGAGTGTGCGGTGACCTGGATGAGACAGTCGAAATAAATTATTTTACATTTGAGAGAGGGATCGTCGAACTATTCGATAGCTATCGGAGTTTCTAACGCTTAATATACTCAAGCGAATTTTATATAGCCTGTGTGGGCATTATCAATTTGGAGACTTTAAACTTTAGGAAGCAGATTGATAGCAAAAATCTTTATTCAATATATTTCAAGCGGAAAGTTTTACTCTAACAGAAAGTCAGCTTGAACTTTTATTACAGAAAAATTTTCAATACAAAAATTACCAAATTGCAAAAAAATGATAGTCTTTCACTTTAAATTTTTATTATAGAAGAATCAACTTTAAAAAGCTTCATTAAGATCGGTAAAATAATGTGTGCAACAGTTCTATTGTTCTATACAGATTATTTAAATTATTTTATTTTTCTTCAATTGTTTTTATTTTGTTGGAAAAGATTTAATCTTTCTTTTTATATTTGACGCGCACTTGTTTCTCGTCTATAAAGGAAAAATGTTATGGCTGACATATTTCAGTCTTTACTACTACTATCTGTTGACTCCTATAATTCTGCGTATTCTTGTTAGAGAATTGAATATCTCAGAGAAAAGGAATAATAACAGAAAATTATACGGCTCAGAGAGAGAATATTTGAATATTTTTCTGTGCATTTATAATTCACGCTATTTTTTTAAATTAAGGTACGATTAAATACCGTGAACGGCGAAGGAGCGTGTGTATCAAGTTCCTTTCTAAATTTAAAGTGTTTATTGAGGTAGTATTTTCTACAACGGATTACCACGTTCAAACGTCGCAACGGATATTGGATTTTTCCGTACTTCTATGTGTTTGATCGAGGTTAACCCGAGTTAACAACGCAGAAACAGCACGACAACTTTTTTTTCTCAAGCGGTGAACGTAATGACATTACATAGTTATATAACAAGATGCATGTATATTAATATGTTTTGAGATTAATACCGTTTGTTTTATCAATATATACAAAAGATTCAATATATTAATTAATTTAAAATCTACTATTTTTACAAACATTCTATTGGACATCAGCTTTTGTTCTTTCGTTTTTAAGCTTTTAATGTTATTACGTGGTATATGTTATTATATAGTTTTAGCTGAAATATGTTTAATTTATAAAATTTTTTACATTTTTGCCGATAAAGACATTTCTGAGATTATTTTTTTTTTCATTTTATTTAAATAAAACTTGATTAAAAAATAATTTTAAAAAATTAAATAAAATTTTTGATATAAAAAAATGAAGATAATGATATCTGGACATATCAAATATATCACTATACTATAGGTTGATGGAAATTAGAATTCCTTATCGTAAAAACATTGCGATAAAACAAATAGATACGATTGGAAATGATTGTATTTGTCCTATTTCTTGAATAAGGTATTTTTCATTATCGAAATGAATTAATCAGAAACTATTTGGTTACATTTCTCATTTTGCACCATGTCACGTTTTCCTACTCTTGTTACGTTAAACAAATATAATTATATAGTGTATTGCCAATTTACTGATTTGGCATTTCTATCGAAGATAGAACAGACTGATTCTGTCGCGTGCTAATGGAATCTCTATACTTACGACGGCGTGTCATTGTCTGAGCACTTTGGAATTGTAATTTGCATTTATTATCTAGAGTTTCGGTATGTTATACATCGAAATCTCTGACGTCCCCAACTTTCCGAAAGACTAATTATTTCGCTAATGAAGACAGATAAATTTTGGTTAAAATCCTTAAATTTATGAACGTTTTATCGAATTCTTCTTTCATATTTTTTTCTATACATTTATCATTTTTTCTGCAATGTACATACAATTATTCTTATTTTATTATCTTAAAAGAAATTGAAATAATCAACTCGCGAAACACGCGAGTAAATTTGCCGCAATAGTGACAATCTATTTAGCGACATTTTACATATTCAATATGTACATTAATTCTTAAATACAATACATAACTATTTCTATTAGTAAAATAAATATAATAATTAATAATAATAAAATAATATTGTCTTTCTCTGTTTTTCTTTTTCTAGGGAAAAATAAAAAAAAAATATATGATACACATTGTGAAATAAATATCAGTACTGCAAAAATCAATATATATATATAAAATTGAAAGCGTATTAAATATACACTGTGATCTCCGGGATTAACATTGGAAATCTTGTCCGATTATTGTGTTCATTATACTACCAAATGAAACGAATTATTCAAGCGTTATGGAGAGTATCTTAAAGTGTAATCGTTCGGCGATTCCAGTAGCAATTAATAATTAATGATAACGATGCAACCATTTAATAACTCATTGGCAATTAATATAACATTCTAAATAAACCGATGATGGTTAATATCGAGCGGTTAGACGGCGGTTCGTATTTATTCGGCGGTTGCTAATAATTCCCAAGTCGTTACAATGAGTCGTCGCATAATTGCATTGCATGTAATTATAGCGACATGTGTGGTTATGATACATATTTAAATCTGACTCGAGCTTTGCTGCACAGAGAGACAGACTCGTCCCGATGACTTGTAATTTTTTAATACGAGAAAGGGAGGAGGGTGATTATATATCATTAAACTATCTTTCGATAGGAAAACAACTCTCCCTTGACGTTATTATTCTGACTTGTAGTCTCGAGAAACTCGAGGATCTTCAGTCCGAAATCCTCCAAGAGAAGCTCCAAGTTTCCGAATATAATCCATGGAATCCCTTTACCTAATTCCCAAATACACTCGGAATGTCAAGATCTACTGCTCGGCCATATATTCGTCATGTTACCGCATTCGCGACGAAACGAAGGAGGGAAAGTGCATTCAATTAGATGTTCGTCGTTATTAATGTGACAAGAGATCGATTTCTTTTGCTTTTCGAAATTTGTTTACGTTTGAATAGTATGGTTATTTTAATTGCATAATTTAAATAGTTTGATTATTTTAATTGTATAGTTTGAATAGTTTAGTTATTTTGATTGCATAATGCACGAAGCGCATGTTCATTACAATTTTTTATATTAGAAAAAAGGATTTTCGTACACATTGAATGGTAATTATATCTAAAAGTCTATTTTATTAAACTTGGTTAAATTTTATTTTTTAGTTAATTATATTTACTTATTATGAAAGTGGGTAAAAAAATCGATTAAAATAAAGTGAAATGACTGTTAAAGTTTTGTTTGCAAATGTGTATTATCTCGCATATTAAAAGAAAAAATATATATTCATTATCAAATTTTAAAAAATTAATACATACCAAAAAATAAATGTGATTATAGTCTGATAATTACTTAAGAGTAATGTTTTTATTTAAAGATATATTTGCATATATGTTCCGATATATTGCTGTACTTGAAATTTTATATTCGAAAGGAAGAGGAAAAATATAGTATATACTGGTTTATAAACTTTTATATACTAGCATACTCTTACTCTATACGGTAGCTCTATGTATGTTTTTGCCACGGAAAAGAGCCCGCATCGTGTGCAATCTATGCACTCGACGAAGTTTACTCGCCGCACTGCAGTGGTAACGACTCGGCTGCTGCGCGCCTTCTCGCACCGAGGATGGATTCTCCCCACCTGTTCTGTTCTGTTCGAAATGATTTTCCGAGAGTCTCGTGTGTACACGATTTTCGCCGCCACACACGCGCTCGACACACACACGCACACGCTTTCTCGAGCATACACACATGCACGTATGGTACACACCCGTATAACACACACACAAGCAAACATATACGCATACATCGTCGCACCTGACAGGTATCCTGATGATAGATATGCGCATGTACCGGTTTTTTTTTTTATTCGTTTTCGCTTCTTCCGATCCCTTCGCGATTCCCTGGCAAGCGGCCAGAATCGCAGTTCGACCGAACCAGGACGCGGGCTCTGAAGTTCGACGCGCGGCCCCGTTAGGCAGCACCCATTTCAAAATGAATTTTTCCCTTTCTCTCTCTTTTTCTATCTCCTTGTTCCTTTTTCTGCGCGAGATGTTCCGGTAGAATGAGGCCGCGCTGTCAAAGTTCGAAAACCCGCACGTACTTTTCTGAGTGAATCCGTGATTTTTTTGAAACGCGACGTTTCCATAAAAATAATAAATAGATAAAGTGATGAAGATATTTTTGTTATTCTTCTAATCTTTTAGAATCCGTGTACAGAATATAATATAGTTAAACAACTCTTGATTGACTATGCTATAATTATCTTATTCGGTTAATCAAATTTATGTTTTTAAGATAAAGAGGAATGATTTATTATAATCTATGAGTAAAATAAGATGAAAAATTTTTGCTTTTTATCGCGAATGATATGTATGTTGTATAACAAGGAGCACGATGATTGATCGAGGAAATCATGTAAAATTTAAATGTAATCTATTTTTCTTTTGTTTACTTTGACACTGTTGATGTAATCGTGAAATTCTATATATATTCAATACTTTTAATGAAATACGTCTATATGGAATATAATCATCAGTGCGCTGAATCCGCGGCATTAGATTTTCATAGATTTGTCATGAACATATGTTAGCATTCTCGTGGGAAATAACAGGAAGGACTTGGCGAAACATATATAATGCACATTCGTCTGCATATGCATTACGAACGTCTCATGGAGGCTCATTTATTCTTGCATAATCATAAAGACTTTGACGTAATACTGTCGGCTATTTTCTTCCGAAGAAACTTGGATGAAATTTACAAACTACATTTCTTTTCCGATTGTTTCTTCATCCCCTCATCCCTCCCACGTTTCTTTTCTTTTCTTTTGCCGTTCCTTATTTCTGCACTATTCTTTGACTCTCCGCAAGAGATTTCACGGACAGTTTGGTCGCACGTAAAAGATGAAACGCCAACGGAAGAAGCACACAGCGGGACGAGGTCTCAAAGCTGGAAGCTGCTTGTGAATTTTTCAAACCACGATGAATTACCTCTGATAGCAAGTACAGACGCGAAACACGGGATCTTCTAAGAAGAGCCGTCTTGGATGGGCAGATTCGTAATAATTCGATGAGCTTCCACGTCCGCGGCCATTACGTATTTATTCCGAAACGAATCGGAACGAATAGTAAAGTTGATTGTATCTTCAAGACAATTGATTCGAGCAAAATTCAGACGACAAATCAATTTGATGAAATATGATCATGGAGAACAAATAGAGGAAATTTGTTAAAAATTCTAATAAAGAATTTTTTGATTATTCCATTTCTATGTCAAATCAATTGCTAATAATCTTTTTATAAATACATAAAATTTTTGTTTGTATGAATTAAATTATTTGATTTTATAATTACTGTAATAGTAATTGAGAAATTGGAATAATATATGTTACAAGAATTCTTTTTTTGTGTCTTTTGTTAAAAAATAAATAAAAGAAAATATTTTTATTATCAATAATATTTATCCGGATAGTTAATTGAAATGGAGTATAAAAAATTTATTGTAACAACGAAAAAATAGCATGCTTTTATAATTCTCTAGCAGGATTACAACCCTTACTATAAAGGATTAACTTAAGGGCTTTAAATTTGCATCTCGGACTTTGTCGTCTTTTGTAAGTTTTATGAATACGTTAGCAAATTAGCTCGTCACAACGGTGACGCTGAATACATTAGAATGTTTCATAGGCGAAGGAAAACGAACCATAATGTGACAATTACACGATTCTTTTCTCGTGAAAAGCAGCTATTCCAAGTTTTTCATTTTAAATTTTGTAGTTGTATATTTTAAAACACATATTACAGAGGAACAAACTTTTTAATTGTGATATATTTTTTTTTGTATTCTCTAGATTTTTAAAACTTTGCACATAATCTCAAAATTTGAGATAAAACAACTTATAATATTCCAAGCAAATTCAGTTGCGAACAATGTTGACTCCAGTATATAGTTATATCATTTATGACAGAAAATCTAGAATCTTATCGTTATGCTTCATATCTGAAGATGTACCATTTTTTTTTTCTTCTATTTATGAAGGCTCACAAATGACTTTCCATCTCTCATCACGAAACGTTTGCGGACAGAGAGAAGCATTCCTCTCTCGCAGAATCATCATCGTCGACAAAACGCAATATCTCATCGTGATTACAAACTCGCGTGCATGCACTTACGTAACAAGCACGATATTACGCATGATTCGCAACAAAGCCCAGGATTTCGTCATTGCGCTCTGTTTGAAACGTTCCTATCATCAACAAATCGAAACTACACAACGAACGATTAAATTTCCTCATTTTCTTTCGGCAATTAACTTTATAATAAATATAGATAACAAGGAGCGTTGTGTACAATAACACAAAAATTATCTTCAGGAGAGACGAATGTATCTTTAATCAAAACGCATCTCACTTTTTCCAAAGAGCCTCTTCGTCCAATGATACATTTACCAGCGATGAATAAAACTTTTGACTCACCTGATAGTCCATGTAATTCCCATAGCCCATGTGGTTGCATGTGCAGGCGCAGGCCTGAATGTGCCTCCGCATGTCGAGCTCGACCTCCTCGCCGCACACACCTCTGCTCGTCGCCATCATCGTGTCCCCCATGCAATAACCACCGGTGCAATACATCCTCGGGTCACTTTGATCCAGGTAACCCCCACCGGTGTCGTCGTATCCGAGTCCGCTGGTGCACCTGGAATCCGAGGCGTATCCCACCCGGGACTGAGGACGCTCATCGTAGCCCAGTCTAGACTGGGGCCGATGGAATGTCGAGGATACATCCTGAAAGGAAAAGGAAATACAAATCACGCATGTACGCCTTTGATTCGATTACAGGAACACATTCGCAATTCTTTTTTAACAATCATTTTTTGAAAACGTATCAAATTCTTTTTTCTCGTTGAATTTTAAGAGAGATACGTGCGTAAATCATTTGAATTTAGAATTTATTTATTCATATATTTATCTATATAAGTAGCATATTAGCATATTTTTGTCGAAAGCATAGGCAATCTTGTTGTGCTTTAAATATATAATCTTATTTAATTAATTTTATATTTATATGGCTATAATCCGGATCTTAATGAGAATTTTATTTCCTTACTCGTACAAGTTTTCGCTGTTTATAATCCGCAGAATTATATTTTCTGCCATTTATATGTCGTAGGCAAATAGTTGTTTTAGGAAAATAGCTTTTGACTAGACAAATGCTATCTGCCTGATCAAATGGTTTTTGTTCGTTTATTTTTGTGTTAAGATGCCATTTTTTTAGGCAAATGCTATTTTCCTAGGCAAATATTATTTGACTGAATATTATTTGATCGCTGTTGGTATTTGTTATAATTATTAATAAGATAATTATTTAATTTAACGCTTTCACTTCAAATATCGATAGAAAAGTATATGCGTGAAGGCAATGTGTTCTGTCCCCCTCCCTACGGGGGCTCCACTACTATTAAAACTAGACACGTAAGTTTGCTTTGAACCTCGCTTTGCGTGGAAAGTTGTAAACCCATGTAAAATCGTTTCACATGGGTTTACAACTTTTCACGCGAAGCAAAGTTTCACATATTATTATAATATAAAATAAAGATCGATAAAAATTAAAGATTAATATATAATTATTATTTCTTTTTCAAGATTGACACGCAATAAAAAAGAATATAAAAAATAGATTATTTTTAGCTGAAATAAAACATATTTTTGCATTTTGTATGTATCTGCCGGAAGCAATTCGGTCAATTAATCCATCTTTGTAAATGTTTTTATAAATTGTTTTAATATAAATTTAATTGTAAGATATTAAAATATCTGAGCTTGTGCGTGTATGTGTATTATTAAATGGTTTTTTTTACAAATACATGCTATTATTTTAAATTTTCTTTGAATAAACATCCGTTAGAGATTAAATGTATCGCGAAAAAATACAAAAGGGAGAGAATTTTATTCGCTGCGTTTATCTCTTGTTGCTTCTTTTGGTACATTTGCGGTTATCGCGATCGCAATGCTCCATGGCTTACGAGTCATTCCTTACAGTACCTATGCATCGCATCCTCGTTCGATATGGGGGCAATAGTGCGGCAACCGTCATCGTGGATCGTCGCGGCGTTGTATTGCGCTATCTTTACACTTCGATACGGGGGCCTCTCCCTAACAGTAAAGTATCGATATCGCTAAAATAACCGGAACGTATGTGCACGGCCTTTGAAGCCACGTACAGGATCCTGAAATTCGCGCTGGTAACGTTTCGCCGTCATCGCCTCACGATTCCAAACGATAGAAACTGTAAAAGCAGAGTTGGCACCTTCCTCCGCGATTTCACGAGCGGAGAAAAATATCTCGTCTGACACTTTCGATCGACAGTTTGCCGATTTCTGGAGCTTTGCTTTCGAATCAGTGAATTTTGTAAACTCTATCAAGTCTTGAGAGAAAGAGAGAGAAAGAGAGAGAGAGAGAGAGAGAGAGAGAGAGAGAGAGAGAGAGAGAGAAATTATATATATTTAATATAACATAATATAATAATCTCTCTCTCTCTCTCTCTTTCTATCTCTTAATTTTTTTGTCGCGTAATAATATACACGCCAATTTCTTACTAAAATTTATCAAGAAAAATGAAATAAAATATACGTTATTATTTATGATAGATAAAATAGCTATAATAAAATTATTCTCAAAAATCCATATATCTTTTATATTGAGAAAAGTTAGTGTTTTTAATTAAATTGATTTATATTTTGTAAAATTTTGAAGATTTATTTAATTTTAGTATAATAAAATTTTTTAGAAAGAAAAGCGTATAATGCGGCATAGGAAGATTAAGTAGAGAAGGTGCACGTTTAGGGAACCATCTGCGATGATATCGCTTGGAAAGGAAACATTGAGGAATAGACGGATGATCTGCGCGTGATCGCTTTGTATATGCGTTATGCATCCGCGAAATTGCATCCGTAGGCGCGATGCGGCCTGCGGCTAGAATGCTAAAATTTAATAGGATATTGATATATATATACTTTTATATTTTTTTATGTCAAATACCGACATTTATATCAAGTATCGACATTTTTCACATACTCGATATTTCTTTCATGCATATTCATATCATTATTTGCGGTAGACAAGGAGGAAGACTTTTTGCGGCAATTAAATTCATAAAAATCGATTGCAGATTAACATCTCCAATCTCTATTCGAGCGTTTCAAAGGCATTCTCAATTGCGATCGTAAAGATAAATAATCGATGATAAAAATGCTCAATTTAGAGAATGAAGTATCGATAATACTCATTTACGTCAATTCATATAAAAAATTAATAATGAACGCGAGGAATAATACCGATTTATCCTGGACGGTGTCATTTTCGCATGATTCAGCGAGATTTCGCGATCTCTCTATTCGGTGAGAACAGCCGCTGAATCGATAGTCTGCGGATGTAACTTGGAGAGCTGAAGCGCCGGGCCAAATCAATTTTCGGATACTGAAAATCCTATAATGGCTCTTGGAAGATTTCTGCGGCCAAGTTGAAGCGGACCTCGTGCCGAACTTGTGCGAGCCGAGAAACTCGTAACTCGTGTGGCGGCTACTGCGGATCTCCATCTCGTAGACGAGAGATGAGATTCATTTCTATTCTTGCAAACGCGCGTACCGTATTCATAAACGCGTCGAATTAACGGAAAAAAATAAGAAAATCACAAATAGCAATGCGACGTTTTTAGCGGCGATATTGAATTAAACTTCTATCCCTCTAGAGTATTTCGGGTGCGTATTCTTTTTTTTTTTTTTCTTTCGTTTTGTGTTCTGCTTGAAAAGTTTTAATTGTAACAATTTGTTTTTTCTGTACTGCCTTAAAATATGATAATGTATGTGCTCCGAAATTTTGTTGATAGAAATGTTATAAGCGCATCGTCTTTCATCAAATTAGAATTCAGCACGTAAAATTTTTGATCGAACGTTATTCTGGTACATGACATTATTGTCTTATTATTTTGATTACTAATTTGCGCGAAAATATAGCGAATTTTTGTCTGCATGAGTAACATTCAGTCTTCACGGTAACTTGATCACATTTCATATGTTAAATATTGTAATGACAATGTCCCTTGTGTATATTTCGCATAATGCAGTGCGATATTTTTATTTCAAAAATAATCTTCCTTACTCATTTTTATCATTTCATATCTGAAAGTGAATATTCATGCATGAAAAGTACTACTCGCGATTCATATTATCGATAGCGATCATTAATTCGCTGAATCGTGGTGATCTTAAAGTCTGCTCTTTCCGCGCTAACTAAGCTCCTATTTCCTTGGAATAGGCAAAGTCAATTTTCGCCATCCCATAATCATAAATACGAGGCTCCGGCAGTGTGTTCGTTATAAAATGCCGAACTCGTTCGATTTTATTAGATAATTATCGTGTAATATTTGCACCTGGACTCGATATTAAATTTAATCAACATCGAGACGTGTAGCGGCAAAATATAATATTAGATTTTACTTTGAACTGCGATCAATCGTTCTGAGATGAATTGTATATTGGTAATTTCATTGCCAATATAAAATCGAAAAATTCAGTTTTAGCGAAATATCTTTACCCCATGCATATATACATAAATAAATCATATTTTATTTACATTATATAAATTATTTACATAATATAAATATGTATAAAATATATAAACGCAGAAATGAAACATATTTTTATTATATAAATACAATGTTTTAAAAATTGCTTCTATAGAAAAGTTGCTATGCATTTATTCTAAAAACATTTTATATATGTCATTTGATGAATGCTTTTGTGCAATAATGTAGTATTATTATAATTATAATATAATGTCAAATGGAAAAGCTATGTTGTTGAAATTTTTAAAGAAATACTCGACTCATCGTTGAGAATTTTGCCATTAGATATTCAGAACTTTCTTATAGGCTTTATAAAAAATTCTAATTTTTTAATTAACAATAAGCTTTTAGTAGTTTATGCAAATATTTGCAACTATATCCAACATTTACAATGTCAACGGTCTCTTATTTTGTCAGCACAATTACGGAATAACAAAATAACGCGCTAACTAATAAGAGCATATCTTTAGTATTAATAGTGAAATGCTGTTATGAGTACATACAATGTAAATTACTGATAGAAGTGCTTATACTTTAAATATTGACGATAGTAACAATGTTATAAATAGTGAATTGTAATCACGAACGTATCGATTATCGTACATAATTGGGTAATAATTTTGATATTAATGGTATTCAATGCGTTTACACTTATTGTTAACAATTGAATTCCCTTGTAATATCTAAAAAATATTATTTTTTTTAAGTATAATTAATTGATTCAGCTGCCTGATATTTGCGCAAATGACGAAACGAATCGATGCATGGATGATATTGAATATTACACGTTTCAAAATAATAATAATAATTATTCCTCGTAATTTTTTTGAATGCTTAATTAATTTAATTCGCGCTTAATTTAACGAAATCTCAATGTCATTGACACACTAATTTATCCCTATATGACAAAGAGCCTTAATTCTTATTAAAGATGCTTTGAATCAAGAGTCAAAAGTATATGCATACCTGAGAATAGGATTCCTCCTGATACGGCGTCCTGCGATGGCATTCGTCGTAGCACCTGCCGTCGTAGCCGCTGGGCGGTCGTGAGTATGGATCCTGGGCCGCTACCGCGGCCGCGCAGCAGTCCGGGATTTGCGCCTGGTAGGTCTCGTATGGACACTTGTCAGGCTGGACCGGTCGCGGAGCCTGGTGCACACGCTCCTGCGGTCCGCTTCCGTAACCGGCGCCGCCACCCCCGGCGCCGCCACCCCCGCCGCCGCCGCCGCCACCGACGCCGCCGGTGTGATGCATCGTCGTCGTCCACTCCCGCGGACCTCCTCCTCCTCCTCCTCTCGCCACCTGACCTCACCGCACCACCACCTCCCCCGATCACTGCATCCTAATCTCGCGTGGTGCGCGACGCGCGATCGAATCCGCGGCCTCGGCGTGCCTCGTCTCTGTCGCGCGGCCCTCTTCGCACGGGTCCATCCTCATTACACTCTCCGCACTTATACACCGCGAGTTTTATCCTCGTTGAATATTCCGGGTCGCGTTAGCCCATCTTCGACTCGTACCTGCATAATTAAGCGCGTTAATAGCGCTGACAAGGGTGTCATCTCTCTCGAGCGTACGCTCGAACTTGCGACAATGTGTCGGATACGAATTGGACGGAATTGTCGTCTACCCTTTACTCTCGCATTTAGTGCCTGCGCCTCACTCGTATCAATGCACCGCGATACGGATCAAACTTGGAGAACCATATGTATTCTCTCGCAACTGCCGAAAGTAAACTGCCGGCTCTCTTCTTTACCTACTTCGCGTGTGTATTTACGAGTCGAGGTTTCTTTTTTTGCATTATTTACTCGAGCCCCTTTAATCTTAGTCCCTTCGAGCGCTTTTTCAGTGTCGTCTCTCAGTGTAAGCTTTTAGATACTCGTATTCGGGGAACGGCGATGCTCGATCAACATGCCAGACTTGATCCACTCATTGATCTTGTCTGACCCCTTGTCTGGCGGAGCGTACGATGTTGCTATGTAAACTAATGAGTTTGCAAGTAGAGGAATGAAGAATCGGTCCTCTTGGCAAATGCATTTTTCACGTATTAAAAACGCGAAATATATAGCAATGGATAATCGTAAAGTAATTTTGAAACACGTGTAAAATTGTCGACAGACGACGATTGCGAGAATATCTTATGAACGTGATCCACGATGAGTTTTGGGAAGGCTGTCTAGATTCTCTATTGAAAATGTGCCCGTAAAGGATGCTTCGCCGTTCTAGAAACGACATGGACTTTCCTAATCTAAACTTGGAGAGTTTGCGTGGCCTTGGCTCTCTCTCTCTCTCTCGAGTTGATGTATATATCGATATAGATCTCGTTATAGATCTAAAATATATGCACAAAACTGCATAAGCTAGCTGACATATCTATATGTATGAATCGTAATTAGCGCCTCTTAATTTATCGCAAGAGCCAAACAGGCACGCCCGGCTAAAACTTTGATTGAGTGATAGAACAGCGTTATAGCGAGACTATGTAAAGAGACCGTAACACGTCTGCTTGAGACACTTCTCTCTTTCTCTCTCTCTCTCTCTCTCTCTCTCTCTCTCTCTCTCTCTCTCTGTCGCTACTGGATAGACAATATTATATAATTAACTAAGATGAAGTGAATCAATTACTATATTTGGAGCAATTATTTAATTTTCTTTGTTTGAATAATTGCATGCAATTTAATTAGTATTGTGGGCATCAAGGATCATTTTAGCTTATATAATATTTGCATTTGTATATCAATTGATGCTTTAACATGTTATATCACGTAAATGTTTAAAATACATGCATGCAATTACTCCTCCAGCAGTCTGTAAAATTCAACAATTTATTGTTGATATATAAATATGATATAAATATGTAAAACATATGTAATAAAATATTATTTATTATATATTAAAAAATAGAAATACACCTTTTTCTATCTCTCTCTTTTATAACGTAATATATTAGAAGAGAGAGAGAGAAAGAGAAAGAAAGAAAATAAGATATAACAATTATTCTCAAGAGCAAAGATCGCGAATTAAATGAACTGTTAAAGTTTTCAGATACATTGGAGGACTTAGAGTTAAAAAATAAAAAATATATAACGTTTGTTTGAAATATGTAAACAACGCTTCTATTCTGCTTGTTCGCAAATATACAAAGAATAATTTGTTTTTGTTTCGATGGATGAAAGCAAAAAACGTGGTACCTTTTAAAATTATATTTTAAATTCTCAATAAAATGAACAATTTTAAAATGTTTCTTTTTACACAACGCGCGAATGTTTCTGTGTTATTAAACTAACATAAAAAATATCTTCAATTTTTAAATATATATTTTAAATTCAACTATTATTATTATTATTTAATTTTAATTACAATATTACTTATTCAGTCTTCATTTTTAAATTTAATATTGTTATCAATTTTAGTATCCGATTCAACTATCAATATATACGATGTCAATTTTAAATTAATATATTGTTCACTATTGTGGTTATAGGTGGTAGATCAGTTAGAAATAAATCAATTAAATATAGATCAGTTAGATATAGATAGTTAGATATATATCGAGCAATTGCCTTTTACGATCTTAGCTGTAAAAGCGCTTTGTTGCTTCCTGTAATTTGCACTTAATTCGCATACAGTATATATAAGATGACAGTCATCTGCTGCATTTAATTCGAATAGTTTCATCATTTTACTCAGATGTTCACTGAAAAATGATTGGAGATTGATATTAATACGAATATTATTCTTCACCTTTCAGTATTATTTTTACACAAATTAGGCTGCAATTTTGTTCATGTATTAAATTAATTTAAGAGATATAATTAAACTATTAAATTTTATTTGAACCAAAATAAAAAAGAAGATAAGTCAAAAATGTTTTTTATAATCAAAAGAAAGAAGCAATTTTTTGGTTTTAATATTTAATTAAATATATGAAGGACAATTTTTGCACAACTATGAAAAATAAAGGTAATAAAACAATAAAAATTACAATTTGACGAAATAAAAAAAATTATTGTTTGAAAATATTGCCGATTTAATATTACAGATTTATAGATTTAATTTTATACATTTCATATACATAATCACGCGTGTGATATTAATTAGGTTCGCTTACTGCAACGATTATTTCTTTTGCAACGATTCGAGACAATTGGCAAAGCGCGATTGATATTCGAAGCAACCTCATTATTATCCACAATACGCCCCTGCTTTCATCTACTCGCGCCGCGTAGCACGTTACGGACGTTTGCCGGAAATCAAAAATCCCTCCGCAAATACTTGGGAAGATATCAGCGGCGATTCTACCTCCGCTGTATCACAGGCAGCATAACTTGTTTCGACCAACAAACTCGAACGTGCTTGGAACTGCAAATTCGTTGATTTTCTCGAGTGAATTAGGCGCTAGGAGGGTTTCGAGGGAAAATTCTTCGCGGTGCACAACGCGGATTTCGAAGATTGTAAGATAAAGTTCCAATATAGAGTTCACAAGTCGGAGTTCATTCTTTTTTATTATAATAAGAATAAAAGGACAGAATTGTACATATAGAATATAGAATAGATATAGAAGCACATCTTAATTATCAGTTCAATTAACCATTTTTTAAAGATTATTTCTCTTTTGTTTTATATATTAAAACTTTAATTAATCTCAAAAGCAATTTTAAGATAATCTTTGAAAGAGGATTGGTCCAATAATTGTATCCTTAAAAATAAAAATCTATTAGAGAATTAATAAGGATCTTTTAAAACGCGAAATCAAATGTAATCAAATCTTTTTCTTTACCTATATTTATTGAATTTTTAAAGTTTCAATCTAAAATTTAATTTCTCAGAGATATAGAGAATATTGAAACTTATAAAGGATATAATTTCTCCATAAACTCTTTTTTTAAAGATAAATTGATCCAAAATTTTAGTATTTTTCTATGATTTTAGAATAACCTGTGTATTATTAAAGAGCAAAAAAATTATCATTTAATCAATACAAAGATTTCTTAGGATTAACCTAGATTATTTTTCGCATGATTCATAAAATAAAAATGGAGCAGAGTCAGAACAGGAGAGGGTCAGAACGAACCTGCAGTCCCGGTACACGCGCGCGCAATCCCGCTTTCCCGGAAACCCGGTTCGATCACGAATTCAGTGTGTGCGCGCGCGTAGCGGCCTCCTGCTGGATTTAGTTCACCCTTTTGTTTTACTTCACCTCTCATCTCTGACCGCTTCCCTCCTACCGCATTCTCGAGACAGCGGTGGCAGGGGGCTTTCCATATACGTGGTGTTTTTATTCCCGATGTATTTTTCGTCCCCACCCGCGAGTTTCGCCGTCCGGTGTAAACGATAAGCGCGGTCCCCCCGTCCATGAAAACCAAAGCTTTTTCGGATTTTCAATGATTAGCTGAAACGCGCGATGGCCGAGAGTAGGGGAAATAGAACGAGATGATACGACGAGCTCGTCCGAGAGAGACTGCGACTTGCCACGCGCGTACCGTTTTATTCATTGTTCGTAGTCACGACAATGCTGTCTGACTTTGGCTCTGTTCCGGTCGATTTCACGGACGCTCGATTAATTGATCGGAATTTTGTTTTCCTTTTGTTTTATTCTAAAACTTGGACCAGAGGACAATTGTTTCGTTAGCCGACATTTTTCTATCTCTATTCTATTCTATCTGCTCTTTCTTCATAGCACGAATCTCATAATTTCTCGCTCCTTTTAAACATGTATAGAGATCTTCCATAAATATTAAAGAAGATTCTACCTTTTTTTTTTCATTTATGAAGTTATTATTAAATAATATGATGGAATGCCGGGATACTTTCTCATAACAGAAATATCGAGATAGAAATGATCAATTATGAATTATGCTTCAACGAAATAAACTATCGGATTACAAGTTACCGCAAAATACGTTTTACTTTTACAGATAACTTTTCTAATTTACTTATCAATATTTGATATCAGAATTTTAAGCATTGCGAGGAAAAAGGATAACATCCGATAAATAATTTTCGTTGAAAAAAGAAATCAACTTTAAATTAGTTGAAGAATCCGAAAGAAGAAAAGGAGGAAGATGAAATTTGTGGCAAAATTTCAGGCATCTCGTATATTTACGAAAATCTTAACAATTGTTGTCGAGAGATTGTCGATAGAAGAGCTCGTTAGTAATAAGACTCGGGCGCGCAAACTTGAGAAAGTTTCAATAGACCATCGAAATCTCCTCCGACCGCTTGTAGCTCCATCGGAATGTATTTGCCGACATTTTAATATTCCATGATGGAACGTGACTACCGCAGTGACGTTTCATACATCTATTTACTAGACGGATTTTTATGCGCTTTTCGTGCTGCGATACGACGCAAGGGTCACGCGTCGCGCTTTACAACCGAACTTTAATAAAATATCTCCGACGACGACGACGCGCATTTAAGCACGGCGTTCGAACATTTTCCGTTCGATATTTGTAAAACCTTCAGGATCAAGTTCCCTCACGTGGCATGCATTGTATCGATGTGTACGTGCGCATATAATATTTACGGAATTTTTCATTAATCGAAAAGTTAATTTACAATAATGATGAATAATTCAAAAAATATTGTTTTTTTTTAAGAGAGTAAATTAAAAATAAATTATTCAGCAAAATCAAATGAAAAGTCTTATATAAATAAATTGATTAATTAAATAATTGTAAACTGTTTAATAAAAAAGATTTTTTTCATAGCATCTATCAATAACGTTGTAAAGTAAACATTGTAAAAATTCAAACAATAATTATTTGAAATTTACTTCAGTTGCAATAACAATACTTGGCTATTTATATTTTTAATTATTCTTATATATTAATAAAAATTGAATAAGACGCAATTAAACTGCGACGAATGCAAACTTGTTGCACAGATGTTTTTCACACATATATATATATATATATATAAAATAAAAAGAAATATTTCTCACTGTTAAATTATATTATACTTCCGTGTAAATATCATCGAGGTAGACGATACGAAGAATGACGTTTCTCGGCCGAGGCAATTTCTTCATCGTTCCATCGTCGTGACGAAATTGCCGTTAGATCGGGCAGATAATTTTCTCTCTTCTGGATGGATCCGAGGGTGGCCCGCCGGTGGAGCGAGAGGAATCTTCATCATTTAAGGACGAACCGGGTGCCCGACTCTACATCGGACGCGATCATCAATCTTCGCGAGGCAAGGGTAACACGTTCATCTCCCAATTACGAGGCCTCTTCCTTCCGGGAGGGAAGATTTGCATCCCAGAGGTGGGTGCATCTTTTGGTTTGAATCGACTCTCAGTGAGATTACAAAGACATTTAGTTTATATATCTTTCATGAAGAGAAAACTGTTTTATGTAAATGACGTTTGTAAGATTTTTCCATCCATGTATGAGGCATATACTTATAATATTATATATATATGTATGATCGAATACTGTAAATCAAATACTTGTAAGTCAAGCTAAGCCTAAATGTCAATAATGAATAAAGCAAAAAAGAATATCCCTTTTTTTAATTTTAAATGCAAATTGCAAGCGATCAATTGACGGTTAAATTGCACTTCTTTAAATAATAATAATAATAATAATAATAATAATAGATCCCTTGATTATGACTGAACTACACGCGACAATAGAGTCATGTCTAAAAATCTTCTACTCAAGAAATGAAAGTAGTGACGAAAGGGAAGCCTTTTTCTCACAAACTACAAGCAATGTTTCTCTCCACAATAGGGAATATCAATAAGAAGACCGTATATTACTAGGCATACTTCCGTTTAAGCGCAAGAATCGATTAAGTCTCTAGCATAATGTAGTGAGAGAGAAAGCAACCGCTATTATAATACAGAGTTTGATGCTAGTTACGATCTTGCGTAATAATATAATGAGCTATTTCACGATGTAAGATCATAAACGCGTTATTATAACAAAGGATTTCTCTCGTTATTTTATTTAGTGTCTGATTTTAGTTTAATACTGCAATTTTCCCGATGTCTGATTTTAGATACAGAATACTTTTCTCGGAATCTGTGCTGTCTCTTTCAAAATATCGATGAATGATTATAAAATTCATATCTTGTTGATTTAAGATTACATCAATGGATATAATTATCATTCTAGTCGTGCTTTTTTCTTGTTATCGAATTAATTAAAATATTTTTGCTCATTTCTCTCTTAAATTTTTCATCTCTCTCAAATCCCTTCTCAAAATTCCTATAATAACTAACAGCGAATATTTTGGAAAATTTCTTGTTAACTACATATTTCGTCATGATACGTTTAGTTGCGGCATAAATTGATTGAAAAAAAAAAAAAGATAAAGATCGCTTAAATTGGGTTTATCAATGAAAGAATTTACGCCCCAAAAAATATCTTTGCCAGGATGTAATCTCGTCTAGTTGAACGCGCCCTGATTATAAACGCCATATGTTATACACGCACAATTCGTACGTGCACGCAAGAGATATGCCATCATGCCGTTACGTCGATAATGACACGCTACAACGTGTTATGTTCCAATTATGAATCGAAGCTACTCGAAATCTATGTCGAGAGCTGCAAATCTGTGATGCAGGACATGATATATTGGGCAATTATTAAATTTAATTTTCACTTGTCAAAATGATTTTTCCATAAAATTCAATGTTAAACTCAAATAAATTATTTGTCTTAAGAGAAAGCTATATTATTTGAATGTAAAAGTCACATAAATTAAAAGAGATCTATTTTTGGAGTAAATTATTGGACAGAATTATTAAACAGAAATTGATGCATTACTTTCTATTTATACAACAATAAAAATAATGAATAAATTATGTAAAATTAAATTTCTGTTAAAAATAAAATTTTGAATTCTTAATTAATTTGAGTATAAATATTTTCAGCTTGTCAGAATTTCTCAGCGTGTTATTTTCCAGATAGATCGAATGAATCTGCAATGATATCTTATTTGAAGCGGCGATTCGAAATGCGTGTGTTACATATCGTATGATATAACATATCGTACTTCGCTCGCTCGAGATGTAAATATGTAATGTAGCAAATATTATCTGACAAGCCACGTGTAGAGAGAACTTTTTCCCCGCGTCGACTTGCGGCGACAATATATCGACACTATATAATTTACATATTCGGAATTACCGGCAGCGCGTACTATATCATACTTATCAATGCAAATCGAAAAGCCGCGTTCGCGCAAAATCGCACGTAACTGAAATTTACGATGATTCACGATCGGTTCGAACATACGTTGCCCCGGGAGTATACAGTTTGTTAATTTAAATGTTAAACACAGATGATCTAGCCGTTGCAATGATTGTATCGAATCGTTCTCGCCGCAAATTACACAATGTACAAGTTCGTATCGCTTTGTAGGTTGCGTGTTTTATTCGCATTTCCTCGACGCACGCTAGCGTCAGCTCTCCTTTTTTCCGGTAAGAAAAGACTCGCGCCCCTGACAGGACGATCAGTCAAGATCGAGCAGGGCAAGACGTTTTATCCAGAGCCAATTACTAACCTTCGCCTCAAAGAGGGGCAACAATTTGCCATCGTTTTTATCGCTTCAATGTATGTTTTAATTGTTTCTTTATATTTTACTTACTTAATATTAAAATAAACAGAAAGTGTAATATCTGTCAACTTTCCCAAGTTATCAGCTGAAGAAGGATTAAGAAGAACTATAATAATATCTTGACCCTGCCATTGCAGCGGATTAAAATTTGAAGCAAACTTCAAGTCGGGGGGCTTCTCGCGAGGCTCGATTATAATACCGTCGCGATCACAGATTTGAACTATGCCGATAAGTTGGATTAATTAATGGGCCGACTAAGCGAGCGCGCGGCAAGATTATCTATCCTCAGGGGATGCGAAAATGCGTCGGATACTTCCAATAACTCACCGTTTCTCTTTGCAACGCAAACAAGATAGAAAATCTTTTGTCTTCGTTTGGCAGGTTATCTATTGGGCGATCTTCTAATTTCATTTTCTTATTTTTTTTTTTTTTTTGCATATTTCGTCGCATAGCATAGCAGCAGCGTTATTGATTTTAGTTACGAAAGTTTAAATGTAAGGAGTCTGAACGCGCTCTCTATCCGCGTTAATTACACGCCGTTTCTTGAACGCTGTGAAAGAGCGTCTTATAACGGATGAAACGTTAATTGCTACCGTCGAGTCGAAGTGCATGAATTACCTGTATTGCACTAATGACCTCGTTAGGGTCAGAAGTTGCGAGCGGTATTCTTATCACGATGATATATTATGCTATTCTAATCTACAAGCTGTTTCAAAAATTTCTAATTCTTATCGAAATGTTCTCGTTATATTTTTTAATAAATTTACAGTCCATTTGATGCTATTGGCGCTAAAATTTCGATTAAATGCATTTTTAAAGATCTCGTTTTACATTCAACACGCTCATGCAACTTTTAGTCATTATATTACAATTGATAGGTTCGCAAGCTTCGTTTTCACAAACTCGTTGACAACCCTTCGGTTTGTTTTGACCATCATCGGCCAATACGTTTGTGATAACTCGCCACTCGATCCCGATGCGGCAAGAGTGGTGATAGTCCATTTATTTATTTTTTTTTTTATTTTTTTTTTCCCCGCTCCGCTAAAAGCCCGGCTCCGATATCCTGCAGGAACTTGCGTCTATATCCGCGCTTTCACGATGACGCCGTTATAACGATGCGCGACGAAGTCGCGAAGATATAACGGCGGTGGTGGGTCGTTTCGGAATCCTTACGAGATCTTTACGAGTACCTTACGAGTTTGTCGCGAAGAAGAAGAAGACAGAAAGAGAGGGAGAAAGGGAAGGCAGCGAGCTCACCACATGGATGTAGATGCGAAACCTGTTTATCGAGAATTCGCGTTTCTCCTGCGTTGCTCGCTTCCGTCGTTTTAAGAAGCGCGCTAGACACGAGCGTCAAATAACGGAGCACAGAATAGCATTCTTCGGCGGATACTAACTTCTGAGAGAACGTCTGTATCTTGTTTCACGTTCTTTCTTCATTTTATTGCTATTTTCTTTCTTTTCTTTTTTCGCACTTTTCATGAACATGACAGCTGTGAAAAGTACTTAAATAGTTTTCACGAGCCCGTATCATTTTTTGATAATATTATTCAGACACTCATTTCTTGAACTCATTAATATCTAATATTGTTATGTGTTCATACGTGAAAAAGGAGTTTTTTTATTCTTATAATTTTTTTTTCGAATTATAAGATAAGATAACAAGACGATCTAAAAAGAAATCTAAAATAATGATAAGAAAAACAGAATTATCAGAAATTTATGTCTGACAGAGGAAGAATTAAAAAGATTGTTTTATTATAATGATAAACTCCTTTTCACATTTATATTTAGTCAAATGTCTACAATTTTATCGCGAATATCACGTTCGTTTTATTCAAATAGAATTACATTAGTTCGTTCGGGAAATGTGAACGCCATTGATGGACGAGCCTATTCCCTTCCACCAAGAAGAAAATTCGCGCAATAACCCCCATTTTCTCTGCGCGAGTGAAACGCAAAACTACATCTTGCATGCTCGCGACTTCAGAGTCAGCCACGTGACTCGCAGCTCGATCCGCTCGAGTAAGAAACTTGGGGATATTTCGCGGGAATTCCTGGGAATCCCACCGATAACTCTCCCCATATCTGCGCTGACTCGGCCATTTCTCCGCTTCCGCGAGAACGACATCCGCGAGAAGTCCGATAAAATGGGTAACAAGAAAGAGAGGGACATTTATTTAGCGCTTCACGATGTAGTTCCCTTAATCCCGTGCAACGAAAAATATCGGATATGTTTGCGCAACAATTCTCTTGGCATAATATTCCTAAATCTTGTAAGCATTGTTATGCGGCCAATCTTTTTCGAAAAAAGAGATAATTTCTTAATTTTTACCGTTACAATAAATATATATTTTTATTTGTTAGGTACGTTTACTAAATCATAGACTGAGATTTTTATGGAACAATGATCTTAGTCTATGTTTCAATTGAACGTATCATATACATTATATATGACTAGAATACTATAAATGCGCGCTACGCCATTTATTTTATGTATATAATTACTTACATATTAATTCTAGTTTTCTACTTTTTCAAAATAAATTAAATAAAAATTACACATCCACTTAATATTTAGACTATCAAATGTGTCGCTCATTGTCAGTTATGACAAGCTTTTATTAATATAATGTTCAGTGCATCGTCGAGATAACTAATCAGCATCGCGAAAAAGAGGTAACAATATTGCCAGTATATAATAAACTCCTTGATTTATAATTTAAAATACATGTATAATTTAATATTCCGTTTGTATATACGTCATAGTACGGAAAATATTTCGGCAATGAATAATCAAAACATAACATAATATACGGCCTTGACGATGTAAACATTAGCCCGCTAGTGTTATGGCTTACGGCTTTATTATTTTCACGGCGACACTCGAACAGTAAGGAACGCGAAACACTCCACAAAATTTCTCTACTCAACGCGATCGCGACAAGTATCGGGAAATAATTTGATATCATAAATAATTAATTATCTTTCATATACATTAAATTTTGAATAATTATATACGTAATTATATCATAATGGATAAATTTCGAAGCGCGTATTTTGCGCGATGTTTTAATCAAGAATCAAAATGATTAGAATCAAAATTATAAATTATTGTTTTATCGCGATTTTTCTCTCTCTTTTTCTTTTTCTCTCTTTATAAACAATAATTATTTCTTTAAAAATACTTGATTTTTAATTATATTTCATTCGATATTTTATCGTTATTCGATTTTTTGATAATTTAAATATGATTCGGCTTGAGAACGCGTAATAAAATAGTCAAAATGCAGGTTCGAATAATGATTAATATAATAATAAGCTCCATGATATATTAATCGTTTATTAAATAATTAATCTATAATTTAAAATACTATTTAATATTTGACACCGTATATACGTCATAGTACGCAACATATTTTCGACGCGAAAACAATAACATTGTATTCGGCCTTGGCGATGTAAACATTAGCGCGCTATTGTTAACGTCTTACGACTTATAGCCTTCTTATCATTCATACAGCAACGCTCGAGCGATAAAGTAGTACTTGTCGACTCGCAGTACGATTTTCGTGTAAAACGGGATTCGATCATGCCGAAAGTGCGGGAGTGTCGTTCAAAGTATCGCGCGTACACGTGCGGAAATATCTTTTAATAAAAGAGCGGGAGTGCCGTTTAAAATATCGCGTGTGAATCAACCTGAGAGGAGAAGGCCTAGGAGAGGCATCCTGCACCGGCGGAGCAACCCAAGAGTGAGTATTATTATTTTTATATTAATTATTATAAATCCCGCACAAACATTAATTCGATTCGATCATTGTTTGAATAGTTTAAACAAGAGAGACTCATACCAAAAGTTTTTATTTAAAATAGTTTTCTTTTTTAGAATTTATAAAATTATTTTATATTTATATACCTTCTTATTATTATACGCATCGTATATAAAATTCGAGGCGCACAATAATAATTTTTTGAAATATTAATAATTATTTTAAACGTTGCTATAATTTGGATTTTATATTTGTGTGTTGCAGACAACGTAGCCTCAAGACCAAATCTCCGCTGTTGCGCATCAGTGATGGTGAGTGATAAATTTTATTTTATTTTGAGGTGACGGATCTGTAGATATTGTAGATTGTAAATGTAGATTGTAGATTGTAAATAAATCCGTTGCCTCAAAATTGATGGGCTAGAATAAATGCAATCAAATAACTTTTAATAGACTTTTTAAATATATATTAAAACACATTAGAAATATAATTTAAAATATAAATTAAAACAAAAAATTGAAAAAATATAAACTATTTTTTTCAATAGAAATTTTATTTAATTTATTTAAGATTATTTAAGATTATTATGTAGAAGACGCTAATAACTTTATTTCTTATATGAAATATTGATAATTATTGTGATGTTGCGCCAATTTTGTCATAATTTTTTCATAGCCCATCCATCTTTATTATCATAGCAATGAAAGTTTAGATAGTTTGTCACGCATCGTTTTAATATAATTTTACTTTAGTCAATCTAATGCCAAGTTATCAATCAAATTTAATCATTGTTTGAAGTAATAATATTTAATCTTGTAATAATATATAATATTTATACATGTAATTTATATTAAAATAAATTGATAAAACATTTATTTGTCATATAATTTAAATAATTTGACTGAAAGTCAAATTATCAATCAAATTTAATAATTGAAGTAATAATATTTAATCGTAATAAAATAAAAATTAAATAAAATTATAAAAATATAAAATAAAATTAATAAATAATATAATATAATATAATATAATAATATAATATAATAATAATATTTGTAATAATAATATGTAAATATTATTATATTATATTATTATATTATATTATATTATTTATTAATTTTATTTTATATATTTTACAATTTTATTTAATTTTATTTTATTACGATTAAATATTATTACTTCAATTATTAAATTTGATTGATAATTTGACTTTCAGTCAAATTATTCATATGTCAAATTTTGCAATTTATTAAAACGATGCATGACAAACTATCATGTCATAAATGAGCATAAAATTATGCTCGTGTATCCTGGCGACAATAATTAGTCGGCAACGGAAGGAATTTTTTTTCCTTCATTGATCTCTGGGGTCGAAGCTACATCTCTGGCTAGACGTAACCAGAATTAATAGGGATCAACGATAGGTAAGTCCAACGGAAACAGCCTACGGTGCATTATATTAGGGCACGCGGTTAGGGCACGCATCTATTATAAAATACATATAACTATTATAAAATTAGTTATATGTAATATAATAATATGTATAACTAATATGTATTATCTGGTTTTTCCAAAATCAATTAAATCAAAATTATATATATATAATATTTGAATTGTCAAATATACGCAGCCATGACAGATTTTTATTAATATGAAGTAATGTACAGCATAATAACCAATCAACATTAAGAAAAAGAAGTTACAATACTTGCGAGTATCGATTTAACATGTCTTTTTTAAGGGTGGATTTTATATTTTTCAAGTCAAACTTACAAACTAGAGAAACTTTAATTCACTTTTGTTCCGAACATTTCATGTGTATCTTCGCTGTTGCCGCGAAACGTCTCGGTCGCGAATATCTCAGAAATCGATGACGGAGCTTAGCGTAACCCCGTTTGAACCTCGCCGAAGTCGTTATACCGGTAAATGGAACGGGACTGGCAAAGAGGAGTTCTCATCTCGAGGAAAAGCACACATGTCGCCTCCTCGAGGATCGAATTCGACCTTGTGTGATGGAAGCTCGCACACGTGAATAATAAATTTTGGCAATTGTCAAAAGCGTAGATATATTAAAGAGTTATTTTTTTTTGCGATTGCGTATTTTTAATCGATAAAATCCTAAATTGTTAAATTTGTGTGTGAGCAGAAATAAACGCATCATCAATCCAATATATCGTATATTGCGGTGTATTTTAATATTTGAAAAAGTAATCTGGATAAAGCGCGAGTGTATTTAATTCGTTGTCGAAATATTTGTTTCATATCAATAATCTTCGATCAAATTTATAGAAAAAATTAATATGTTTTATTAAAACATAATAAAAATAATTTTCTTACTTTTTGAGAAGTTATATCTAGACATCTTGACAGAATGAGAAATAATTTTTTTATATATAATTAAGGTTAAATTATTGAGAAAATAAAAATCTAAAATTTTATTTCAGCAAAATCTGTTTGAATTATTATTCAAGTAAATCTCGTGTAAATGTACATTTCAAACGATCGACTCTCGTAAAGACCTATCGAGCGGAACGATAAATCGCCGAGGAAACATGGAAGATCACGAGAGAATGGTGAAGTAAAGTAAGATGGATGTAGAAGAAGAATAAGAAGGAAGAAAAAATCAAAGACGAAAAAGACATTGCACTTGAATTCGGCGAACGGAAGAACAATGGCATAAGTCGATATTTGCCGAGTAGAGACTTTGTCACAAGATATTGTATGAACTAAGAAAAAGAGAGAAAGAGAAACAGAGAGAGAGAGAGAGAGAGAGAGAGAGAGAGAGAAAGAGAAAATCATACAAGAGCATGTTTTTATATATACATCTTGTGTGTATTAATATATGGTTGTAATTGCGATCAAAAACGAAAACATTTCTCTCAGAAATGAAATATCGTGAGGCGAAAATAATAAAAAATCTTTTAACGATTCATGATACGTGTGATATTATTTGACAGCTGTTTCCTTACACTACTGAATTGATATCAATAAGACAATTTTTTATAAAAATAAAAAACAAAAGAATAATACATTCATACTTCGTATTCAATGCAAAGTTTCATATATTTTTAATTGATGATCTTAAATGAATAATCTTTAATGAATAAAAATAAGAAAAAGGTAAATGATTATTAATTATTAATTTATGTTTCAGGCATACCATGAATCGTGAAAATATTCCACGATTTGCATAATTTTTAATATTCTCTGAAAAAATATTTAAAATTCAGAAAAATGAATAAATTAGTATTTATTTTATCTTCAAGAAAAATGTCAGATTTCTTATTTACATTCTTAACATATCAAATGATTGAAAATAAAGTAGCTAATGCAATCTTTAATTGGATTTCAGCAATCAATCTTTTCTTTTAGAAATAAAATTTGACAAAACATACTTCATATATAATTATAAAACCTTGCTTTATGTAATGAAAACTTAGAAACAACAAGTTAATTTAGATTAATGATATTTTACATCACTAAACGTATTAATTTTGCTTTTTCTTGGGATATAATAAATCTCGGAAATAACATTGCTCGAAAGATAAAACATGCGTTTGCCTATATACACACGCGATCGCTTTCTGTCGTAACAACTTGACGGTGTTTAATCGTTAATTAGATGTTGTCAAGTTTCGTTAGTAATTGGATAAGTTTGCGACGACGAAGACACAATGCGTGCGACGCTTGCAAAGGTAACATGGTCGTGAGCGAATAAACTTCGCGTTCGAGACGGTGAATTCGACAATGTGCGACGATTCATCGTATAATATTCATCTAGGATAAACATATCTATTTTTGAGCGTTTTCCTATTTCGGCTTTCAGTACACCTCGCGACAGTCTATTACGAGATATCGACAGTTGTTGAAGGTGCGCGTCGAATTGTGCGCGCGAAACAATCAGACTCGCAAAACTCTTATAAAAATTCTCGAAACGAATTCTCGCTTGCGTAATCTGTATTATCTATACTAAACAAATCTGCAATTTTTATATTTTTACTCTTTTATAATGAATCCAAAATATCCTGTATATCTTTGACCTTAATAAACTTTTTCCAGCTTTTTATTATAAGATCTTTAAGAATGTCGCGAAATGTCAATTTAATATTAAGTGCTCTAAATAATTCATTCTCGAAATTTATAATTTAAATATTGGAATATCTTGTATAAGAGATTTACTTATAATAGATATTTTATTTCTTTTACTTATATAAGTATTTTTTTGAAATTTTTCCTCCATTTCACGATGCTATTACGGCAAATTCGGCTGAAGAAATTCACGCTTGCCGTGCAAATTCCATTCGGTTTTCCGCAAGTCGTCAGGACGAAGGAGAAGGGTTTCGCGACGTATGCGGATTTTCTCGCGATTTCCACGTGCTAACGAGCTCCGAGTTTCTTGCGTGAAATATATCGCTGGAACCTCGCTTAAGCGGACTGTGGTAAGGTTTCTATCTAGGCTATTTCTGCGAGAGCTCGCGAGTTTCCCACCCGATTCCACCGTCTTGTCCACGGCACTACGGCGTTTTTCTCCCTCGTGGCTGTTCTTCCTTCCTCGACCGAACTCTCGGAATATGGGAGAGAAACGCGTGTCTACGACATGACGAGGTTCATTAGAAATCGTTATTAATCCTCGTGTTTTTATAATCCACGTAATATACGTTGTGTTTAGGACACTAATAAAGCAAATTTATATTTTATCAGATTCACTTTAAATAAACTCAGTTCTTAAAAATTGCATTTGTAAATTACAGAATTTCATAAAAGAAGGAGAACGTTTACTTTATATTCTGGAAATCTAAATTAACTGAATTTTAATGTTTTATTGTTCATTGAAATTTATCAAAGCTCTCTCTCTCTCTCTCTCTCTCTCTTTATGCGAGACGCGGTAATAGCGTTTTCCATGAAAAATCTCAAACTCCGTGCAACATATTTCAGTGAGCGATATTCCAGTGAGTCGAGGCAACCTCAAAGCCTGCGGTTCACAAACTGCCCCAACTTTAGCCTCAACTTCAGTGGAGACAGGCTCTCTTTGCACACGCTGCTCGATAATCGCGTAATTAGATAATACCGTCTATAATCGGTGTCTATTTAGTGCCTGCCGCTTTAAAGCATTTACTATACTGCCGAAGTAGATTAAACTTGCTGTTCGCAAGGAAAAAACTGTATTCTGTTGTATTTTAATCCGCTACTGTCGAGATGAATGAAAGAAAAATCTAAAATTCTTTGAAAGTAGATCGGTAAATCAATATTTAATCACGCACATTTAAAAAGACAATCAGTTTATAACATTATATATAGTTACACTAATAATATACTGTATACATTCAGTGTACAGTTTTTAATTTGCGAAAGTTTGTCTCTCAATATATTAAAGTTGCTTTATAATATGATCAATATTATATATATGATTGATTTATTTGAAAGCAATAAGGTGCAATTTTGTTCAGTGGAAAAACAAACATGATCGCTGCTTAAATGAGGTATTTATTTAGTATAACGACAAGTTTGAAAATGATTATAGGCTTGAATAACTTTTGAGATCAAAGTCATCCCGATCTGCGCCGTGGAGTCTGATGTAGACAGAAATTAGGAAGATACATAGGATTTTATATATAGACTATTGACTCAAGTGAAATTTCATAACTGAATTTTATAAAGCAGAAAGTCGATGATACATCGAGCGCAACTTGATTCATATTTCACAGCTACAAGGCGTTAGCCATGAACGTCACGTTTCGCAAACTGCGAAAAATTTGATTTCGCGCATGATTAATGAAAGTCTTGCAATGAAACGGACATGTCGAATTCAAGATCGTTCGCTGTCAAAGAAAGTGGCACGAAATTAATAATAAAATTCCATCTCTAGTATTCATTGCGGATTTTATGTGAAATTAATTTTTCTTTAAGAAAAATTTCGGAAAAAATCGCTATTCATCGTAGCTTCCCAATTTCCATTAATTTTTGTTTAGTCTAATCTCTACTATATAACGTGATATATTCTGTGAATACCCTGTAGAATTTGTGGTTCGTGATGAAAAGCTGAGCATTTTCATCATCTCGGAAAATCGATGCCGATGAAACGACGCGAACGGTATTATCGGCCACAAGAAGGAATTAAGTACATTATAGACGGTGTACCTCTTTCTTATACAGCGTTACATTGCACATTTTCTCTGAAACCCATGTAGAAGACTAAACTAAACAAGGTAGTATGTGTATAAGAAGAAAAATTTTTAAGTAATAATAAAATTTCTAAAATAACAATTAATAATTTGTTTTCAAAACAGCGTTTTTCTCTTTTTCAAAGAATGTATATAAATAAAAATGTCTTCATTATATTTATAATATACTTGTAAATTTTTTCTGAAAAGGTTTTCAATGGCTTACAATTAGAATCGTTAAGCTACATGAAATAGAAAATTAAAAAGTTGTAAATAAATTCTTAATTAAATTTTTTTAATATTCAACTTGTATCATTTGCTTTAAAGTTTGAAAGATTTAGATAAATTTTATGATTACTAATCGAATTGTAGGCGTTCAATGGAATGTTAATCAAATTCTTTATATCCTGTGAGATGCAGATATATTTTTCTGCAAATATTGCTTTTAGAAAAAACTCGAGTAGCAATATTTCAATTTACATATATTCAATATTAAATATATATTGTGCACGTACATTTAATTCCAGATTATTGAAAACCTTCAATTTTAAGAGAGAGAGAATTTGAGAAATTATATAAGTTTGTAAGGAAAGTGATTTGCATCATGAACGACTGAATTACCTATTATCGCGCCTACGTTACTCACGACAATTAGTAAATATCTGAAAAAATATCCGGATTATAAAATGAATATCCAAAATTTTATCCAGGACGATTTATCCTTCACGGATATCGCTCGATCGCTTTTAGGATGCGATTCACTGGTCACGATAGTATCACCGCGATTTCGTAGGATTCTGGAGTCACGATTCTTACCCGAGTGTAAATTTCTATTTCTCTTGAAGATCCGGAGGATATCTTCAAAGGATAGCGCTATCTCGAACAGGATTAAAGTTCTCGAAATATTCTCTCTCTCTCTCTCTCTCTCTCTCCCGCTTTTGCGCATACGCAATAGGCGCGTTCGCAGGAGCGGAAACTTGTTTATGGCTCGTCGAGAGAGTCGCAGACGACTCGCCAAAGGTAAATTGAAGATCTCGTTTAAGTGTTCCCGTGCCGCGCCGCTCTGAGTAAGTTTTATCGCTACGGGGGTCGAGCTAAACTAAAAGCACGGTATGGCGTTCCTTTCATTTTGCGCGAGCCACGACTCGACGAATCGAGCCGTCGGGACATTCTCGTCAACGAGCTCAAGTGTTTCGGCTGATTTAAATATCACTCCTCGTATCTTTCGAGCAAGTGGATCCGCCATGTTATAATCCTATATTGAGAATATTTCTTCGGCAGAATAATTTATGTATTCGCAAAATTTCGCATTGATCGTTTTCAAAGTGATGGAATTATTTATAAAGCGATCAAGAGTACGACAGAAGAATATTATCGGAATAAATTTAAAGGTTTGTTGAGAATAAATTTGCGAATATAATTTATTTTATGCACCTAAATTTTTGACAGTTATATAATTATTAAGCTGAATGTTTTAAATTTTAAATTAATGTTTAATTGTTTGTTGTCATTATTTTTAATTTTTTTTTTTTTAATGTGTGCTGTACGTATGTGAGTATCAAAGTATCGACTAATGAAGAATACGACTAAATTAGAATAAGAGAAGAATAATATTTTCTTTTATCTCGATGAAATAAAAAGCAAAGCGATGCTGCTTTGTAAGAGCAAGTGGACCGAAACAATCTCAATAGCTCTTCCGCGATAATATCATTTCAAGGTACTCGCGCGAGACACATTTCATGAATTCTATTTAATTAAATCTTTGCTACAAATTTACTCATGATTATCACGAATCGACTAGCAAATTAGATCTTGAAAAATGTGGAGGATTATTCTGCTTGTAATATAAACATTAGACATGCCAGACTCTTAATTTTCTTTTTTACGTTATTAAATTACAAAATTATTTTAATTAATTTACCCATCTGGATAAGTAAATTTTTCAAAGCTAATAGTGAAAAAATATTTTGTGAATAAAATTTATTTGAAAATTTAAATCTTAATAAAATTTCAAATATAAAATTTAAATTATTGTTTTCTTTAATATAAATAATCATGGAATAAAGCCCGATAAATGAATTGACTTTAATAAATGTCGCCGGATAAAAGCATTTTTGTAATGAAACGAAACTAATTTGTGCGAAAGCTCTCGCAATGTTTGAGAATGACATATTTTTGACCAAATACGAAGGAAAAAAAAGCAAATAATAGACATGTTTAGCCATTGTACACGGCAATTACAAGATGACGATTTATTCGGTAACAAGCTTGGACAGTTGTAGAAATTCGTTGCATTGTATTCGGAACGCAGTTTGATCGGAAGTGAGTTTAGTCAGGGCGATTCACTTTGACAGAGGTGCGATTCGAATCGATTGCTGAATTGTGCAGTAAAACTGTTATTCTCACAACAATGTTTCCGCTATTTTTATCTTTTATATAACTGTTTTCAAACGAGCTTTTTGTTCAAGTCAACAACAAGCTGAAGCGTACAATAATTACCAATAGAAAAAATAATTACAATAGAAAAAAATTGACACGTTGTCAATTGAATTGAAGGAAAGTAGAGAGTTCGTTTTCATTGTTTTTTTTTTTTCTTTTTCTTTTAATGCTTGCATAATTTTAGATGTGGTTATTCTTTTGCCCGTTAGGAAGGTAAGTGGCGAGAAATGGGGAACAAAATGTAATTTATTCACCCTAATCTAAGGACTGTGCGTTTCATGGTTAAAATCGAGAGTACGTTCGCCGTGATATATTGTATACGATTTACATAGAAAGCGACTTATCTATCGCGTGCAGAGCGAATCCTTCCTCTTACAAGTAACTCCGCGTCGTCACCTTGCCGATTACTTCCCGCGAATACATATTAAATAGGTCGCTGCTCTCGCTTGTCTCGTTTATACGCAGACGTAAATCGAATAACAATGGCAAAAACATTGGCAAAATCATTTGCCAAATTTTCACGATGCGTTTGCGTGCGTTTTGCGTGGGATATACACGTCTTTAATTATCCAAGATTTATAAAAAGCAATTGTATTGATTTGCATGAGACAGAAGGAATTGTCGGGATGAATATCTGCTTGGCGATTCACAAAAAGTATTGGGGATCCGCGATAAATTACGACCGTCTCGCGACTTAATTAAATTAATAATTATATTACTCCGATATCTATGGCTGATGAAATTTACAGCCGAATAAGAATAAAATGCCGTTCTTCGACTTCGTTTAATCTCGCATACGAAGCGATCTTCGTGCCATTGATATTCAAACTTGGTTTCAAAAATCTCAAGATTTAATGTAGCCTCGGTGACTTTAAGCGAGTCACGCGCTATCATTGAGTTTTTCATATTTAATCGTCTCATTTTCATTTTCATGTCTCGGCTGTGCAATAATTTTGCAACTGATATCTAAATATTTAAATAGTGTTTGCATGCAATCAATGTTATTCAAAGTATCCTTCTTTTTAAAAGTAAGACTTTTACTCTTAAGATATGTATGACGCTCTATATAAACATTTAATGATGTATCCTTGAATTATCGTATTGTGAATTTTTGTAAATTTGCCAGCAAGAAAGAAAAAATATCAGGATTAAAGAACCAAACAATTAAGAAAATAATCATTAAAAGTATCTGATGAACATTGAAAACTCAAGGATTTTAGTATTTTAAATTAATGCAATCATCGCATTGTCTATTTAGTGATAAATTTAACAATCTTATTTTTAGTTTTATCGATTTACATCATGTAAAAGTGGTATTATTGCGAGATAAGAATCAAACGATCGCATTTAATACAATACTAGACATAAAAGGAGAGAACGTGAGCCAAAGGGAAAGGGACGACACCTAGGGTGCGAGGAAGGAGAGAAACGTGTTAAACGGGAATTCAAGACCCAGCTGCGAGAATCAGTCCCAGCAGCAAGTCCACTTTTTCAAACGTTACAAGAGTGCCAAGAAGCTGTCCGAGACATTTTGAAATTTTATCGAGCATTTTATCGTATTCCATTGAGAGGTGAATGCCGAAAGTGCTTCACTTTTGCGACAACGTTTACGACGCACTTTGATTGCTGCAGAAGCCAAGTATACCTTCAAGTTACTTTCTTTCATTCTACTTTCTTTTGTGACACTACATGTCAAACGTTTTTTTGTTCTTACATCCATTGATGGCTTGTTATTGCTTGACTGATGAATGATTGACTGGTAAATTGATCCTTTAGTATTTATTTGATATGAAATTTAATTTTCGTTTGTATTACTTAAACATTGAATCATAAATAAAATTCAGAATACTATTGGTTGAATATTACATTTTCGATTATCGGAACGATGAATGAAAATAACTGATTATTTTATATGGCATTAATTGAATATTATTTTCACTGCTATCAATCGATTACCGAACGGCGCATAGTAGAAAAAGGGGGCTTGTGTTTGGTTCTTACGCTCACAGGTTTTCAATTTCTCATCATGAAAATATTCTGATAGGAAAAAGCGAAACAACTGGTTGCGTATGCGAGAAAAGGAAAGGAAATATATGTAACGCAGGAAAATGTAAAGCCATGACGGCTACGCGTAGAAAGTGTTGAAACCCCTAGCCGGCATTTGCATTTCTTCCTACGACGTCCTTTGAATAACAAATAAGCTCCCCCCGGCCGCAAACGAATGCGTGCGATATCTTGCACAAGGATGCGGATGATAATAATAATAATAATAAAAGCAGAGAGAGAGAGAGAGAGAGAGAGAGAGTTTGCTGTTATGTTTATTCCGATTCTCAGAACGCAAATTATGTAAGTTGTGTTACAGTTGTAGAAATACGCGTGTATAGTTAAATTGTTTTGAATCTTATTTGATTACTTATTTACATTTTAAATGAGAGAGAATTTGGCATGCTTGCGTGTATGTGTCTATAAAGCACTGATTCTAACTTACAGCTTTTGATAAAAACAAAATGCTCGCGCGTTTAAGGAAAGTTAATAGAGCAAATATTTTATATATACATATATACATATATATATATACACACATATATACATGTGTTATATTAAAAAAAAATATATAAAAATTACTTTTTTACATTTCAATTTGAAATAATGGCATAAAGACAACTGAGAAATATTTCATTAAAATAGTATATTTCATTTTTGATGTTATTAAAAAAATTGAAATTACAAATTATCTTAGATGTACATTGATATTTTTGACTTATCAAAAAATTTTGAAGATTATATAGAAATGTCATGATAATAATAATTTGAATAATGAAGAATTACTTCTTTGCAAACTAGTATCATGCATCTTTTTATTTTTCGCTGTTCTATCTTCCTTATCCACAAATCGTTGGTGGCACGGTAAAAGGAAGAAGGTGGTTGTGGATTTGAAGAATTTCTGGTACTGAGTCCCAACGACTATAATCACAAAGATTTATTATCACTGAAAGAAGGAGAAGAAAGTAGCAGGTGCAATTCCCACGATATTCAAGAGAGAAATTAAATAAAGAACAGGACTTTTTAAAAAAACGACAAAAAACATTGAACATTTCTTATTTTTCCTGTTTTTAGTTCCCCTTTCGTAGCTCATTCCTAAACTCTCTTTCTCTCTTTTTCACTTTCTCTCTTTCTGCCAAATTTAAAGAAATTAAATTTCTATTTTAAATATAATACTTTGTTTATTTTGCTCGAAATCGAAAAATCTGTGTGAATTATAACTCAACAAAGTTATCAATTTTTTTTAAATTGATTTTTCCATCTCCAACAAGATATTTTATATCAATAAATAATTATTAACTAGTAAGAGAAAAAAATTTTCTTTTACCAGATATAATAATTTTTCAACATGTGGCTGTTAATTTTTAAAGTTTTTCGAAAATATTCATAATTGAGGCCATTTTAATTTTACAAATTACTAGCTCGACTACTTATCCGTGGCAGAGAAAATCGGGTGTAGTTTCCACCCGAGTTGCATAGTGATCTTTAACGAGGTGTCCACTCCGCAAAGTTCTACCGACGCGTTTGCAGTAAATTTGTCAATCCGACGACGTACCGGGAAAATTGCGCGTCGCGTTTATGCAATATTCATACACGGTACACAAGCGGAATGCTGTTGATCCAATAGAGAAACGAATTAAAACGTCGCTATGAACAACAGAGAAAGATTCTAGAGCAATTTTTTTTTGTAATATAATTCGAAAAGCTAGTACAGAAAATATTTTGAAAAACTATTTTATTTAACAATTAAATTTTTTCTTAAATTCAGTTTTATTCTACGATAATAAGATTGCGCGGAGAAACATTGCTTTAAAAAGTTGTAATAAAATCATTTAATATGAAAGGAATTAAAAATTTATTAAAAACATGCAACTTTCTATAGGTACTAAATTTAGAAACGATTTTTTCTTTCTAGATATTTATAATAAGACGATACAGTTAGATCTATTGTTAAAGGAGAAAAATTGGGCATTAGATGGCAGTTTGAGAGAGAATAGAATCGCGAACTTGTTAAGGGGAGCCGCACAATCGAGAGGATGAAGACGTGTAGCGGCATAGAAAAGAAACTTCCGCCGGGAATCCTAAGTATGCTAGCAATTAAATTCTCGAGCGTGTTCAAAACGAGCCTCGGCGTTACCTAGCGGACGCTCGCGCTATGAGCGGAATTCACTCTTTACTCTCTAATTTGTCTTGAGGTAAAATATATCTCTCACCCATCCATTGCGAGCCGCTGCCGACGACGTCATCAATCTGCGAGAAGCCGAAGAGAGTAACGGAATCGCGGAGCACTGTGCACTAAAGTATTATCACTCTGTCGTTTCTTTCATATCCAATAGCGTCAAATAATTTTAATCAAGTGTTTTAAATGTTTGCAATGTATCGTTTGCATTTTTAAGATTCATAGAATAATATATTGCTATTTTTGAATATTAAATATAGCGCAATAAATATCGATATAAATACAATTATTATACATGTATAAATAAAAGTTAAAATATTTTACAGAATTAAGTATCAGGTATAATTTCTGCAAAATTAAGTATCATTTAATTTTTGCAAAGGATTTATTATAATGATAAATTTTTACTTAGAACTTAATATTATAACATTAAGGATATTTAATGTTATTTAAAAAAAATACCAAAAAATGTGGTTTTTAATTAAGTTTTTAAAAAACAATAATCATTCCAACTTTTGTAAAATTCGCAAAAATTGATAATTTAAAGTAAGAATATGCAATTGTTTTATACATGTATAAAAATTGAAAAGTAAGTAAATTGTACTGGAGTTTGAAAGCTTAACGGTGCGATTCGTGATCGTAATCAACTACTGCAACTGCAGTCGTGTCGAGACTCAATTGAGAGAACCCTTTCCGCGACCTAAATTCACCTTGACGAAGTAAATCCAGATTGATTGGAGTAGACAATACTTTTTCCCTGTCACGATTACGCAAGCGTTCATGGTGAAGCATCACATCGAGAATCATACCGAATGCAACTGAATGCAGATATCGACGGCTAGAAACATATAGAAAATTATCGCTCGAGAATATATCTCGATTGGATAAAAATTTTATTGATTGACATCGCTGAACGTATCACGACGGTAAATCCATGTAGGGATTTACTGTAGAAAATTACACTTGGGGCTCAACGACACAAAAGGCACAAAAATCCATTAATACTTTTTTCTTTTTATTTTTAATAGAATTTCTATACAGCTTTGGATATAGATCGCACACATACGCACAATAACTAAAATAAATTTATTACAGAGCATGCTTGTATGTCTAACTTTAGAATTATCGACATTTTTCTTAGAGTGTTAAGGAAAAAATTTTATAATACACATTTTCCGCGATTGGATGTTATAATTTTAATATCTTTACACAATAAACTTTATGCAATTAAATTCATATTTTTTCCAATACACATTTTCTTTGATTAATTTATAATTAATTTCTCTTTTCTTTTCGTATGCAAAGCTTTAAAAAAATGATGTCTATGTTTGTAGAAATATGAGCCAGCAACAATCAATTTAGTTGCAATATTTATACCATGAACTGTCAACAGGAATATTCATGTGTGTAGTACTGTATTATGAAATGAAAATTAGAATCGCAAAATGCACAAGTAACGAATGATATTTTGATGTATCGCTTATAATGTCTGTATTAATATGAATGAATGTCAAAGAGCATCGCGTATTTTTAATTACGCTAACGCAACGCCATTTGATCGGAATTAATTAATTAATCAATTAGGCGAACATCCGATGAACGTTTATTTTATCGCTTATAAAAGGCGTAAAATTTTCATAATTTCCATATTTTAAGTTATTTCTTTGAAAGTAAATGCAACATTTACATGCAAGTTTTGTTATTTCAAATATTGAGATATTTGATAAAAATATTTTTTTTTCTTAAGTTTTATATTATATTATAAAATAATTTGTCAATGTTATTAAAATAAAATTGATATTCTCTTATAAACTCAAACTCACTTCTTTGTTTTCTCACTAATATTTATATCTCTTTCATAATTCAAATTATTCAAAATATTGCCAACAATTTATTTTTACTCGGTTGCAATCAAATAAATAATATTGGAGAAATAAGATTGCAAACGTAAAGAAAGAGCTTCCAAGTTTCAAATTTATCTCCCGAGATTTATTTCTCGAAAAATTAGATTTAGCTGCACATTACGAGTATAATCCAAGTTGTGAGTAAATGTTGACATCTCTAGAAAAGTTTATTTCGGCAATTGTTCAACGAGATTGCGATCGAAGAGATCGCGTTTTTGCTTCGCGAAATGAAACGAGAGCGATCCGATCGTTCTAATGCGATTGGCGTTATAATATCTCGCAAGTTTAATTTCGTGCGGAATAATGTCCGCCGTGTGCGAGATTAATATCGAAATATCATGCGGATTACTTTGGAGATATCGTATCTGAATTCGCGGCGCATTATAAACTTTCATTTCGACCTCGGTTGCATCGGAGGAACACGGGAGATAAGAGTAGGTCACTGCGCATTCGACAAATATCGCGCTAACATAAGATGCGGCCTGGATTTACCGCAAGGAAACCTGACTGGTGACCGTACATTAACTGTACGCGACGATGTAAATTTAATTTTTCTATGAGCCGAGATGTTTCAGAGAGCATTCTATGAGGATTGTGGGACTGATGGCTTTTCAACTACAATCTAACGATGATTTGTGTGATACAATTTTACGATCAGCTATATATTAGCTATATGTTTATGTATTAACTATATCTATATTAGAGGAGAAAGATCCCAAAATTAACATCGATCTCTCGTAAACCAATGCATGTTTCTCAGCATTCAAGTACTGTATTTTATTAAAGTTAATATGAATTTAGTCCGCTTAACTCACCTATAAAAATCTATTAGTTTATACATTTAAAGCTCGTTTATACATTTAATTAACTTGCATTAAAAGTTTCTAAATTTTAAAAGATTTTCTCCTGTGATTTTTGTTGGCCAAAATGTAACATGTAATCCATATAGCGTGCTTATCCAGTACTAATGGACATCTTTATTTAATAATATTACGTTATTGGATATTACGTTAATGAATTTTATATTATAATTATAGAATTCTTACTCTGATTCTTTTCTTTTTATTTTTTGCTATATTTTTGTAATTTTCTGTGAATATACAAAGTTCTAGAAAACAATTTTTTCCAAGTTTTAATTTTCGTCCGCTTTTAAAAAGCATCATTTTTCAAAAGTTTGGAACAATATTAAAAATATACAATCTGATAAGAAGCAATCTCTAATAACTATCTGTAGATACAATTTTTCTTATTTAGAATTTTTAGCCCACATATTTTTTATATAATTTAATTTTATATATTTTATATAATTTATTTTTAATTATATATTTTTTATAATGTAAAAAAATTGGATTGTATTATTTTTTTTTAATTTTATTATAAAATGAAATATATGATGTATGCATATCAAAAAAGTATCGTAAAAATAATGCAATTGTCTATATTTTTATTATAGTTAATTGTATATTATCTGCATTAAATGTTATACGCATACATATATATATAACACGCAAACTATATTATATTAGGAGTAATTTTATTAACTGTAAATCAATATTTATTACGATGAGCATATTACGCGAAATCTCAGAAATATTTTACAATAAAATATAATGGTATTTTTTTTACACCCTATTCCGATAAATAATCCATTTGAAGCAGTTGCCGAAATTTTGAAATTTTATACGAATATTTCTTGCCACTGTGCAATCGATCTAAGGGCACTGACTAAGGAAATGAGGAAAAAAACAAGAGATAGAATCTCTTTGCGCTTAGAGGCACGCGTTGCAAATTTCATCCATGATCCACGTAGGAGGATCGAGGAGCACCGCGTGCACGAAATCGAGATCGCGAATGCGAGCGTTTTTTCGGAGCGCGGTTTCAAGGAGCGTTAAAATTTACAGAAAGAGATCTCGGACTTTCCCGTGGACAACCCGACGAGAGAAATGTCGATCGGGTTTTCCACGGCTGTGAGACCATTACATTTCTGTCGCGGCGAACGGCTGCGTGCGCGTCCGTTAACTCCGCTCACACAGATTCCCGCGGCACCGTAAAAGGGTTGACTTTCACCAAGAATCAAATGCGCGTAAGTGGGCGTAATCAGAGTTGTGTCACACACAAAAAAAAAAAGAGAGGCAGACGGAGAGATAACCGGACTTCTCGGTTCGAAAGCGTAGAACGAAGCGACAAACGAGCAGCAGCAACGACGCGAGGGAAAAGGTAAACAGAGCCGTCGCGCACTCGGCGACCGCCGCGGCAAGACTGGGGTCTGCTGTGCCCGGCCGGGGTAGCTGCCATGGCAACCCGACCACCCCCGAAAGCTTCGTCTCTTCTCTCCCGTCCGTCTGTCCATCCCGTGTTTCGCGCACTCGCCCTCGCTCGTGCTCTCCTCCACCGCGGCGCAACGCGTGCGGCGGCGTCTCTTCCTCTTCTCCGCTCTCATCTCTCGCTCACTACCCCATTCTCTCTCTCTCTCTCTCTTTCTCTCTCATTTGCTTCTCTACCGATGGTCCTCAAACCGATACCCATTCGCGATCCTCGAGCAAACGGAGTGCAGATGCTCGTTCGAAAAGGGATATCCCCGTTTGGGATACATTTAGAGATGCTGGTGGTACTTGGGAGCACCAAGTATTATTCGGACCGATACACCGAGTAATACAGTTTGCAACGAGGCTTAAGGTATTGTCTCGACAACTTTGCCCCCTCCTCCCCTCTCCTCATCCGCTGTCATAACGATCTCTCTTTCTCGAGCCGATATACCCACTCGATATCTTCGCTAAAACGAAGCGCAGATGCTCGTGCGGAAAGAGTGTATCGATGTATCTTTGCTTTGAATATGTAAGGATCAAAAGAGATGCTCAAGATACATTGACACTCCCATTTCCGATACCGAGAATGGCTGTTGTGTATCGTGATAACTCGAGACACTTTCTCAGAATATCTCTTTTCCGGGAGGCCAGTTTGTCTGGCGGTGCACAGCTGCATCCGACTCTTAAAATATCAAACTTTTAAGTATCAATTTATTCTCTTTCTTTCTCTCCATCTCTTTCTCATAATTGTAACAAGTTATAATTATTATAGGAAAGATAATGTAGAATGTACGGATATTAGGTCTCATAATCTCTCTTTTCTTTTCATTTTATCTCTCTTCCATCTTTTATCTTCGATAGCATTCAAACTTACATACAGATAGTGATAGATTCTCAAGGTATTAATAAATAATGCATGGCTTTATCTCTGCGTTCATGTTTTCCTCTCAAATATCTAACATTATTTTTAGAGCTTTTTAGTTTTCGAGTGTCGGGAGAGAAATCGCGGGAAAACCACCGCTACCAAGGAGAGTTCTGGTCTAGCCGCTTCTCTCTGTAACCCGCTACAAACTCGCCATTCCAACATCCTGTTTGTCTTCTCCGAAATAATGCTCCGCGACGTAGACGGCGACGTAAAACGCTTTACGCCAAGTTTTGTCCGGGACGTTTAAGACTTCCATTTGAGGCAAGTGACAAATTTCGACAAAACATTGGAGGGAAACGTGTTCAAAAATTACTTCGATAGGACGATTTGCACTCTTCGTATCACTTTGTTTGCTCGTAAGCTATTCAAGTTTGAGCAAATCGCAATTATTTATGGATGAAGCAAGCAAACATACAAGACAATGGTTTGCATCTAATTTTTAAAATATCAAAATCTTACGTTTATATTTTTATATTATTTCCCTTTTTTACAATTTATTGTTAGATTAAAACACATTGGTCGTCACAAAAATTACAAATAATCTTCAATTTTTATTGTTAAATTACAAAGAATATTAGATGTTATCCAGATATATTCAATTCATTTTTTTTTGCAAATTTCTTTAAATTTAAGAGCTATCGTAATACTATATTATTTTATAATATATTATTTTTTTCTTTTCTTCCTTTGTTCATGATTCTTAATATATCTAAATATTACATTAATATTTAAAAATTATTAAAGAAATCTTTATTAAATGTTTAATATTTTTCTAGAATATATATATATATATATATATATATATATATATATATATAACATCTTTTTTTTCGATAAAATTCTAAAAATTATTTAATTATGAGATTATTGAATTTTATAACTATGTTAAATTGTTAAACGAATCTGGGATAGAGATAATATTCTTTGAGAACAACATTTCGAGATTTATTAAAGAATAGAAGAAAAAGGAAAAAGAAAAAGGAAAAGAAATTGAGAGAGAGAGAGAGAGAGAGATAAAGAAAATAATTTTTTCATGGATTTTTCTCGTGACTTTCGATTTTTATTCCTTTTCTGCAATTTTGCGTCTGGTTCCCTTTCATACGTCCTGGTGAAAGTCATTTTCAAGTCTCAAAGACGCGCGCGATATTTCCGACGATCTTAGATCCTACGTAAGAAACTGTTACGCGGTTTCCTTTTAAAGTAAAATTCCCTGTGGAATCCCGTGGTTAGCTGAAGGGTAATCGAGAATTTCCGCCTTGTGGAATCTTCGATCATCATCGATAATTGAGTTATCGTTTTAACACTATTAAATACATCTCTATGGACCATTTGGTTGACTTCAATAGCACGCTTGTGAAGTTTACATCAAATACATTTTGCAATTCTCTCCCTCTTTCTCTCTCTCTCTCTCTCTCTCTCTCTCTCTCTGTCTTTTTTCTTTTTTTGCTCTCTCTTTTTTTAATCTTTCATCTCTTTTGATATTTTTTCTTTTATTTAACTCGTGCTTGGTTTTAGATTTTTCATACCTTTTTATCGTTTCTTCGCGTAACCAAAATATACTGCACTCGAAAAATTTGTTGTAATAAAAAAGTTATGTGCAAAGTTTATGAAAACAAATTTTTTTTTGCATACAACATAACTTACATGTCATGCTTCTGATATTTATTTAATATAAAATTCGAGTCTATTTATCTAATAATTCTACCGTTTATTTATCTAAATGTGAAAAGAAAAATAATTAAAAATAAAAATTGAATGTCTATTTGCGTTCGTATTTCTATATTCACTCATAAAAGCGATGAACTACACTTGAATGGATTTTCAGTTTATGAATTTTTCAATTGATGTTTTTAGTACTGCGGTTTAAGCAACTCTCGCGTTGCGATAATAAGATTCGAGTTGCTTCGTAAGATATTCGGGGATATTATAGAATTTTTAAGCCAAGGGCGAGAGCATCGCTACACCGATACTTTCCTTGTTGCTTTTATTTCGTTGAAGAATAATTCAGTACTACTTCTCGTATTCTTATAGTTTACGACAAAGGAAAAGAATAAAGTGACGCAATGAGAGTAAAAGGTAAGAGACATTAATATAAATTTGAAAGGAAGATCTTCCATTTTATATTAAATAAAAAGCATTAATTTGTTGCATGCGAATTTAATATTCTCGTATTTTTTAATCGAGAAATAATTTATTTCCATATATATTTATCAAATTTATTGAATTTTTAAAGAAATAATATATTTATTAACTTTTTTCTTTAATATTGATTTTATTTTGGTCATGTAGAGTGATATCATTATTACGTACAGATAATTTAAATTCCGGGACGTAAAATTTTGCAATATTTTTTAACGAAAGACTGATTGTGTGTGTGTGTGTGTGTGTGTGTGTGTGTGTGTGTGTGTGTGCGATATCGGTAAAAATTCCTCGCTATTCAATCATTATTTTTAGTATTAATGTGAGTGCCTCTGTAGCTATTGTAGCTATGCATTGCATTGTGTTGCTACGCGCGGGGCTTAAAGCGTTATCATTGAGCACATTAGCCTTACCGAGCTCAAGGTGTTAATGGACGCAAGATCGATACATATCTTCGGTCAATTTTATAACAAAGAATTGCTATAAAAAAGAGTGAAAAAATGTACCTAGAAATATACGCTAAGAAAAATATTAAAATTATACATGCTGCGTGAGTGTGTATGCGTGCCCCAGATGCGTCATATTTTATTTTTATTGCAAACATCAAAAAAGACAAACTAAGAAGAATTGATTTTTAGTAATAAGTATCGCTTTTATAAACAAACGACAATTATAAAGTCTTGAAGGAACTTTTTGAATATAAATTATTAACTCAATCTTCGTTTAATATAATATATGTGTTGCGTAATATTATTATAATTGAAGAATCGATTATATTTATACTGTTGAAAAAATGAAAAAATAAAGAAAGTGAAAGATGACAAATTTATATCAAAGAAGAATTGCCTTCAAACCCTTCAATACGTCTAGGAAATATACATATATCTTCTTAGTTATATACATATGTAACTAAATGGGAATATATATACACTTATATGTATAATATTTCTCAGTTAACACTATCGGCGTATAACGATTAACTTAAATATAGAGGAAACACAAAATGAATGCTATTTTCGCTTTTTCAGTTAGGAGCAATATAATCTGGATTACCATGCAATTTTTTAAATTTATCATTCGAAATAACTTGAAAATTACATTACGGGTAAAACGCGTGTCTTAACGTTACGATTCACGGTTTCCATATTTTCATAGCTCTACGCTGCCATTTATGCAGGATCGGCATTATAATGTAAACGCAAAATGCATTAGCCGCGGCGAGGCGGGCGTAAAGCCCGCGAATTTATTCGGAGATTCTACTGGCAACGAACGAGTGATGTGATACCTGGGAATGAACAGGGCTGACTCTAGTATGCCTTGCACCCTATTCGTGCTGTTGAATTATTGAATACAATAGTGTGGAAAAATTGCATCTACCTTATTGTTAATAATTAAGAGAGCTGCTCTTATTATCTAAATTTTTTAATAGATATTATCTCATCATTTGTTTTGGGCATAATTATCGCGAATATTTTTCGTCCTTCACAATAAAATTTTCCTAGTTATTACATTTCCAATGTCCTGAATCTTCTGAGGCGCGCTATAAAGTTTACATTTCTTACTTTCGCCTCTCTTGTCGTTCCGAACTGACTACTCGTGCATCCACGGAATGCGCCCAGCTCCGTCGTTTTATCGTCCCCAATGAAAAAAGGATGTAGGTTCGAATGGAGCCGCCTCGCCTGCTCGCCCGTTTCTCCTAGTCGACCGGGATGGATTACAAAGAAACAGCTCCTAGGAATGTCGGCTGTTCCATCTCGTGCGTGAGCGCTTTTTCTCGAGTTTCTTTCCTCCGCGAGATGTTCGATACTCTACGTCGGTCGGGGCGAACGGCTTTATTGCTGCGAGTCAGGCCGTGTATCTAAATATTCTCTGTTGGTCTCTTTTATACGCGATGTTCCAACGTCAATTTTCTTTTCCCGGATCTTTATTTCCGCTTTATTACGAAACTCTAATTGAAGGTACACGGTCCGTTATTTTCTTGCCACGTGAAAGCTCGGAAAACTCGCCATTTTTACGCGACACAGTGTGAAGTTTACTTAGAACTGATCTCTCTATTTTACACAAGCCTAAATTATATGTATATGTATACGTGTGTGTAGCTTTAGACATTATTCACATTATTCAATAGCAGGAATTTTCAACAAACGATGAAAGCTTCTTGTTAAATAATATACAATATTTATATGTAATTAAACAATATGTATGTTTTTCACAAAATTATTAAATTTTTTATTAGATTTCTTTTACAATTCAAAATTATTTTTTTTTTTTTAAAGAAGAAAATGTCAATAAAGCATTGATGAATATGTATATTGTATATATTCTACATAGAGAGTTGTATGATAAATATAGTATTTTTTATATATGTTTAAAATAAGAAACAATATTTATATAAATAAATTTTTATATAAATAAATTTGGAAACAAATCAGATACAGCATTTTGTTAAAGTTCTGCACTCGAATAATAATTAATATAGGGATATATTATGTTAAGTTTAACATATTATATTTAAACATATTTGTAAATAGAAATATAATTTTTATTTTACTAAAAACTTTGCTTTGTTATATCAAAGAAAAAAAATTGCATAAGCGACAGTAACAAAAGATGTGATTTGCGGACAAACTTTTATATACAAAATACCGTCGCAAAAAGCGCGGATTATGCTTTTATCCGCAATATTTCGACACCGTTAAAAGCTCTTTTAATTGACTTGATTAGATTACATACATAACGAAGTTTCCTACAAAACATCGACCTGTGTCAATGTGTGCGACAAATATGATCATGCCTTTTATTTGATGGAAAAGGCGCACATAATTCTTTTATTCCAGTAAAAAAAAAATATTTTTTTTAAATTAAAATAACAGAAACTGTATGAGCAGCAGTTGGAAATGATTCGCGAAAAGATTTCTATAGCGTATAGTAAAAGAACATATGATAGACAATTTTGTTTTGTGAATGCTATCGTTGAGATTTTGCGCAATAAGTTGTTCTAAAATTATGGCAAAACGACGTTTGTATTATCTCGACGAGGCATGTGAGCAATGTCGCGCGTGCAAAATACGGATTTATTTCAATCCGATTGTTCCGGTTACGATTGTCTTAAACGTATCCCTCGCTCTTAGAAGGTAATTATTACTACGGCGTGATAAATATATCTTAACGCTATGTCTGAAATGTCCTTCCTCTTCCGTTTACTAGTAGAAGTAGCTCTCTGTTTCTCCAGAGTCTTCTTCGCTCTCCTTCGACACTCAGTTCTCTTGCTCGAAAGGATTTAAACGCAGATGTACGAAATTGTCCAAGCAACTCGGGTGTAATCCATGCGGATAATCAAATAGGCAAATTTCCGCCCCTTTTGCGTCGCGGCGCGAATCGAGCTCCCCCAACATCGCTTAGTTCGCTGCGATCGTTTATACCGAATAAATAGATTTCGGTCTGTAGCACAAGATGTAGCAAGAACAGGTGAAACCGCAATAGTAATTTTCCATTATATAAGAGAGAGAGAGAGAGAGAGAGAGAGAGAGAGAATTCTGGATTCTGGATTAACTGAATTAAAGTCTCAAGCATATTATACACATGAGAAAATTTACAACTGGATAAAGTAAATTTATACCAATTTTTTTTCACCGCAATGCATTACAAAAGATTTTATTTTTAGAGAAAGAGCGGGAAAAGATAGGAAACATACCAGTTTTTCGGACCAAGTAGAATCAGTCAGATTCTAGTCAGGCAACGCAAGTAGAATAAGACAAAGATAGGAAACGTACTAGTTTTTCGGACAAGTAAAATTGCTCGGATCTTAGTCAGACATTTTTAAATGAGATTAGGCTGAGTTTGTCTAACATATCGCCGAGAAGAAATACGAGCAAGTGCTCTTAATTACCCCTTAATTATCCTTGCCGGAATAGTCATTAATTTTCACTGATCGCCGAAAGGCCGCAGTCGCGAGAGAACCTGTCACTTTTTCTATATATTTATAATAGCAAATATATTTATAAAGTAGCTCGACCATATACACATTTTCCAAAGAAACCTCAAAAAAAAAAAAAAAAGAAACACGAGAATTTACGTGATAAAATTTACAAATTGTTATAAATACAAAAAAATAACGTATTACTTTTTCAATCTTTTAAAGATTTAAGAAAATAGATGAAACACATCTGACATTTTTCATGTTAAATGCGTGATCCAAGTATAAAATTTCCTACGAAAGAGAAGGAATAAACGTGATATTTGTGCAAACGTTAATATCTGCGCGCGAACCAAAGCAATCCATTCTCGCATAAACGTGAGAAGACAGAGGTAAACAATTAATTTTACCGCTAAATATACTTAAAGCTATCGTTATAAATGGCACACTTATTCACGGTAACACATCGCAATTATTCGCCGATATACACGTGCTTGCGTGCTCGGTGTATATTAAATTCTGTGTAATAAATAGACTACAATGGCGGTACATTTTCGAGATTGTTGACGTTGTTCGTCCGCATCTAAATCGCATAATTAGATTTTCCTATGCTGTCACTTTGCGGCAAATTGATTGACGTCCTTTAAAAATCTCCTTTAATTGATAGAACGCGTTGCATGTTTCAATATCTTGAACGCCCAAAGAAAGCATAGAATATGAATTAATAACAGGGGAAAGCAGTGGAAATTTAATAAATAACAAGATGCAAAACTATTTTATTTGACATAATTGTTATAGCAAAGTGATCTTTATGAAGTAGCATGCACATATTTTCACGTAAAAAATATTGTTTCAGAAACAGAAAATATATTATATTGTACTATTTTTACAATTATTATTTTTACTAACAAGAATATTTATATATAAATATAAATTTATCTACAAACGCACATTTTTTTTTTACTATTATTTGTGCTATTTGAATGCAGATTGCAAAATATGAACAAAAACTAGAGAAAAAATATAATTTGTGAGAGGAAAGCATAGGTGGAGATAATAATTAGAAATTAAAATCTACTAATAAAGAGTTGTAAGTTTTGATAACATATAAACTTATTTTTTATAACATCTTATTAAGATTGTGTATTAATTTTTCAAATTTTGCCTTTTATAAAGTAATTTCGCGACGATGATATTTGCTGATTTATCTTACATTATATCTTTGAAGATGCTAGATAAATTATAAAATACTCGGCTAAACAAGAGTTATCGAAACTTTACAAAATATCTCGCAAGCAGATTAAATTTGATGTATATTTGTTAATTACAATTATGGATTCACAATGCATATAATGATAATGTAAGTAAAGGCAGTGCTATATATAAGTAAGTAGTGATATATATATATATATATATATATATATATATATATATATATATATAATTTAATGTAGTGATATATAAAATTTATATTTATTAATTTCAGTTAGTAACTAATTAGTAAATCCATGTATATATAAGATATGAATACACATGATGTGTGTTGTTCTCGAGCATACGGTTTCAAATCAAATGAATATTTTGGCATGATCGATTATAATCTTGTATTTGAGTATTTCCGCTGTTATGTACAAAGTAAATAGCCTTTAACTGTAATACGACGTAACGTTGATCCTCTAATGAATTCATTACATTAATGCTCCACGCAAATCAATACATAGGTGAGTAAACATGGTCTAATGTATATATACTCATCGATCGTTGAAATTATGACGATTTCCCCAATGAATCCGGTCAACACAATATTCTTCCGGTTGCAAAACTATTATATTTATCATTGAGTAAATTGTGTCTCATATGGATACATATTCAACATATTATCACATATCCCAGCAAGAATTCGCTATTCTGTCACCGCTCTATGAATGCGTCACTTAAGAGACATCGAGCAGAGAAATTCGCATGTACATAGTTGCGGCGCGAAACAATGTTCCCTAACAAAGTTATGGTGGTTTTACTGGCAAATGTGAGAGATATGACAAAGATTATAAGGTTCCGTATTCCTAGAACATAAAAAAAAATTGCAGTATATTCTCTCTTTTTTTTATATTCAAGATGTAGAGTTTCAAATAGGTTTCGATTATTTAAAACACATTTAGTTTGTTAGCCAATTTTGAGCGGATCAACAAGTTTCTAAGAACAATAAAAGGGATAATTTTTTTTGAAACAAAGTATCTGTATTTCTTTTACAAAAGAGAAAAAGAGAGAGAGAGAGAGAAGAGGAGAGCGAAAGATAAGCCATGGGAAATTGGCTGAACTGCGACATCGGTTCTTTCAGTTCCTCACAATAGCACTTGCTGTTCACGTTGTATTACAAACTCCTCGGTGCGGCGGCGGAATCATTCCACGTCGATGGAAGTGAAATTTTGCCCGTTCGTGACGACCCTCGCCTGCAACCTGGCCGCACGAAAGCCCCCGGCCACGGTCGAGTTAAGCTTTGGAAAAGCTCCGAAAGCGCGCCCGGCTGCGGTTTCCCATTGCAATAAATAAAGCTGATAAGCCGGCCTCGTTGTTTGCGAACGTTTTGCTATTACTTTTTCCCCCGTCCCCCGCCTTTGCCACTATTCTTCATCGTTTCCGTGTCACGATGAACGATCGAGCCGGACCCGTAACTTCGATTCGACGCCCGATCATTCCCAGTTTGTTCGCTCGCCTCTTCACACGTTATCTGCAAATGCTTTCTCTCTCTCTCTCTCTCTCTCTCTCTCTCTCTCTCTCTTTTTCTCTTTTCACAAGGGCAGTGCAGAAATATATTTTCAATTTTAGGCTATCGATTATGATATCCGAGCAATATCGCAAATAGCGAAAACTAAAACTAGGAAGATAATAATTGGGATATATCAAAACATGTTCACATCATATAACTTTTATTTATTAAGTCTTCTCGATTCTTTACAATTTTGATTTTTGCGTGATTGTTTCTACACGTTAAGCTGATTTAAATTTTTCTGGAAAATATTTTTTGCATGTTTTATGAGAATGAAATTGAAAGAAGAAAAATATTAAGACTTACATATTATTTTGATTTTAGGTTTTAGTTTTTAGCTAAAAATTTACAATAAATATGTATATTCGCATATTTATTAGATTGCTTCTTGTCAAAATTTTACTACAATTTTGATATTATGTTTGAAATTAAAAAATGAATTTTTTTTAATTTTAATTAAAATTAAAGTTTAAATTTAAATTTAAAATAAATTTATTAAATAAAATTAACTTTTAATTTTAATAAAATTGAGTCGTTGATATCCAAAATCAATATAGCAATTAAAAAAAATTGTATAAAAATATAAAGATATAAATATAAAGATAAAAAAAATAAAAAAAAGCTAAAATAGATTTAGGAGCTATAAACATATATAACAATGTATATTTTATCAAAAGAAAGATTTCATTCTTACCGCGATTTTGAGATTACGTAATTCACCAAAGAAAGTCACAGGAAAAACACTTTTAAACTCCAAGAACTGTATAAACTGATTTAGCATATAAACGAAGAACGAATACGTAAACTATGGGCTTCTGGGTAAACTATTATAATTAAGCTCGCCAATTTCATATAGGCTTTAAAAAGAATGCAACGCTTAATTGTTGAAAAATAAAGTCAATTCACATCTATATATATTGATTTTAGATTTTTTTTTTTCCTTTAATATTATAAGCAATACTGTATGCGAAAATTTCAAAGTATTTTTTTCTCTTTTTTTTATTTAATAATATCAACTTTGACACTTAGCTGGCATTTAACTTGCCTCTAGTTTAATTGTACCCATAGAGTGTGCGTCAGGTGTGTTCGCGGCCGCGAGGAAGTGTTTGCCCATAATCTGCGGCTATCATCGGGGTTATCTTCGGTTCCTCCTGGAAATTCCTCCCGGTCGCGGCGAAATTCTGGTTACCAGACCCGATCGACCTCAAACTGACATTTCGTTCGATTGTACGACGCGCATACACACGTGCACTTCACACGTGCAAAATGGATATTAACCGCGCTCGATTATGCCTCGACACGAAGCGCTCTCAGCGCATCCTTAATCCTTCTATCTACAGACTGCGTAAGGGATTGCAGTTTGCATTCCCTCGAGAAAACAAGTTCGAACAGAGAGGCCGTCGTTATTTCGTGTGCGCGCGCGCGCGAACAGAGTTTTATGATGCAGCTTATTGATATCCGTTGTAAACTTTATAATGGACTCGTTAGTTTGAGTAAAAGAAGTTTCAAGCACGGCCAGATTTTGAAAAAAGACTTAGGCTAGCGCTTTTCATGCACTTCTTTCAGAAAAGAATCCTCTCAGAATTTAGGCCAGTGCTGAATTATTTTCAGCTTTGGTAAAATATTATATATGAAGCTCGTTTAAATGCACAAACAGATGTCGATGGTTGTTCGAATAAAAAATCACGAATAGATATCATTCGTGAAAAAACAGGAAATATATTTTTATAGAAAATCTGATAAGATATAACTTTGGTCTTGTATAATTTTCTTATCATTTATTTTATTTTGTGCTCATTAAGGTTTTACATATATAATAAATAAGATAAAGAAGTTCTAATGTTCTAAATTATATAATTAAAAAAAATAATAATTGTGCCTCAGAGAGTTAAGACAAAATGATATACATACATTGGAACTGAAAATTTCGACAATAAGTATTTTGACGCATTTGACGTTCTCAAATGCTGTAAATTATTTAAGGCACTCATGACACGCAATGCGAATAAATTTGCCAAATATATTGAATAACTTCAATCATTCTATTTTCACGAAATTAAATCGAACGCGTGCGTTCCCTTCGAATATTCCACGTCACACATGCACGATAAATCCTCTCAAAATGCCAAATTTGATTTGCATGCATAGTTATTCAGTTCAAAGAACATTAAACATATAAGGAAATATATTTTCAATTCATTCGGCATCATGCTCTTTTTAAATATTTTTAATTAATATCTTGCTGATTTATTTAATAACAATTTAATTGAAAAATTCAACTAACAAAAAAAAATCATAATTTAAAAATTATCTTTAGACTATCAGATTTTATATTTTAATTTTGCAATACTTTTATATTTTAACTTCTTTTTTTTTCTGTTTTTCTTTTATAATATATCAAATTATTATTATTTAAATAAATCTGCAAAATACCCGCTATATTGCAAAAGCATCTCATAAAGATATTGCACGATGCGATGGACATCTAGTTTGCACACATTTTCATATGAGGCTCATATTATCGTTACGCGATCGAATGAGATTTATATGATTCATTAAAGCTTTCATCGGGTATCTGGTGATATAAAGCCACGTGATTATACGCTGCCTCGATATTTTCTAGCAACCGCTTATATTTGACAGATATAAAACAACATGAAAATAAATTTTGCGATTTACATGAGCTTTTGGTGTGATGAAAACACGATATTTTGAATATTCCGCTTAGCAAATAGCCGACATAACAAAACCTAATTGCGCAAACTCAGTTTAATCTCGGGTGCAATATTATGCAACCGCATCATGATAGCCTGTAAACATTAGATGCAGTTACACAAACGTGGCAAATTGGATGTATAAAAAGCGCCGATAATGAAACATTTTATTTTTCTCAATAAAAATGCAGCACATTTATCCATCATCTTACTTTACTCGTTTGTTATAACTGCAATATATTTATTTCACATATAAGGGAAATATACCAAAGCAACACATACTTACATTTCTTATTAATTAAATATTATATTTTATCAGAGCTAAAATATAAATTTAATTCTCTTAATCGAATAATTATCAAAAGTTTGTGCACTCGTTATTCATTTATATGCTAAATATTACGACTTGTATCGAGAATTTTGAAATTTGAAAATTTCTTTGACAAGTTATATTATGTATAATAGTGGCATATCTCTTTGTTTATATTTTTTTCAATCACAATTTTGAAAAAATACTATTAAAACTATACAATCTGAGCATTCAGAGAGCAGTCTTTGTGATGAATATTTATGGATATAAATTTTTATTTTGAATTTTAAATTAAAAACTAAAGACTGAAGATAAAATGATATACCGGTTTAGTTCATTATAATAATTCCTTTTCTACAATATTTAATAAGATGGTAATTATGTAATGTGAAAAGTAGTTAACAACAAAATTAATAAATATTATTTAAATGTGAAGTGGTTTTATTTTGTAATTCAGAGATAACGTGTGTCACTCATTTATATTGTCTAAAAAAAAATTTATTTTGCATCGATAGAATCCATTTTATTTTGATTGATTTTTCAGAAACGCCCATTCATATTAAAGTGCGTAAATTCGCTTTTACGTTCCGCTTGTTCATCCGGATATACAGTGTGCACTCTGTAAAGTACGCGTTCGGAGAAACAAAACCGCTATCGATTTCGTTTGTATACGCTCCATATCGCGCGACAATAAAAGCCATCGACGATATCGCCTTGCGAAACGCGACCGATCTTTTTTCTACTCTGTTGAAGCCTGCCGTGGCATCATAATTATTGAACCGTGCGAGTTTAGAATTCTATCGTAGACGTTGATAAGAATTTTTTTTTTTTCAAACGATACATTTTCTTAGAGATCCTAGCAGAAACTAACTTTAACGACTTGGATAAAATTTATATTGAATATTCATCGCAGTTTAATTAATTTTTTTTTTTCGATAAAAAATGTCTAAATTGTTGTCCTCTTCTAGAAAAAAAAAAAAGAAAGAAATGGCACAGGTGCATCATTGTTGCAACATCTGCTGTCAAGAAAATATGTATGCATATATATATATATATATATATATATATTTTTTATTTAAAAAAATTTTTATTTTTTAAATCTTCATTGATATTCTAGATATATGAATATGATGCACAGATAATATATACATTATAATAACTAATTACGTTATTAGTATCAAGCATATAATCGAATATATATTCATATCTACCTTACTGGCCATAACTGCGTGATTCTCCAACGAGAGGCGTTTGCTGAGAATGCCACCTTGTCAGCGATAGCCGCATCGGGAGACATAGTTGGGCGGGCGGGTGGCCACTGAGGGGGATAACTGGGATGAGGAAGGATGCGCGGGTAGTAATTAATGCTGCTGCAGCGGACCAAGAAGCTGCGGGACAGGTGGCAGCGGCGGTGGCGATGCTAGCCAAAAGCAAACATTCCTAGAGTCACGGTATCCGGTATCCCGAGTATCCAGGTATTGGTTCGACACGTACCAATTATAAGCCGGCACACCGGTCATTTGTAACGCGCCGGAATGCTGCGCGGACTTGTCGTGGGGAAGGTAGCGGCGGCTGCGGCCGGTTCTTACCCCTGGAATCGAGCGTCATTTGACCCTCATATTGTATACCTATCGCGAGGGTTCTGCGCACCCTTCGCAAAAATATTTTAGCTAGCCTAATGAATCAGAAGGAACACGAATATTACTCGTTACTGCCCCCGTTCGTGAGTTAAGCATCTCTCTCTCGGGATAAGTTGTCGTTCGCACCGCAAGATCGCCGAGCTTAAATTAATTAAGAACCAAGCACTTTTTCACGCACTTTGTTTAATGTCAAAACTGTTTCAATGACAAATAGCAGACAAACTAGTTCACACTGATTTAGCCTTGTCATAAAATTGCTTGATGTTTAGTTTCCCTCGCGTATGCTCTTTGCATCCGGAAATAATAATTCGATTTGCCTAATCTGATAATCGCGCGATTGTATTGCATGCATCGAGTTCGGCCGATAACTTCGTGCAGCTGGAAACTGGAATAATTGATCTCATTGCACTTACGGTGAATCGGTAGCGTTAGGCTGGCAGACAATGCTAGGCAAAACTCGGTCATTAGTTTCGATACGCAGACGTTTGACAATACCGATTAAAATTCAATTTTCGTTCTTAATAACTCGATTTCATCGCGATCTGCTAGTTCATTAACTTAGTACAATTAATCCATTACTTCGATTTAAAATACTGAGTTTTATTGAAGTAAAAACCTATTAAATATTTCACAGTTTGATGCCATAAATCGAGGATCTATGTAATGTCTGTTTTTTATTTCAGCAAAGAATTTTTAAACTTTCATGATGTAAGATAAAGAAAAATAGATTTTATAGATGTATATATATATCTCTGTAAAAATTTTATTTCACATCAATATTAATATAATATTTATTCGGAAAATTTTAATATTATTTTGTTGAATAAAGAACTCTATTGGCTGTTATATTATTTATAAATTGATGTCTGTCGAAATGCAAACATGTCTTTTACGGATTAATTATACCGAGTCTTATCACTGAAATGTACAAGCGGCTTCACTCTCTTACGTTTCCATCTACTATATTTCAAAAGCTCGAGACCGTGCACTTCTTGTATATATATATCTAGATATGGAGTTATAAAGCGGGCGAACCAGAGTGATTTGTTTCGCACGGAGACAGGCGGAGCGGATGTCGTGAGATTAAAAGAGCGAGAATATCTTCTTCCCATCGCGAGAAGCACGAATCATATTCCCGATTGTTCAGTGTTCTGATTCGCAGATTTGCAGAACTGATCCCACGGATATTCGCGGATTTCATTTTTTGAATTCACTCTGCGCAACGATAGCTCCACAGAGTCCCTAATTCTCTTTCCTTTTGTCTATATTCTTTGATCAAATTGGATATGATTTCTTGGATTTTGCACAATTATAATGGCTTATCGAGATTCTCAGAAATCAAGTTTTTAGGAAATATAAAAACATGTATTTTATTCTTTATTACTCTTTCGCGGATATTAAAGTGGAATTTTAATTTTAGAATTAGAGAGAACATGTATAATAAATAAAGTAAATATTAAAAAAATGTAATTGAATTAAACATCTTTTGACATTAAAGTAAGGATAATGCAAGGTGAATATTTAAGATAATTAGACACAAACATTCACAAGTTTGCTGGAATTTGTAACGGCGGTACACGGCAGGAAAAATGCTGCGTAGCGCTGCATCATTTATAAATATTCACGACATCGTAAATAAAGAGATACAAAATAAACTATATTTGTTTTCTGCGGTCGTTTTTATTATTGAAAAAATGCTCAGGTATGTATGTGTATATTTAAAAAGGATGAAACAATGAAAGAGTGATAATAGGTATTAATATTTCTAAAAAAAATATATCTCATAACAAAATGTGATAAAATTATATAAAAGAATTACTCATTTTCAATAAAATCATAAAAATTACATAGAAATTTAATATTTGAACGAGTACAATTTCATAGAGAATAATAAAAATTGATTTACATTGTTTTACTTACAATTCATTGATACTGCTTTAAAATTGTATAATTTTATATGCGTTGAATATCTTGAATTAAAAATTATTAAAAATAAATATAAAAAAATAGATATAATAAAGAATAAATATTTTATTTTTTAAATAAAGCGCATGTAATTGAATGTTGATTTCTGTATTTCCCTTTATCTTGTAAAGTAGAGAGCGATTATAACTTTAGGAAGATATGAAAGGTGTCGACGTTTGAACGACGTTGATGGATAAGCGTCTTGAAAAGGCTGAAATAATTTCAATCGTGAAAGGCTCGCGAGGGAAAAGTGAGAATCGAAAGATGGGTGTGCTTAAAGCCAATTTACAAGGTTTACTTTGGAAGATGATTGAATTATCCAAATTGAAAAAAGGAAGTAGCAAAAGATGTTACATAAGATGTAACACAATTTTTATACTTATTAAAATTTATATTAAGTTTTAGCAATAATCGCTTCATAATCTTAATGTTATTTTATCAATTACATTTAATTGAAAATAATTTGCCTAATCAATTCTTAATTTTGAAATAAAAACAAAAGTAAATGCACATAATACTTGTACCGTAAAGTCAAATATAACTGAAATAGCATGGAAATGAAGCAGATTACAATGATTTTTGACGGTGACATATTAATAAGTAATATATTGTGTTATAAAAGGAAAATCTGAGTATCTATTTAATAATAATTAGAAAATTATTTAGAAATAATAGGCAGTATTTTAAATTAATTTTATTATTGGAAGAAAGACAAAGGAAGATTATATTAATCTTAATTAAACTCCCGTTTGCTCGTAGATCAATTTTTACATTAAATCCTAATTAATTTTACCGTATAAAAATAATGATATACGTTAAACGATAAATGAAAGAAGTGAGCTCATGCTTCTTCACATGCGTTTGCTTTGCGTAAATACGCAGAAGATCAAGGAAATTAAAACGTGTGAAGTTTTAATTTTATAAACGTAAAGGATTCCATTTGTATGAATTTTTATAATGTATCTCGTATTACGCTATGGTCTTCTATTTGTCTATTACTAGTCGAATTCTAAAGAATGCGTAACAAAATTAAACTAATTATAAGAACGACAAAAGAAAAAAGAAAAGTTGTAATGCGATTAATTATGATCTTAAAAGAGCTAATAAAATATATAATAAGTGAAAGGTAAGAAAATTATATACGACAAAAGAATTTGAAAATATCTGTTTTTCTCGAGAAACCGAGAGTTGGCGAACGTGATCTAATGACGTGATTTAATTAAATGCATCAGTAAGATTTGTGTAATTTGTGTGTTTATAGTACATATTGCTACCCCTTCAGAATAAATCTTCCAGGTACTGAGTTCTCCCATCAATGTCAAGATGTACTTGTTGAAAGAATTATATTTATTATATAATTTTATAATAAAAATATAATTGGATAAATGTGTGAACTATTAATTATTTTATAATTATGAGATTATAAGATTATTTGTAGTGTATCCCTTTATCTCGACAAAGAGAAGTTTAATCTCACAGATAAATGATAGGAAAAAAATAGAATCACAAAATGATGATTTATAATTTTTATTCTTATTGCTTCAATCTAGTTGAAATTATAAATGTGAATGTCTTACAATAGATATTCGCAACTGAGTGATTCATATAAAAACATACGGTCCTTCCCTCTGTTGCTATGCGTATCTCAGAGTTGACATATTACCATGTTTCTTGATGATATGCATTGTCAAATTTACAGGATTGATAGAATTCTGTTGTAAAATATAAAATAAGGTAATTAATTCATAATTTTTGCTTTTTATTATCAAATTAAGTTTGAAAGTGCTAATATATTTCTCTGCCCAAATTTAGTAATAAATTTAATAATAAATATTTAAATATTATACGTCACAATGATGATGATGATCATTTTTCTTTACAAATTCTCTGAAAATAATATTAGATTTTAAAAAGACAAAAGAGAGAGAGAGAGATTCTCTATGTTATATCGCGAATATCGCATACATTGCGATGTCATCTTCTCGTGTGCCGTTTTCTATTACGTGATTTTATATTCTCGAGCAATCTCCGCCCGTACCTGTGATGTGCACACATGCACGTGCGCGAGGACTTCTATCTGCCGGTTAGAAGGAAGTACGGAGTACATACAGGGATGAATTATGATCGAGATTTTTCATCCAGTGGGTCGCTACGTGAGTCGCATCGCAGCGCAAAACTTGTCGGAGTGTCAATCGCTCGGCTTTTCGCCAAGGAAGTATGACTTTCGCGCAAACCACCGAAAAATTATATTGCGACAACCAGAAAATTCGTCAATTTCATGGCGAAAAATACGATCAATGTTTCGTGGTTTATAAAGCGATCGCGTGATTTTTCGTGAATGATGTGATCGGTTTTACATTTTTGGTGAAACGCGCGTCCAGTTTGGGAGCAGTTAAGCGCGCTTTTTGATGATAGACTTTAGTAGTTTAATTAATCTGCGTGTAAACGAATGCTGCGTCGACCAACGTTATGATTATCGATCGGTGTACACTTCAACCGTATTCGCCACGAATGGGTGTTCGTGAAAAAAAGGGAAATAAAAATAATCTTGCAACGATGGCGCTACTGCAACGTTTAACGGAGAAACCAAACAAAAATCAACATCGAGAGCACGTTATCAGAGAGCTGTTCATCTATCGGCTCGCAGTTCGGAAAAGCGGGCTTCCGCCGGCGACGGCACTCACTTTGTTTACATTCTTTTCAGACTGTAAACGCTTTTCGGATCATCGAATTCACACAGTACTGTCAAATACATTGTGATACAAATCCATCGTTGATAAGACGGTAGCAAAAATATGAATATTTTTTTGATGATAGATCTCAATAGACTTTAGCTCAACATTATAATAGTATAATTTGATAGATTTAATTTAATATAACAATTAATATTTAATTATTACAAATTATTACAAATATACAAATTAAGAATAAATCAATTTTTCTTTAACAAAAATTTAATTACGAAGATAAAAGCATAAATTATTCGATGCGTATTTAAACGAATTTAAACGAGTATTCTTTCAACAAACATTCGTTGAGCTAGAATTAATTTTAAATTTACACAGAAATCCTCAGAGAGTTGTGGGACGTTTTGTATAAAATAATATATCGCAAAAGAAAAAAGAAATTATTGATGCGTGCTCCCAAAGATTTCGCATGAATATTATTACAGTATAAAATATGCAAATATTAAATACGACACTTCTCGCGCATATTCGACCAATGCGCGTCTGCATATTTTATAGTAGCGGCCTCGGGCTTTAATTAATTAAGTCAATCGTATCTCGCGCGCAGATTCTTCTTATCCACGTGTGCTGCATGCATACGCGTTCGTTTATCAATTAAAGTTTTGTTTTTCTTCAGCCGCGAGACACATAATATTTTTGCTCACATTATTTCCGCTAACAACGGCGGAAATTCTGTTTTTAATTAAAACTATGCCTATTGCCGCCACGAATTATGGCATCGCCACCGTCGCCCTCGTAAAGTTTCAACCGTCGTAGGAAAAAAAAAAGTCGTATAACCCTTTTATTATTGGCCGTTACTGTACTTTACGCACCGCGCCGCTGCATCCGGTGATATTGGCAAAGACGTATTTGCCCATCGATCACTATTTCGTGAAATACCGAGTGTCCAGGCCAGTGTAAATCCGTCTCGGATTTATTTTCTGTCAACAATAAATTCGAGAATCGCGAAATACTAAACGCATCCTTTATTTTATTTGTTCCTTCGATCGTGAGAAGAAATGTTGTTTGACATGTTGAATAAATTTCACAATAACATAACGCGTCCAACAGAATAGCTTCAATTTTTTTTTTTTTTTTTTTTAATGGCTATGAAAAATACTAGCTTTTATGTGCGACAATAAACTCTGATTCGTTTGCCATCACTTTGGTAATAATCGTTTCATCGACGGCGCTCACTTTAAAAATCGTGGAATTTCTATTAGATCCTCTGAAAGCCGGCCCGACGTTATTGCCTCTCGTATTCTCATTAAATATTAATTACAAACAACGATTGAGCTTTTAACGCGATTTATTACCTGTACCTTCTGGTTTCGCGTAGATATCGTCTGCGATAAATAAATAACGAAAGCATAATCTTGAATTATTTATATCCGCGTTCAGTGCCGCAAGGGAATTACCTCTTGAAAACTTCCCTCTCCCTCCCTCTTTCATTACGCTAACTTCAAAACTATCGACAAGCAGCTCGTCACGATTAAATACACGTTAGTCGTCCTCGTCTGCTTGACTAACCCCTGTCGGTCTTCGCCCACTTGGAGAAAGCGGTTAATGCCCAAAGGGCTGAGGCTGACGAAGGGGCGTCATTTACGACCCAGCGACATGCTCGGCAAATCGATTTTTGTTTGATTATCTTGTTAGAGACGCGACTGGAACCGCGCTGTGTCTGTGTCTTCATTAAAGCCCACTCGACCGCGCGATCGTCCCGAAGAGGACAGAGTCGGGGGATGGATCCATCTGGAGAGGCCACCGGAAGAACGACGGCAATTGCAGCTTCGACTACGACCACTCGCCAAGAGAAAGAGAGAGAGAAGGAAGAGCGAACGTACAATATTCATCGACTAAAAATACATCACTGACACGATGCAATTGCCAATATCGAAAAGATGGTCTAGGCCGAAGCTATGGACAGTTTTAACGCATCCTTTTCTGTTTACTTTCCTTCACCAAATTTAAATTGATCGCTCGACAACTAATGTTTTAATTATATCAATAAACGCCACAAAATATTGTTATTTCTTTTAATAATGATTATTTTTTGCTTCAAAATGCTTTTTAAGATCACAATGCATGAATTCATATATTTTTTGCTTAAAAAAACAAAAAAGTAATAATTGAAATTATTGTAAAAATCTAAATCTAAATTCTAAGAATCTAAAAATAAAATTAAAATTTTATATTTTAAGATATCCATACTGATTGATATAAAAGATAAAAAAAAATGTCATACCTCATAGAACCGAGGCAGAAACTTTATAATCCTAAAACTATTTAATCGCGCAAAAATTGAAGCGTTATTTTTCTTCGCTTCGCTCGACGCTTTATATGCTTTTGGTATGACGCTACTTATCTCGTCACATAATTAATCATCTTATCCGACTAATCTCGGTTGCTCCATGATAAAAATGTCAAAACGACGACGCTGAACTTCCTCCTCGAACGCAGATCGAGTAGCGCAAAAAAGTGGGCGAAAAAGCAATTCGACGCTCTCTTCGAACGTGTTCGAAACGACTCGCGCGAGATTCGAAGGGCTCACGAAAAAGGAAGGTAATTATCGTTTTCGAGTGCACCGCGCAGATAAAGTCAGCCGATATATTGTAACATCGAGCGGCAGATGCTCGCCGTAATGGAACAACGCCGTTATTTCGCGTTATCTCTACCTTCTATTTATGTTTTTTTTTTTTTTTCCTTTTTTATTCCGTTCGCGCGAAATCCGGATCAAGACGGAAGACGTTTCATTACCAATATTAATTGGCTGCAAGAATGAAAAACTCTTGCGCCATCGATCTCTTTTCATTTTAAGAATAAAAACCAAATACATATTTTATGTCGTCAAAGATCGCACATTAACGTTATGGTTCAATCTTTTATTTTTACATATGTGTATATAAAAATGGGAGAAATACGCCTTTACAAAGCATTAATTAAGCATTCTTTTAAAGCAAAGTGCTGGCTTGTTACATGATTTTCAACAATCAAAGTTGTAACATGGAAATCAGACTAGCTAATTCGCTTCATTAAGCACTATTCGGAAACACATTGACAAATGTCACTATTTGCATTTCGGGATCGGTATCGATCCGAGAGAGATATCGAAAATTGCATTATCCCAGGAAATGGCTAATAGAATCTTAATTGGACATTTTACAAATCGAGGTATACAAGAATCCTACAATCATGCGATATAAAAAAGAAGGTGAATTTAAAAAATAAAAGTAAAAAAACACGCCAAGTACAAAAAATATTCAGACTTGTATGCAACAAATAGAAATTAAAAAAATTGAGATATATGTGCTTGACATTTTTTACCATAAAACAACAATTTGTTACTCACTGGTTCACGCGCTACAGTGGAATTGGCTACATTGGTATACTAACGTTAATCTGCAACATATATCTCTGGAAGATTTAAATTATAACAGTGTTCAAAATAATTAATATTTTTAAATTATTATTGTGCACATTAAATATAAAATTCAATGGATACAATAATAAGCAGATATTTTTAATGGAATAAGTTTATAAATTTTGAAAAGATTATTCTTTTTAAATATAATTTTTTACAATATCATAGATTTTATATAAATGACTTTTCCGCTAATTTTCCCTCTTGTGTAAATTGATTAATATACAATAATTTAAAGGATTATTATCGTGCTACATTTTGCGGTTTTTATATGCAATTCATTTCAACTCGCTGTGATTTTTCTGATCGACTGGCAATCCATGCGTGTTGGCGCGATCGCGCGTATCACGTGTTTGAACGAATCAGCTGTGAGTACACGCTACACTACGCGCGTAGTAGCCGCGACCTATCCCATTCTCCCTATCTTCGCGCACGCGACCACTCATTCATATATCATATCAGTTCGTATTATCCTGTATTTTGTACATCAATTATTTTCCGATACTTGAATTATTCGATCTAGCGATTTATATGTTATTCCACTCTTTCAATCCGGAAATAATGATAACAAATTACATATCGGAAATAATAATGAATATAATAATTTACATAACAAATTTAAAAGAATGCTAAATATCTTTTCTGTTATGCCAAACAGATATAAAAATTTTGCATTTTTGATCACAAAATTTATTATCGAAGGCTATTCAATTATTGTAAAAAGAATTTGGCGAACACTTGAATAAAAAATTTGCAAGGACCTTTCTTTCTCTTTGTCTTTTAGTTTCTGCTTTCCCATAGTCTTGCTATCATCGAGGGAAAGGTCTCTTAGATGTTCCACGAAGGTCTCTTCGTTCACTCTAGTGTTTGTTCAGTATTCACTTATTGTTAGAGTCTCGGACCTTGGCCATGCTCTTCGTTTTCTCTTCTCTCGAGCGACTCACTCGCAACAAACCTCTCTCAGTCCCATCCTCTATAGTGTCCTCCGCCATGCTCTCTGCGGGCAAAAGATGATTGCCGGGAGCGACAAACTGTGCTCCATCTTTCCTCCTTAAATCGTCAAGCGAGATGTTATTATTATGTCGCCAACGATCGCTACTAACGAATAATGAAATTTATTATTTTTGGAAATTAGCAACATGGATACAGTATCCCAAACATAGTGGTTGACACAATGTCAGTTTGACATTTCGATTTTTCTCTTTCTACTTTTTAGCTATAACGCAATTCACTTGATAAGGACTAAAACTATATTGTCGAAACGTCGTGATAGAACAATCAAACAATAAATTGCCAGTTTGGTTGCATAAACACTCATCTATTTATTTATCTACTGGCGACATTTTAAAATTAAACATAAGAATATGGATACTATTGAAAATAAACCTTACATAATTTCTTATTTTCGATCAATTCTCCTTAAAATAAAATATATATTTTATTTAATTCTTATATTATCCCCAGTAATCTTCAAAGCATAGGCATATGTTCAATATTTTATTTTTAATGAGTCACTCTACATGGCAAGCGCAATAGACTATAGCATCATATCAGCTGATATTTCTCATTAATATAAGAGCTGAGTAATTATTGTTAATCACTTTATTCTCAGTTTTGTGAGAGAGTCTGTCATTATCCTTCAGCCAGTAAACGTCTCATTACACCGACGGCGTACGGCAAAAGAATATTGCATCGTGAAGACTTCTTCTTACTTCAAGCGAAAGGCGGTTTATACCGAGTGACCCAAGATCGAGAGAGCAGGGCAAGCTTTTGTTACGATTAGGATATTCGAGAGCAATGCGTTTCCTCATCTCTTTCACTAACTCCACTTTTATATAGGAACGACAATTCTCTTGTCCTTGGATCTTCTTATCCAGCTTTTCACTATCTTATTCCTTTCGTTATTTTGCCGCAAAAGCAATATCTTAAAAACGCAACCACTGGACCATATTCAAAATTCAAGGCACCTTTCATGTATTTATCAAAGATTTTATCTGTCAGAATTTTCTACTTGGCAACCAGTAATAAAAAGTAATTTGATTAATCGGTAATTTTCAATTAATGATAACGATTTTGTATATTGAAATATATATTTTAATATACAAAAACATCGATGTACAGAGAATCCTTTATCTCGTTGCCATGGCATTTATCAAATTTGTGTTTAATAAATTTATAGCCGAAAATTAATTTTAAATTCTTAATAGAGAAATATTAATACACAACATATAGTAAATGACAGAATCGTCATTTACGGACATTTTTATTATGTTTTATTAAACTTTTTAGAACTTTATGATATTAAAATATTACGCGCAAAGAACGATGGCTTTATTTAGTCACACAATTTGCGAGACACATTTTTTGCATAATATCCTTTGCGACAATGTAAATTTCTGCACGTGACCTCGATTTGTGTAAACGAGTCATGCTTCATAGCGACCACTTCGCTCCTTATTTGAACAATCCTTATATACGCGCGCGACAATTGCAGATCGCGGAGATTAGAACACGCTCGACATCTCGAAATCGCGAGATCCTTCCCCTCGAGGAAAGATCTCGACGACGGTGGTAATGGATCCGAGGCCAATGCCGGCGGGGCCCCAGGCACGAAAACGACGAATGTACGAAGAAAATTTCACTCGGTGATGTACACACAGGCACAATGATGTTTCTTAAATTGAGGAAACCACATCGCGCGTATATCGCAATATTTCGTTTATTTTATTATATTTATTATATTTATTATCTTTCATATATATATATGTATTTTTTAAGTTAGCAATGCATAATTTCTTGAACATTTTAAAAATCAATCTTGAAATTTTTTCTTTACCGTATACATTTTCAGTCTTTTTGAAATGCGCTAAATATCTACTATCCTCTTAAGCAGAAATCTGACAAACAAGAAAAATATCAGAATGTATGAATAACTGAACCAAAAATTGCATACGTTTTGTTTTCCAAACACCTGTTCTCATTACTGATTATAGATCCTTTGCATTAATATATTTCTCGCCAATTAGAAAAAATCTCAAACTAGAGATTTATTGAGACAATTTGAAAAAGAGAAACCTATGTGTACAATAAAATATTCAAATTCATTTCTGAGTATTTTAATTAATTTAATTAATTAATTTAATTAATTACATTTCTTAACCACATTTTAAGCTGTTAGTACCCTATTATTATCGTAATTCAATTTTGATGCATCGTCACTTCCTTGGCGCTATAAAAACAAGACTGAATCTGTATGTATGCATTTCCTTCTTACGACACACATATTCTCCCATTTGTAATTTAATTTAATTTAATATTTTTCAATTGTCGAGAATATCAGCGCGACATAAGAACCTCAACCAACTGAGACGATTCTCTTTATCAAAAGTCTGTTGCTTCCACATTTCTTTTCACGATTTCTATTTCATCTTTCTTTTTAAATTGTCTCGCAAGCGTTGTGCAAATTAAACGTCTGTTCATGCTTGAAAGAAAATTGCAAAATCTGAAAAAAGTGTTGAAAAAATTAAGAATAGACTCTGTTTTTTTTTTTTTTGTTAACAAATTTATTTTTGTTAATATATTGGTGATTAAAAGTTGAAAGTTGAGAAAGGAAATATTTGTAGTAATGAAGTGTATTTATCATATATTTTTAAACTTGTTTGTAAATAAAGTATATCAATAATTTAACTTGTAAAGTAATAATAAAGTAATGTAGATCGTTACAAATTACGATGGCAATATACATGTTTTTCTCACATATAAATATATAAATAATTTTTCCATGGATGCACCCCTGAATTATATAAAATCTAATTTGTCTGATTTTTTACATATGTCCATTAGATACATAAATGCAGAGTGAAAACAAGATTTCACGAAGAATATAAAGATAAAATTAAAAATATTTGAAAACTTCAACGAAATCTGGCTGATTTTTGGCAAATTAGAATTATATTAAAATATGCATTTATTTATAATTTTGTCGTACTCTAATCAAAATATTCTGCAATATCGTTGTTTACTGTTTGTAATATATATATATCGACCTTTATATCGCTGCGCGAACAGCGATGACATTCTCGAAAAAAATATTCAAGATAAATTCTAAAGGTAAATACCGGATTTCCCGATACTTATTTTCACTTCTGGATATGTAACACTTGTATTTATTTTACCATGAAATTTCTGAAATTCTTCGTTGCTTATTGTTAGTGATAGTGAAAATAATTCAGAATAAATAAGTTTCTTAAATAGAAAAAAAGTAAATATTATTAAAAAAAGCAATTTACACTCTACTTTATATTTATTTTTCAACAAAAGCCGTAAAAAATTGAGCTCTATCAATTGACGAGTAATGATTGTCAAAATTTATGCTTTTTTCAATCTTTCCATTCGTGTAATTCGGTGTAGCGTATTGTTTATTAAAAACTATTCAAAGCGGGAAATGACGGGGAACGCATCACCATCGTTTATTCATGGAAGCCCAGGGGGACTGTCGAGTTGCGCATTATTCGTTCGAGCAAAATAGGTGGCCACAAGCGCTAAACTTCGTCCTAAAGCGCCGATAAAAGCGTGCCGGTTTTAATTTTCTTCCCATAAATTGCGAGATATGATCTGCACGAAGATTTAGCATTGTCCGAAGTGAATGATAATGAGAAACGAGCTCTCTGTCTGGTCTCATTTCCGTCGGCGATATATATTCCTCTATGTGAATCACGTTTGCTTCAGTTAGGAATTATTCTGCTTTGGTTAGGAAAACAAGCAAACGGGCAAGCCGATCGAAGAAAAATATCGCGTCTATTGTATTTTTAGAATCGTTTGTTTTAAAAACAAAAATCCAAACAAATGTGATTAAATACTGAATATCATTATCGAATTAATACAATATACAGATATATCTTGTAATACTTGTTAAAATTAATTCGAAAGATTCTTAATAATAATAAGCATAAGATCAGCAGCAGCCAATTAATATAGCATACAAAATATCTTTTATCGATTGTGAAGGTATCATAAAACAGATATTAATGAAACTTATGAATTGCAACTGGAGTTTAAAATATATTATATAATGGAAAATCATTTAGATATATGGAGATAATATTTTTTTCATGTATATGTGCTGTAAGATCTTATCTAAAAAATTATATATATATATATATATATATATATATAAATTTTTTAATTATGTAGTGAAATCTATTGTGTGTGTGTGTGTGTGTGCCATCTGAATTTTATAAGGAAGCGTCATTTCAATATTATATGGACGCTCGCGATATTTGAATACCAATAATAATTTTTATCATTGTGTTATTTTTGATGTCGCGTTTGATTCTATCGACTGAAGCGGGCTGCTAAATTTGTCATGCAATGCAATATGCAAACGATAATTATATCATACTATAATTTGACATTATAAAGCACTTGGATGCTGGAATGCATGCAGTTTCCCCTTAAATGAATTAAAATTAATTTGTTTAATGAAATGATTGTAGGTAGAATAATTTCTAACGTTATTTTTGATGTCGCGATTACAATCCTATCAAATTAAGTTATCGATTAACTGGCAAAATATGCAAACTACAATACATTACGTTACATCAAGTAAACATATAGAGTATTATTTTGATATCAAAATATGTTCTCTCGCTAAAAGAAAGTTTAATCGAAGAATGTCATTCGAATTGAAGAACAATTATTATTTAGCGAACAAACTTTAGAGATAGATCAGCTTTAAATTTTCGTCAAAAGTTATTTCTAATTGCGAGAACTGCAAATCGAAAGCTTGATTAGCCCATTAAAGAGAGCCGTAAAAGCGTGGATGCGCTCGCACTCGTCCACGCACGCATTTGCACCGAAATATATACATATGACAACTGACAATGAGCTGGAGCGCGTGACTCCGCGCTGCGGCAGCCAATAAAGACTTAATTACACGCAGTAAAAACTGGCAGATAAAAAGAGCCGACTCTGCGAAACCGATCGCAGCTGTCGCGGAATATGGCCTTAATGAGCTATCGTTCGTGCCTTTACTCCTGCTCGCCTTCCGTTTCCGCGCAAGTTACGACACCGAACTTCGTCCTCGACTCGACTGGCGGCGCGGCGCCTTCAGGAGTAGTCTCGTCGCCCGTTGTCAAGACCCGGGGGATTATTATTTCTGTTGCGCAGAAGTAGCCAGACTCATTAAGAGCCCAGGAAATTATCCTAAAGTCGAATTTAACCTCTTCGCTTCCCCAATTATAGACCTTATCTCCATTTGTAGGTGGATAGATATAGCATCGATATCGTCTACCAGTAAATAATCACTCAACTTTATACTCTCGTTCTTTTTTATTTCTGGATACATATATACATAATATTATAACATTCTCTTTTTTTATCTTTATTTATACATCGTATATGTATATAAAAGGATATAACTTACTTTAAAAAAAAAAAAATAAATTTGTATTAAAAGAATACATTACAAGAATGCATTAAAGAACAGCACAGATAGCTTTATAATCTTACTCGATTTATCACTTATTAAATTTATATCAGACATTAGGAATTATACATTCGATTAATCTTTATTCTTGCGTCTCGAGACAATGAATCATATTTAACTTTGCATTGCCATTTGCCTTACGTTGCTCCTACGTTTCTCAGTATTCTATGCATATTCAGCATTCATAAAAAGAGAATCATATTCGGATCTAACAAACGATCATACGGCGCTGCGGTAGAGCATGCGCCTGCAAATGGGCTTGGAACGTATGCATGCGCGGCTGCCTTTGTGTTAGCGAGATGCGAAGCGTATACGCCGGATCAAAGAGAGTTCCCACGATTTTGCAATTCGTACCTGTTCGTACTTTACTGCTGCAACTCGGAGGCCACGAGCCGAAGATCTTCTCAAAGGAGATCGCTATTTGAGCCGTCGCCGTTCTCGCGATTCTTTCGCGGTGCTCTCTTTTCGAAGTAGGTACAGATAAAGGGGAAACGCTTGGAAAATATAGTTTCTCGATATGTATGTATCATTGAACCTGAGATATATGTCCCGGCGACGCGACGCAAACAGTGAAGTTTCGTCGCCGGAGGCTATGCAAGACTTTCTTCTCTCTCTCCATTACATCGCACTTTCACAACTCGTAATCATAGAATGTTTTTCGCTAATTTTAGGAAAGTTAGCTTGCAGGCCATTATATATATACAATTATTATATTATGCATATATAGTATACTGTACATTAACACGAGAAAACTCATGATTTTTTGCGACATAGACATAATAATAACAATATGTTAATTTACTATGCATTTATCAAAATTATTCATATGGAATGAGAATGAAAAATATGATTTTACATATGAATTTACTTGGCCGATTCACGAAAAAATTGTAAATAACAATTATACCGTTCGTATACGTCATGCAAATTTGAACAGACGGCAAATTTTAATGTTCTACATACATATTTAATTTTCTTTATTTAATGTCACGTATAAATTTATTATTAATACGGTTATACGTTTTATACAATATTAATTAATTATTTGTGGCATTCTATAGACGGTGCTTAGAAATTATTAACTTTGCTACCACAAAACGTAGAAATGGCATATGAAAATTTTCTTTATTTTATATAACTTTAATTAATTTTTTATATATCTATATGTATATTAAATACACGCATAAGATTGAAAGAGATGATGCTTTTATTTTGCGTTGCTTACCGCAAAAAATTGCTATAGCAATTTTATTATCACATGTCATTTTAAGCGCAACGTCCTATTGGTTTGACGGTCGTCTGATCAAGGCGGTGAATATCTATTGCATCTCTAATGCTTTGAACTGGCGGGCCAACTAAAGCCGCACGCTTCCACTGCACGCATGGAACTAATCGCTCTTATAACCAGCTTACAGCCAGTCTGTAGGACATATTCTAAAGAGAATCTATGATAGTTGAGTGAATATAATCGCGTGCACTTACTGTCAATTAAATGTGCATTAGCCGAGTTTGAAGGCCTATGTATATTTTTCAATGTAAAATAAGTGATGTGAATATTTCGGAGTAATGGAGATCGGGAACGATTGTATAAAATGATATATTTCGCAGTACGATACTTCCCAAGTTTAACCTTTTAAGGATTATCTATTTTAATCATGTTCAACAAACTTAAATTATTTGTAACGTTAAGATTTCAATCCAATAAATGACAATTAATCGAATAATCTCGATCAAACTGTCGATAATAAATGCAAGCCTGCTATCATTAAAAACAATACGTACACAACAAACGTAATCAAGTTGCATTATGGATAATTAATGACAAAATTAATATTAAATATTTTGTCCAATCCATTTACAGGCAATCATTAAGATTAAATTTATCCGGATCATGTTGGTGTTTTAGCTCTCTTTTAGTCATAAATAATGACAATAAATTGTAAATATAATTTACATATATTTACATAATATCGCATCGAATAAGCATCGCATAACAAGAATTGTGTCGTATCATCGGTAAAATGAAATGGACGTAATTATTAAATAAAATATAAAATTTATATATGAAACTCGACAGCCTAATTAGACATTCAAAAATTTACAGCCTCAATACGAAATTTATTTATGGCGTTGGCGGAAGATATGCATGCTTAAAACAGAATGTAAATACGTAAATCTGATGAATTATCCGAGCGACAGCACGAAAAATGGAAGCGACGAATGAAGAACAAAACAATTTAATGCGTCTATCATCATATTTTTAGCGTCCCATTATAGTGTCACGTACCGATGTTTACCAAGTATATTAATGTCCGTAAAAATTTGCATGAACAAACTCCAGGAACAGCGAAAAATTTTTTGAAACAATGTTATAAACGTTAAATGGGTAGGTGAATATATGCTTTTAATTAATGCCGTTTACGTTTTGACGAGATTAAGTATTTTTTTAATTTAATTGTCAATATATTATTCAATATTTTTATAGCATATAATTAAAAATGTTTAATTTTATTCTCAAAATTAATTCTTTGTAAAACCATGAAAATCAGCTGCAGAGAATATGCTGCGACAGTTTTGGAATCTTTTTTTTTTATATTCTCTAAAGATGGATATTAAAGTCTAAATAATAAGATATGATACAAACTCGATCTATTTTGTAAACTCTCGTAGCGCCTGTATATTTATAGGATCGAAGTGTCCGTGTTCATTTACATACTTTGCGAGCGTCTGATCGAATTTCGTGAAAGTTTCAGCGCTGGGCCATCGTATACATACATAAAGCTAGCCGTCGGATGCCTTCTGTTGTAATATGCACGTTGTAAGACCTCGATATCTGATATTAAAAGTGCTTCAGCGGATCCTTGCATTTAAAGTGGCGCGATGTCGCGCGAACTTCAATGTAACTCCTGCGTAAAGAAGTCCCATAAAGTTCGCGCGCACTCCCGTACGCTTTTATCGGCGGCAACTCCTTTTCCCTTTTTTCCTCCTTTATTATTTTTTTCAGTTTATTATTTGAGAACTTTGTCTCCCAGTTCCTTCGAGCTTACGATATTACACAGCGATCGCGGAAGTGTATATTGCGTAAGGCGACTTTTTCATAGGCTATGAAAAATATTACGGTTTTAAAAAGGAACGTGAGAATGTGTCTCATACTTGACGAATCTGTTGTAAAGATATAGATACACCAACGTCGGAATTTACAAAGTAATTTTTAATTAATGTTGCGTAAACACAACACTTAGCAGAGAAGTAATTATACGCTGGCAAAATTAATTTAAATTAATTTAAATAAGAGTTTACATTAAATGGTGATTTCATATTTCTCAAGAAATTGTCTAATGCTCAATGATGTTTCCATTTATTTGCCATCTTTAATTTTCAATAAAATTTAGAATATATAAATTAACGTTAAAAATTTCAGAAAGATGTTTGCAATATACATATAATAATATGCATATAATAATCGTATTATATTAAAATTTTTTTTTTTTTAATTAAAGCTTTCGTCAACTTTATGATTATGTCGCATATTTCTGTAGATTTATAATTTATACAAATAGCGTTTTTCTGTTCTTTGCCAGCCATAGAGAGAAAAGTACATCATCTTTTAACTTCTGTAAAAATTATGTTAGATAATCCGTTTTCATAAAATTTGCGTATTTTAAAACAAGTTTTGTTTGATGCTACTCATGAGAGAGAGAGAGAAAGAAAAAGAGATTATTTTTTAGGGGAGGCGCACTTTATTAAGATAAATTCAGAATCAATTCTTTTAAGTTTTTAGTTTAAAGAACTGAATCAAAGAATTTATCTTTAAAACGAAATGTATTCTCTTTTATATAGAATATGAAAAATTTATGAGAAATAAGATAAACTAAAGTAAATAGATATATATTTAGCATAACTACTGTATATAAATATAATTTTTTAGAATCAATTATTTTCATTTGTAAAATTAGTCTACATACTAATGACAGTTTTAAATAGAGATTTCAGATAGTCAGTCATGTAAATATAAATGAAAACTACACTTTTTCTCTGATTTCCGAAACGTACGATTCAAAGGTTGTCTTGTGTCAGGAATAACTATTTCAGCTCTCCCCTTCTCCTTGTCGGAAGTTCCTCAGAGTAACGTAAACTTGTAGCATGCACGAGACAGATGTGACGCGACTGATATCCCCCGAGAACAGCAGATATCAAATGAATACGACTACGATGTGCGGTACGTTGTCGTTGCCATTTCCGAAAGGACATTGGCAAAGGATATTGCGATACGTTAGGGTTGTTTTCAACCGTAGAGACGTAGAGACACCGGCGGAACATTAACGCGAGGCCGCGATGCATCTTTCATGTTACTTGCGTATAAATAGATGGTGAAATTATCAAGAGCACAATATACGTAAATATGTTTAAATAAAATAAATATTTTAATTTAATTTAATTTTAATTTAATTTAATAGTTGGTCTAGTGAACATTAAGCCGTTATCAAAACAAGAATGAGAAAAAAAAGTCAAAGTATTTCAAGAGCTTGTGGATATTGATTATTTTTTTGAGTAAATAACAAGAGCGTGACGTCCGAAGTAACTATTTTAGCCCGTATTTATTGCTACGATTCTGCAAACTTACATTTTGAGACGTAATAAGATTCATTAGAATAAGATTCATTATTAAGTTTTCAAAATTAATTTGACGATATTCGTAATATTCTATTTTTAATAGCTATTTTTTGAATTTTTATATTTATATTATTGCGTTTTCTCAAACAGTTGATGAGTAATATATTAATATAAAAATTAAAGAAAAGTTACATATTTGAGTCTAATTGTAAGCATATTAAAAAAGTAATCATTGGTCATAAACAATAAAGTATGTAATCGGTTTGTAATAACACTCATAATATTGGGTAAGAAAAAAATGATTTATAGTTTCCATTCTTTGTTGGATTTGATTTTTATTTTAAATGAAATATATCGCAGAAGGCATTTATTTTGTAGCACGTAAATATTTCATAACGTCAATGACTTAATCCCCAAAAGGTATTCCGATCTATCAACAATGTCCGACGCTTGTTTTTGCGGTGTATACCTCTATTGTTGACACGGCAAAGTTGACGCGGTGGCCTTGTCATTCGCACAACGAAGCTCAAGCAAACAGGTAGCAGAGTGCGAGAAATTCCATATATTGCGCATTCCTTAGAGAAATCGCGATTAATTTTAATATAGTTATTTACACTTACATGTCATATAATGTAAAATAGTAATTGTTTTAACAAATATACTATATTTAGTCGCAAGAGACGCAATGTTGGCGCGAGCAATGGTCCAGCGTATATCCTTGACGGATAAATTCTACCGCACAATTTTGGAATTTTTGAGCGAATTTTGTTTTTGCATTGTTCCTTCATTGTAACAAAATATGATAAAGTACACGTCGCGTGCGATTGCCATTGTATTCTATTGAATGTGCGTATCATCGTAATTAATAGTGTTTTCGCGAATGTCATGAGTGCTATAAAGAAACAGCAAGAAATAGAGATAAGAGAAAAAGAGGAGGCCCAATGTAGATAGTGGCCAATAGTGGAAGAAACAGGAATTTATAAAAGAAAACGGGAATTTATAATTACTTTTATTTAATATTTGATACATATCAAATTGTTTTAATTTAGCCCCGCATTAATTATCCACTTTATTTTTGTTATTATGCAATTATCATTATGTAATACGTACATATTCTATATTTTATTATAAAATATAGTTAAACTAATTTATATGTGTGTATAATATATCATATTAGATTTTATGTAATGGTAGTTTTTTATGTTTATTTGTTTGTAAAAATATTTATACACGGAAAAAATTGAAAAAATGTCACGGCATTCAAAATGGCGAAACTTTTTGAAAGTTGCTAGCTTCTGCATCCATGCAAACTCTCTATGATAGATCTGAAAATGCAAAATAGATTAATTGAGCTTTGTTTGCTCTCTTCAAAACACAAAGGGATGCAAGTGCACTTCTTCCTTCTCTGTTGTTACGTTGCATCGCATCCTCTGTCACGGCGTTTCCATTATGTATAACGAAAATTCGCGGATGTCGCAATTCGCCACATCTTACGCGCTGATGCAGCCTCGTTGCAAACGCATTTATGCGTCTGTGTAATAATCTGTGAATACTGTAAGAAAAGCATAGTGGAGAAGACATTCACACATATACAGGGGAATGAGATTGAAGTCAGTTTATTACTTAGACTTTAATCTGCGTCAAGCTCAATCAGAATAATGTTTAAAAATATAAGCAAAAATAAAATAATAAAAAAATATATAACACATAAAAATATATAATAACACAATCGAAAATATTACAACTTAAAATACGGTTCATGAATTAAAAACGTAATCATGCGTAAAAAGCTAATTTAAATTATTGTGTACTTTGTGTAATACAAATATATATAAATAAGATTATAAATATGAAAGAGATTAATTTGAGTATATTTGTATTATTTTTTATTATTAATAATATATCGAATTATCCAATGCCAGGATTCAAAGATATATATATATATATATATATATATATATATATATATATATATATTTATATTTATATTTATATTTATATATCTGCACTTTTGATGTATAAAATTGTAGAGGGGAGCGCAGAAAAAAAAGAAAGAGCGGACAAAGCGCGAAGATAAGAAAAGAGGAGAAGTGCTAAGCGCCGATTGCAGTATAGGAATTGGCGCGCCAAGCACATTATCAGGAGAAGATGTTCAGAGATTGTGCCCTCGAGCGCGACGTATTCGGGTCACTGGTGCATTCCCTTCGCCTATCCACCTCTCCTCCTTTCTCCCTCTAATTCCCCCCGAGGGCTGTTCTGTTTCATCCTTGTCTACCATCCTGTCATCTGATCATCTTCCATGAACTACCGTTTTCCTCACCATCGTTTTCCTCTTCTCGTTGTGCTTCCTCTCTTTCGCCTTAGTTTCAATCGAAACGTCATATCAGTCGCCCGAAGAAAGCGGCGAAGAATACGTGCATATTATAATAGGGAATGTTTTCAACTACTTAAAAAGGGGTAGGTGCGAACGGTAAAAGCTGGATTTATGGATTATTCTAATCTCTTTGGTATTATTTTAAGCTCCCGTTACTTAGTCAGGCGATATTTTAATTTTAGTTATACATTTAAAAAAAAAAAATACAAGTAATTATTTAATTATCTGGCAATCTCTAAATTTATCGAAAGATATTAAAATATAAAAATTTCTTATATTGTCGTTATTTGTTTTAAAGACTATATTTAGTGTGTGTGTATCATTATTATATTAGAATAAAAATAATTTACAAAAGTAAATGAGAAAATAATTTAAAGATAAATAATTTTGAAGTTTAATGTATCCTTGTTTAACAATTATTTTCTATGTGTTAGTTAATAAATGTTAAATATTTCTAGAATCTTTCTAATAATTCTTATACTTCTTATCACACAATACATATTTCATCTTCTGGATTAAAACTTTTAACTGTTATGGAATTAAATTTTCACAAGCGCAAACGAATCTTACGCCGCAATCTTTTCGCGAATTACTCGCTTCAGAGTTTCCGTCATTAATATGAAACGTTAATTTCTCCTGGAAACAATTCATTGACTACATAATTTTTTCCGCCTATCCGATTAAATTTGTGTCGTGTTTACTATCGCGACATTGTTTGACGTTTCGAGAGCACGCTATCGACTTTTGCGTCTCTTTAATGTCCCTAAAATGAGCAATATCAGGAAGACTCGAGGATACCCTTTTTTTCGATACGTCGGTCGAACTATTTCAGTAGCTTGCCGAGGCTTTGTTCCGCCCGTCGATTCTCTCGCGAAGTGGTGACCTCGATCTCTTAAATAAAGGCTCATTATCGAGAAAACGACTGCTTCGTTGTCATTGCCTCGTTGTCGTTGTCATTGCGGTCACCTTTAATAGACTGAATTTGATATCAATAGATCGACTTAGACCACATCCAAGGATAGCTTCACAAGATATTTAAATTTTATATATATTTAATATTTAATTAATAGAAAAAATTCAAATATTATCAATAAATACAATCTTTCCAAAAATCGATTATTGAATTGCGAGAAACCATTGTAATCATAGAAATGTACAGACAATTAACAATTAATAAAATAAAGATTTAATACTATTAAAATGATTTTTCAAAAACAAGAAATAATTATAATAATAAAGTATAATAAAGGAGTAGGAAGAGTACTCCTTGCTTCAGTTCTAAAGTTACTGCAGCAAAAGTCGATAACGAATAATTTGTTAAATGCCGCTGAAGCAAACTTATGGCAAAGTTCGCTGGAAATTCCATCATTTAGGATAAAGGAAAGTCGAACCCGTTGTGTGCCAAAACCATCGGCGGGCGCTTAAATGTGCTGCATGCTTTTGCACACGTGTCTCAAACAATATGTAACTAGTTGCACTTACATAGAGGAGACTTTCTAATGACAGGAAAACTTCACTCGAGTAAACAGCTGGAGATTTAACCAAAACGTCACGAAAACTACATGGCGAAACATACGCCAACGTGACGATCTGAGCGGTTATGCATTTCGCAGGAATGATTAAATGGTATTATAACTTTCAAGACCAGTTATAAAGTTATCGCTGCACACATATACTCTACGCGAATTCTCTCGAGATATCAGTTAATTCTTTTTCTGTATAAAATGAGCGTTACGAGTTTATAAACTTTTTTTCATTAAACGCGCATTTATTCGTTGAACGAGAAAATGTACGTATGTAACTTCATGTTAAGTAATAAAACTCAATTAACCATACATGAGAGAGTTTGGCAAATAATATTTTATTGCTTTATTTGATTCAATTCGAAATTGTTTGTGACTGCACACAAAATTTTGATATAAAATATTTAATATTATATATATATATATTTTATTGCGATAAAAATATTTCGAATGTAGAGAATCAAAGAAATATAAATATCTGTCAAACAAAATTGATATCTTTCAAATGCCGATATAATTATGCCGCGTTCTTGCTTATATTAATATAAAATTAATCGTTATTTTGTATTAATATAAAATTAATCGTTACTTTAATGAATACACATTCCATTGTTATATGAATATTAGAGTCTCAAGCGGTCGACTCGAAGTTAACAAAGCGAAGCAACGAAATCTCGCTATTAGCCTGGAAAATTATTCTATCTGGAAACTCGATTTTATCGCTCGAGCGAATCCCTGCTTTTTTCCCCTCTTCTCGCAACCCCCGCAAAACGCATACAAAACGTCCTGCTATGACAGGCCGCAGCACGCAGCTTTTTTTCGTCAATAGAGAAATTGTTTTTCTGTTCCGTTAAAAAAAAGAATGAAAGCACACGCTATTTTTTTGTTGCTTCTGCCGTACGTTTCAGCCTGAGAATTTTATGGCGCTCATCCCCTCTGGAAATACTGAAAATATAGGAAATTTATGCTGCAACGTACATCTAACGCACGTGACTGTAAGTTTTGCCCGAGACAACTGTAGCCGTAGTTGGATAATTAAAAGATTATATACTCTTATTATTCTGATTCAATCTTCATCATAGCATTGTGCGAGAAAAAAGGATCTTATCTTCCGTCCTGCGGTGGGATTAAACTTCACGTTCGTAATTACTTGTAAAAATGGCAGCTGCCTGTGCTCGCGCTGAGAATTAAATCAGACGTCGCTCGTCTCTCTGAGGATACCTTCGTTGAAATTATACACGGCTAGAAATACGGGAGGAGTGCACTTCTCGCGGTATTAAATATTTTTACGCGGAAAATGGTATTGCACTTTGCTCCAAACAGCGTCCTACAGTTGTAATATCAATTTAAAATTAGATATTTCTATTGTGAGAGTTTGGCTCTGGTGCTGTTTGTTAAGTATTGTTTAAGTTTCGCTTTCAGACGACGATGCATATACATCAATCTTAGCCAACACATTAATGTATTAGATTAATGTTGGATTATGTAAACATGTAGATTGATACGAATATTCACATAATATGCTCAACATTTATTATGTAGAAAAACAGGTTTATATCTAGAGCAAAAATATGCATCATTCTTGAAAGAAATGGACTACAGAAAGAAAGTAATTGTTACAACTATTGCTGGAAATTATTTATTTCTTTTTTTTTTTAATAGTTTTCATTATCAAGTAGTGAAAAAAGTATTCTTTTTACCTTATTTATTTATTCACGAATTTTCCCAAGAAACTTTATCTAAAATTACTGTAATTTAGTAGCATTGATTTATTTACAAAACTGTTATAAATAATGAACTTAATCGGCGCATTGCAAATCTTACAGATTGTGCTTCTTTATCTAAATGACATCTGTATGAAAATACAGATGTCATTTAGATAAAGAAGCACAATATAGCATATTAGCAATATTAAATCACATCGATTATATATATTTTCCTTAACATTAAAAAAAAAAATTATTATTATAACAAACAATGTCTAAAGCCAACATTGGCATATGCGTAATTAAAAGCACGGCATTTAAAATTTCTATATGCAATGTGATGAACAAAACATTAACGGATGTAACGCATATGCGCATATCATGTCATCTTGAACCGGCTTAAGGATACGTGCTAAATGCCATGTGCATATTTTAGCTCGTATCTAAATGTGTGGGCTTAACACCAGCGGACATACGGAGATGTATGCACGTGTAAATGTTACACAGCGATAGTAATGAGGCATGTAAAGCGAATTTCAGAGAAAGACAGTCTTTGATGGGCTGCCAAGCGGAATCTGTCAAAGACAGATTAAAATAGAATTTCTTGGTGTCTTGATTACTTTATTACTTTATTGATTACTTAATGATTACTTAATTTGTATTGTATATTACTGCATATTCTTCCAAAAAGGTTTTCATATTTTGATTAATTGCACCTAGGATATGTTTTTATAAAATATTAATCCTATTTTCATTTGCAACATGTACGACATTAATGATTGAAAGAAGTGCGACAAATAGCGGACATTCTATGAAATTTTTGCTAAGGGGAATAATTGATTACAGATTGGTCAGAGTTTTCGATATTAAAGCTTCATCCGGTAGTGATTGGGCACCAATCACGGTACAGCTCGATCATTGCACAGAGAGAATTCATTTTTGCTCGTGAAATTAAATGCCTCACTCTGACGTGAAATTGAATACTGTTGTTTCGATATCCGTCGTGACAGGGTCTAATTGGATAAATTTTACAAAACGAAGATTTGTCATGTGTATTTTTGCGATGGAGTGACTAGATTTGTCTCGATCGCATTAATGTCGAAAGGTAATATGAAATAGCGGATTTAATTCGTCACGCCAAATTTTTTCTCTTATCGGAATATTTTCTTCTCCGCGAGAATGAAATGGCAACGAGGTAGACGCACGCGACTTAGATTTACTAACGAATTAATTAAGTTGGATATGGAAAATATAATTCATGTTGTTATCGCGACGCGCGTGCGATACTTTATGCATTCGTGGTATCTTGCGACGGCTTAATTGCCGCGATAAAAAGAATCGTAAAGTGTGACTGCTTATAAACGTGACAGCGTCGAGATTGACTCATCATTTTATCGTTGTAAATCTCCGCAATGCGCTGAAAACAGATCTTAATTGTATACTTTTCTCTTATTGTAGATTGACAAAAAAATAATTACATTAGATCGCGTACATTAACACAAGAGCGTAATTATATATATAATAATGAGCACTGGAAATATATGAGAAAACAAATACTATAACACGCTGTATAAGAATTAACATATGACTAATTATTATTGTTCTCTTTTTTTTGTTCAAAAAATAATTTACTGCATATTTCTTTCTTCATATTATAATGTATTAATTATCGACCGATAAAATTTATAGATTTTAAATATATACGTAAAAAAGAATAAAAAATTTAGTTAAAAATAAAATACAATACAAATACATAATGTAAATTTTTTAAATAATTTTTTATTACTTTATAAATTTATAAATTTTGTCACTTATTTAATATTATAATTAAATTTATTAAGGCATTCTCTTTTGTGGTCTTTTACATTAGAGGAGATAGATAAAAAAAAAATATAGCTCTTATTATATGTGATAAAATGTAATTCATGTAATTAATTGAAACGTAAATTTTTTTAGAGATATATTGAGATTAAATTAGTGAAACTTGTTAAGAGAATATACGAATGATTTTACAAAATCGCGTTGTGTCAGTGTACATGTTTATAGCATCGCGAATAAAGTTTCAACGTTGAATTTAGCGACTCGGCGACCACGCGGTTCGTGTCGTGCGGAACACCACCGCAATCGCGAAACATGAGTCCAGCAGTTAGTCACTGTTAGTGGTTAACAATCGGATCGCAAAGTTCCCACGGTACTGCAGCGTGTCATGGCGGAGAGCGAGACGCAAAGCCATCGCAGATCAATTCGTGCGTGGCGGCATCGAATAAAATTTCTTCACGCACGTTGTCGCACTCGTTTATCGAACCGGCGCGCGCGTGTAAGTCGATAAAACTGCATTTTTACATTTTTACGCATTTTTTTTTTTTTTTCAACTGAGTTTTTGGTGGGGAAAAAAGTATAGACTTGGAAAATTGCTGTATATATTTTCATTAGCCGGTGAGCTTAAAATAAATCAAGATATACATATATACAGTTTATATTCGAGAATTGCTATGTTGAATATTTAATTCTTAAATAACGTAGATGAGTATACCTTGTGGTTAGTAATTATTTTATGTAACAGCGCGAAATGCAAGTATAATTTTTGCCGAATAAGAAATGTACATATAGAAAAGATATATAAAATCGTATATAAGAATAAACTTAAATACTTGATGAAAGAAAAATTAATAAGCTCAAATTTGTTCCAATATTGCTTGTTAATGAAGCGATTGTGTAATAAAATATTCTATTATTTATTAAGAGAGTAAAATATAAATTAAAGGAGAAAGCGCCCTCCCCTCCTCCTCCCACATATTTTTATTAGTATCAATATTTAAAAAAAATATATTCTATATATGTATTTTGTTCTCAATCTCTTTGTTGATGCATGAATGCATCCATCAAAATTTTTTGTCAATTTATCATATAATAAAATTCTGAATCTCTTTTAAACAATGCAAAAGCCGTTTAATCGCATTTGAATGCACGACGCAGATGGCGAGAATATTGAGTTTTGTATCGTCCGAAACGAAACTGTGGAAGTTGTCCTATAAATTATATATTCCCATTTTACAAGTTTGCTGCCAATTTTTTTCATAACGCTAATTTAATTGAATACGTCACATAGTTATCGTTATTTATTTTTATTATTATTTATATCTGAAATATGTATGACATTCAAGACGAAGTTTTTTAATTAAATACTTGTAATATAAAATCAAGATTATGTGACAATAGAATATACTAAAAATTTGTTATGAAATCCACACGTATCATTTATCGGCATGATTTCAAAAATTTGTTTAACTTTCTGACTATGACTTCTAGTCATAATTTTTTGAGAAAATGTGTTTTTTTTTGTGCGACATAGGTATATCATTTAAGATCACTCACACAATCCAATGGCGGTCACTGAAAATCGGTCGGCAAAGTTCTCGCTATGTGCAATGTCGCATCAAACCCCGACGCAGATTAATTTAAGGGACAAATAAATCATGACGCTATCTCGGTAGCTACGGCAAAAACATTTATCTTCCGACCACCGCAGCAGGAAGCGCGAACGCGTGCACACTCGGCTCGGTCACTAGCCAGCCGCTATAATGACGTGAATTGCGTGAGGCTAATACACTGTGATTATAGAGAGTAGCATTTAATTTAGTATTTGTTTTTATAAATTATTTAATTTAGATATAATATTATTTAATTTAGGTATTTAATTTAGAACAATTATGATTAATACGGATTAATCATTAACAACAGTAACTCAATGTCTTAATTTCAAAAGTCAAAAGTTCATAAAAAATTACGGAAAATTTAATTTAATTTAATATTAACATTGGGCGTGTTTTTTGAAGAATATATTAAGTTTCTTCTATACAAGAAAAATTGTTATTTTTCGCAAGATCTACTTACACATTTTAAATAAACTTGAAAGAAACTCGAGATAGGTGTACAATATTTTGACCTTTTTACGATTTTCTATCGTTTTAATATCGCAAAATTTAATTTTAAGCTGTATTATACATAGTTACAGATCTAGATAAGATGTTTTTATTAATACAATTTTAATAATGTTGCTATTTCGCAATTATTCATTTACTTTTGTTAATAATTTCGATAAAAGCAAGATGTGCGGCAACGTTGATACCAATTGTGCAGCATTATATTCCGCTAGTATAAGTATCAATTTGTTACGTGCATGTACTGCTCGTGACATACCAGACAAGACCAGCGTTGAAGACATGGTTAATGGAAACAATATTCTGTATCGTCAGTTTTGTCCTTTTTTTTTTTTGCAATATAACCGGGATTTCTCTGAATATATATTCGTAGATTCGTGTTTATCTATTAAAATATTAATTTTCTCTGCATTCTCTCTCTCTCTCTCTCTCTCTCTCTCTCTCTCTCTTTCTTTTCCTCTCTCTCTCTCTCTTTCTCTCTTTCCCGGACATGGTTGAAACCACAGGGTCGAGACAGGTCAAAATATAGATCTACTTACGTTTTAAATAATTTATATTTATACATTTTCGGAGAGATTGATCAAGTGCAAAGATATTAATGCCATAAATAATACTCAACAAGACAGACGTAAATAAATCGGGCAAACCGCTTCGTCGAACGTCACGATCGACCTTTCGACCCTTAACACTTGAGTGTCATACAACGAGAACTTGGCTTTCCACGCAAGAACCGACGGTTCTATCGTTTAAAATAGTCGCCGGCAGACGAGCGGAAATAAATTCGACGGGCGAAAGAAGAAGAAACACTTTGCGCGGCTCGCCGGTCGGTCGCGGAAAAGCTGCGACCATTAGGGGATTAACGACGATAAAGTGACGTAATAAGGAGAAACGGGACACCGTGACAATGTGCAATCCTCCGGGATCGTAATGAATTATACGGCCCGCTTTAAAGAGCCTTTTATTGCTCCTCGATGAGCGGTATATTAAATTTATCTAAATCCGCGCGCGCGAGCACACGAATCATCAGTATACCTATCGTAGAAACGATCCTTGTCTTATACCTGCGCGCATGTCGAGAGAAATTCCGTCCGTTTCATCATCTCTTTATTTTCACAGAATATCGTTAAATTTTCCCACTGAACAATTCGCTTCACGAGTTATCGGAACGAAAATTTGATCGGTTTCATTGGTTTTTTGTGCTACGAGAGAAATTGACATTCTGCATATTTGATCTGCATATTTGATAAATAGCGTATTGATTCATCGTGAACGATATGTCACGCAGAATGAGTTTATAAGAAAGTATAAGATGAACAAAATCGTATAAAAATTTATTTATATTATAAATTCAGTAATTATATATTAAATCTTTATTCATTTAACGAAATTATTATACAGATTTTAAGAATAATAATAATTACAGAAAGGATTATTTATTTTAAATGTATGAGATAGAGAGTGGTACACACAAGAGAGTTACAGAATAATTTTTTAACTAATTAATTTGGGAATTGCAATGTATAATCTTAATCAGATGTATAATGCTAATCAGATATCTCGACTATGAGAAATGTACAAAACTTTTTTTTTTACATCATGCAACTCATGAATAAGTGAGCAGATAGTTTGATGAGATTTTAGGAGAATCATTCTTTTTCTTGATTGGCTCGATCTAATCATTTCCATTACACGCGCAGGTTACTGAAGTTATTACCAATCGAATCATCTGCTTGATGACACAATTCTACATGAAATCTTTTTCGCATGTTAATTCGAGATTTCTCAACAATCGCTTTTGTCTTTCTCTTCTACATGTTTAATTGAGCTTGAAAAAGGCATCATTACAAAAGTAATGAATTGTTTACATTTGCATTTTGTTTATTTATTCTTTATTAACTAAAGAAAGAAAAAAACAATTATGTAGTTCTTTTAGATTAACGATAGAAATTAGCAAATTGAAAATTGGAATGCCGAGTGAAAATCCGAGAACATGAAGAACATAACGTGAAGAAATTATAATAAGACGCGGCCTCTTGCTTTTCTTATAGTTTCTGCATTTTTAATGTGCTTTCTCTCTCCAGCGGTCGCCATGTAAATGATGACATCATAATGTTTGCAGACTTATGCGCATCCCAATATCTTTTCGCGATACGCTCGCGCAGATGCATATGAAAAATAAACAGCGCGGTGCCGCGTGCGAAGCTTCAGTATATATATATATATATATATATATATATATATATATATATATATATATATACATATATACATATATAATATATAATATATATAATATATATTTCGCATTCTTACCTGCTATGTATTATTAAAGATTCCCTACGCGAGGACACGAATAAATGCATGAACATTTTATGTAAACCGGGGCATATTCTCGACTCTCGATTGGTCGAAATACTCTCTCTTTATAAAAGAATATGAAGCCAGCGAAGGCCGCGACTGTTGGGAATGCCTCTGAATGTCTATAGTCGGTTTGTTTATTGTTGTCGATACAGCATACAGAATATCGAATTCTCTAGTTTTTGCACAGGAAACTTTCTGCAGCCTGCAAGAAAGATCGATGTACTGCCATTACATATCTGCCGTCTTTATATAAGTATTCAGTATATATAGATATATGTATATAAATACATAGATATTTAGCGATTGGAGAATTATTTTAATTTAAAATTTATTTATAAAAGAGCTAAATACAAGCATATTTAATAAAGTCAGAGAGATGGAGGATAAAATATAGGATAAAAATATTTGCTTGGAAATAAAAATTGCCAAAACTCGATCCTTGCATCATTAAAATTAGATCACAGATACTACAATCCATAAATCATATCATTTACTAATTAGAAAAAACTTTGATGATATCGATATGATTATTAATGTTTCGCGAACGCCAAAGTTCTGTAATAGCACCTGGCAACGAGCGTTTTAGATGGTCTTAAAAATTGATCGTCACATCCATCGACAGTAAACGCCATGGCACATACGGAGAAGGACTCGCCCCTCGAGCATTCTTCCATCGTTTCACCGTAAATGATGTCTCAGGCCGTTTCTCTTCAGAGTCTGTCGCCGGTCACACCGAAGAGCCTTGATCCATTCGTCACGGTCGCGACGATATACCACGGATGCCGTGAACTGACATTTGATCATTAATCCATGCATCTCTGTGTGTGAACATAGAATGCGTATATAGAAAAAAATCATATTCACACCATTATGCCTTAACTAATCTAAAAAAGAGAACGAGAACTCTTTCCGTTGTTAAATAAAGTTTTATGTATCATTATTACTATCATTATTTATTATGTAGAACAAGAAGAACAGCGAATCTTTCTATGTTATCTAATTTTATTTATTTCAGAATGTAAATGTATGTGTAATCGAATATTTATAATTATTCGATAATTATTTTTTCAATCATAAAAAATTTGTTGCCGTATTATTATGCATATTTTGTGGCTTTTATAAAAAAGCCACAAACTATAAAGTTTATCCAAAAATAATTTTTAAAATATTATTTGCGTGTTACTTTTTTAAATATGAGGCATGTAAAATCGATAATTATGAGAAAAAAAAATTTTTCCACAACTTCAGTATTAATATTGACGGCCCGCTTGGAAATTATCTAGATTATTCTCTTCCTCTTCTTCTCTTCTCTTGAGTAGATTGCATCGAGAATACTGTCGACGCAACCATCCAGCCAGCGTCAATGCGCCTAAAGGATAGCATCAGCTGTGCATTCGGACGTGTCGGATAAATTTAGAATGAATAAACGTACACATATATGTAGGTATCCGGCGCGTAGACGAAGGGTTTTCGGGCTTGAGCGTAAACTCGATCGCGCGTCCAAACTTCGAGCTGATTTTACCGTTTTTTTTACTAGCCTGCGTATCTACCTATCTACATTGAGACCAGGTATCCCGTTTCGATTTTATACCCGCGGGAAGAGAAATGGTGTGCAATGAGCAACTGCCAACATTCGCTAGGCTAGTGTGTACGCTTCGAGATTTTTATTCGATTGCCGTAGGGCCAAGAATTCTTTTTTTATCGGCATTCGGTCTAACTGTGCCGTTTGCGCCAAAGGTATCTTCTTCGGTGAGTATCATCGTAAGTATTACAGCACAGTGGAAATAACGTTTATTTGTTCGCGAATGTCTCTCTCATAGTGGATATATGAAAAAGATTTAAAAGACGGCGGATATAGAGTTAAAAAATGAAAGTAATTTTTAATATTTTTTTTTTTTTAAATCGCAAATTGAAAGAAGAAAGACAAAGATAATAAAATTTCTGATCATTATTAACTTCAATAGACATAATAACTTTACTTATAATTTTCTTATTATATACAATATTTAACTATTTTAATTATAATTCAGATATATAATCCGATAATAAAAAAAAATATCTAAAATATATTTGTATTGAGAAATTTGATATATATATATATATATATATATATATATATTATATATTATAAAATACATATTAAAATTATTTATTTTATATTATATATTACATAACATAAAATTATTATTAATTATTCTAAAACAAAATTTCAGAATATTTACTTCATTTTTCTTTCATTTAAATTATTTATATTAAAGGTTAGTTCATTCAAGTTACATATGTATATAAAAATTTATTCAAACTTTTAATATTATAATTATAAGTAATATAAAATATATATATATATATATATATATATATATATATTGATATATATTTATGAGCAATCTTTTCTTACTTCTTCAATTTTTCATTCATCAAGAGACACTCAATAAATCGTCATCTCCTTCGATTTTTTCGCAAACGGATGAACTTACAGTTTGACATCAGAGGCACGGCTAATCAATGCAAACCTCGGTGCACCGAGTGATTTATGTGGTTTACTGCCGCCTGCCAATAATAGCTCTTGTCTCGCCTTCTGTTCCTTCGTCTTTACGTGCAAGGTAAACGTAAAGTTTTCCGCGTAGCGAGCAACGAGTTGCAGCAGCATTAAATAGCGCGTGAATATAAAGATCGATTAACGTCGAGTGTTTGTACTATACATAAATGTGGGAGGGATTCTCACCAATGTTCTCGATTTTTTCGCATACTTGATCGCAAAAAGCAATAGTAGATTTAATATCTTCTTCTATCTGTGTATATCATTTTTCTATGAGAAAAGTTTGGATAAATTTTTATATACATATGTAACTTGAATAAACTAACCTTTAATATAAATAATTTAAATGAAAGAAAAATGAAGTAAATATTCTGAAATTTTGTTTTAGAATAATTTATTAATAATAATTTTATCTTATATAATATATAATATAAAATAAATAATTTTAATATTTATTTTTTTAATATTAATTGTACTACAAAAATAAATAACTGTTATACCTATGATTAAATAACATAAAAATAAAAAAGAAATAGCAAAACAAAATTTAACAGAAGAGAAATATTAAACAAAACATTTTATCAAATTTTTAATAAATTTTATAATTTGGAATTATATTGCGATCAGCAGTGTTTTTTATTAATTATAAAAAAAGAAGTTCAAAAAGAAGTTCTAACAGTTCACTCTTAGTTTAAAACGGTGTGGTGAGAGAAAGATAAATATCAGAAACACGTTTCATTGATAGCCCCGCGTTGAGGTTCAGATCCCAGGCTATTTCTCTTCCAAACTCCGCGCTGCGCAAATAAATACTTATGGCTACGGGAATTCAGTAGTTTTATCGTCCCTAAGCGCGGCTGCGCCTATATACATATGTTTTACTTAGAAGCTGGACTATACCCATTCAAAAAGGACGACAAGACTTTCCTAGACCGTACGGTTATCCCGAAATGTATAGCTGAAAATGTTCTATGATCTCACTTTTAGAAGCCGATAGTGAACAATTCAGATATATTTTCACATAGATAAAACGTATCGCTGTGGAAATATGAGATATTCCATTTTTCGCCAAAAGGATTCTTAGACAATAAATTTTCATTGTTAATTAAAATATCGGAAATTGTTAAATATATTTGTGTGTAGCATTTGTGGGTAGAATATATATATATATATATATATATATATATATATATATATATATACATATTATCAATGAAAGGCTATCAACGAAATATTGATTGTCATCTATTAATAATACATGTACAATATTGACTTGGCAATTAATAATATACGTAGAAACTTCATGATTTTATTTTCCGTTTAATAATTTTAATTCTTCCGATCCTATTCTATTATAAGTTTTTACGAGAGCACAATTTTTTCCACCCTCCCTTAAATTAACGTGCCCTTAGCTTTTTTTATTATTCCCAAGGGCTCCCTTCAACGTTCCGAAAATAATCTTCACAGGCGATGTCACATAGAAACGCGCGCTTAAAGGGCAGCTACGTATCTGACGCAGCGGATGTCGATCTTTGTCGACGTCACGCGATATCAGAGGGTGAGGCTCTGAGACTCGCAGGCGGGATAATAAAACGGGGACGATTATTTAATTAACTCGAACCCGAGCGGGCGAAAATAAGTACGAGCGGCACGATAAATCGCGGCGCGGACTTATTAGCCTTTCATGCGGATCCACCTCGTGCCTCCGCTCGTTCTTGCTTCGTTGATCCGAGAGATTCTCAATTTCCTGAAGACGGAACGCGACGACGAGGATGGCGACGACGGCCACGATGGCGTCGGCGGCTATCTGTGTACTCTGCCATAAGGCCGTAGCGCCTGCTCGTCGGTACTGCATTATTAACTAGGACTTGTTAACGTCGTTTCTTCCCCGTCTTTCGTAGGAACTTTCACATCCCCACGCTCCGCGCCGCAGTGTACACTTACCTCCGTGTCCCGCAACCATTGTGTCCCTCCCCGCAGACATTGCGGTCTACCTTGGGTACACGACCTTATGTAACGGCGGCATTCCGCTACGCGCGACATTAACCCCTTCACAGCAAAATTCTTCTTCTCAAATGCACACAGAAAAGGAAAGAAAAAGGAGAAAAATTTTAATAAAATTATTAAAATTTATGTATGTGTGAAAAGTAAAAAGAGAAAGAGAGAGAGAGTGAGAGAGAATTTATATCTTACAGTTTTTAATATTTTTACGTTTTCGTCTATTATATTTATATATTTATTATAATTATGTTAATTGCTAGTGCACAATGTCTGCGGATTATTCTGCGTTCGTTAAATTAGGTTATTCAACGTTCGCAGAGATACAACCCATTTATTGTTTGTAGTACATATGTAGACGCAGCCTCCTTCTTAATGCAAATGTGTAATAATTCATGACATATCCGGAGTACATATATGTTACATATAGAATACCGTTATATTAATTTGCTAAATGTGTGCTTAATGTGTGCCTTTGTATATCACGCAATTTATAATATAATTATACAAAATAAATTTTTGAGAATTTTTTTATGTAAATATTTTTATAAACTTAAGAAGAATAGAATATAAAAACATTTTTACGTAACTTTTTACATAATATAATAATTTTAAGTATACTAAATTAAACTCGAAATAATTGATCATTAATCTTTAGCCTGATTTAAACATATATAATTTTGTAATTGCTTTATTTAATGATAAATAAATAGAGAAAGAAAGAGAAGGAGGGAGAGAATTTTGCATGAAAAAAATTGTTGCGCTTATTCTTGGTAATAAAGTTCTTTGCAGAATGCGAGACAAGCGGATCTCAAAGCTCTCACAGACTGCAAAGTGTCGCTGAAAAACCATATTTAATTACTTTCCGTGAGCACCACGCTTTTCTCATCCTCGATTTTAATAAGGATTCCGACGGAGACATAAAATTTCATGACTATCTACTCATTGAAATTCTACTCGTTCCAGCCCAGCGATCGGTGGATACACGTGACGAGGCTGACAACCCCTTTCTTGGCGTAGCAACCGCCCCTAAGAAGAACAAGACGAATGTTTCATAAAAACGATCACGGATGAAAATCCAATCAAGTGGGAGCTCGGCTCTCCAAGTTCGGAGGTCAGGAAGGGTAAAAGGCCAATGATTCTTTCAAAGAATAGAAAAAAAAGCGTTGGGAAGAGGTATACTTTATTAATACTTCACGACCCTCCCCTAAGTATATACATATATATATATATATATATATATATATATATATATATATATATAGTTTAAATATCTTGAATATTTATAGGAACTTTGTATGCAGTAACTTTCAAGATAAATATCTAGAATTTCTCAACCCTTCCTCTCTTTCAACTTATATTCAAATTACAATACGTAATTGTATATGTTATAAATAATTGTACAATAAAATGAAAAATAAACAGGAAATTTTTATAATAATACAATGTTGTGTGCAATATATTAATTGTTATGTAAATGATTATTACATAATAAGCGATTATTACATTATTGTTATAATAAGTTGGAAAAACAAAAGGATATTTTATACGGGTCATTTTGTGAATGTTTTGCACATTTCATTAAGATTGAGGTAAAGTTTTTTACGCTAATGCATTATGGAAAGAAAGAAAAGAAACAAAAAAGAAAACACAGTTCTCGAGTAAATTTTAATATAAGTCTGCTCCCTTTAAGATGAAAAATTCAGAGAAGTACAAATTAAAGGATTTGTTGGAAAAATAATATCTCTTTTGTAATTCAATGCATAAAAGGATTAATGTGAGAATCAAACAATCGTTTGGCGTTACGACGCTCATACAACCATGAATTCAAAAAGTTACTTGGAGCTCTATACCTCGTATTAATGTTAGATTAATTATTTTTAATGTAAAATTACAAAAAAGTTTATATATATATATTTATCTTTTATGAATGTATGAGATACATCAAGATATAACTTTCAATAACAAATAATTTAGGGCACATGTAAAATTTAACGATCTAACTATTATATCTCACACATTCATATAAAAGAGATGTGTAATTTATTTTTTAAATGTCAGAGAAAATAAAGATTGTTTCAGATAAATAAATACATGAGCTGTTGCACAAGAGAGAGAGACAGAGAGAGAGAGAGAGAGAGAGAGAGAGAGAGAGAGAAAGAAAAGCCTCGATGCAAAAGGCTCGAAGGGAAAGAGGCAAAGTCGAAGCGATGGAAGAGGATTGAAATATATTCTCTCGTACTCTTGTAGGCAGCACGCTCACAGTTGCAGCTGTGTAACGAGCGCTAACATCGCTCGTTTCTTCTCTTCCCATCTCGTCTGTCCACTCTCGACTCCAACTCCTTCCAGAAGTAAAACCTTTTTTTTTGTGCAACAATTGTTTTTTATAACAGATAAGAAAATACAAGTAAAAATAAAATAATATATACAGCAAAGAATATGAAAGATAGAAATATGATTTATATTATAAATGTTAGAGAATAAATAAAAGAATAAATATTACATAAATAAGAAAGTATAGCTTTTCGAATATATACAGTGAAAAAGAAAAAAGAGAAAATATATACAATAACAGGGAGGACATTATTAGTAATTAATTAATTATATAATAAAAAAGAAAAACACGAATGTAATTTAATTATACTTAAAACAGTACTATAAGCATGAAGAGAAAATATGATTATTTTTAATATTAATTATTAATTTTTAATATTGATTGATTTTGCATGTATACTCTTTTTTATATAAAATAATTTAAAGCCGAATATCAACGTGATCACTTTCGACAATTGAACACATTAGATTAACGTTTGCTTTTTCTTTTCAATAGTGGAGAGATAATGATAAAGAAAATCATCGTGAAATTCGTCGCTTGAAATTTGCTACGAGGTGATCGCAAATCGCAAAATCCGATTTATAATTTGTTCCTTCCTTCTGTCAAGCAGACGTTTCCCCAAACATTCAATGTTACGTGCCACATATTTGTTTGTTTTGGATATTTATTATTGAATCAATAGAGGCGTGTAATTTTGCGCTCTTATATTAACTGGTTTTTGAAAATTTCAAAATTTATTTCAGGATTATAATCAATTTTCTCCGTTTATAAATTTTTGAAATATAAATTGTGCTTTTGTCAAATAAAATAAAATAATTGATATTTTATTGATATTGATTATTATTTTTATTATTTTTCATAGATCCGTATGCCTTAATTCTTAGACAATGTGATAATCTTATATGGCGAATTCTGAATCAATTTTGATACATAATTAAATTTCTTTTATACATGCTTAGAATAAAATTTTATATTGTAGAGGATTTTTTTTTTTTTTTATTTATTATATACAAAAAAATTCTTAAATTCTTTTTTTTAAATATGCTACTTTTAAATAACAATTAAAGAAAAGAGAAAAATATATTTGAAATAAGAATAAATGATTTTTACTCTAATTCTATGCGTGATATGGATATGAAATATTTGTTTCGATTATCGCGTGAGTTTTATAAAATAGTTTCGAGATACGGGTTATGAGTAACTCGGCGTCCGCCGGCGGAGGGTTAAAATGGATAGGCTAGAATATTACAGCCTAAATATATATGATCGTTTATCTTTCGCGACCTGAATGTCGTTTAATAAACGACCGCAATGTTTTATATTCGTATAAACGAGCGTAAAAATCTTTATACTTATTTGCCAGCGATTATAAATAACCGGCAATAGAACAAGTGTTCCTCTCCTTTCTCGTTCTTTGAAAAAAATTCAATTAATATATGGGGCAACAAAAGATAGGTACAAGTGGCCGGAAGAATGAATATTTAAATCGCGATTAGGGATTTCTAAATCTTGGATAACCGCAAGTTAACTCCTTTGGCTTAGCCAACAAAGGTGTTAGCTAGGATTATTATGATCACTAGAAATAGTTGTATGTAGAGTAAAAAAGCTGGAAGTACGATGACATTTTCCTCGGATAATAAATATGCAAGCTGCGTAATTTGGATGCACATTCGATCGCTCCGCTTGCGAGACGTTTTCTTGAAGTACGTAATATACTGTTGCCGTGCTATTTTCATCTGCAGAGGTACGATATCGCAGTCGCGTAGAGTCGTCCTCGCCTCCTTTCCTCGCCATATAAAATTCTATTCTGGCGAATACACGAAGGAAGAGAAAACGCGTGGAGTGCGCGCATTCTACGTCACGCGCCAAATAATATATTTAAACGTCAGCAATTCTCGACGGGCCAAGCTCTGCTACGCTATTTTGCTACAACATATTTGCAAGCTACTCTTATTGCTGCAACGTGTTTGGTATTTGTAATTTATGATGCGTGATATGATGTACTAGTAATTTTTTATAACATGTTATGCGATCTCACATAATTAATCTTGTAAGAATTATTAATACCAGGCATAAATCTTTAAATATAAATTCTGTTATGTATATGATTTCTGTTCAAGATTAATTTGGAATTGTATTCTTGTTTCTTTAATATCAAGAGAATTATTTATTTCTATGTCAATAATATTTTTCAACTTAAAAATAATTGAATAATCAGTTTTCTTTTATCCGGCTTTATAAAAATGAATTAATAATAAGATCTTGTTTTATTTTTAATCTAATTTTACTTTATGTTTATAACAATGTTAAAAAAAAAAGTTGATGTATAGTTTCTAAGATATCTAGAATTTTTTTTCTCAAAAAATTGCGAAAAAAGGTAATTTGTGATTGAGTTTTGAATTTGTTGGACATTGATTTCAAGTTTGTCGAGAGATTCATGATAACACTGGCCATTTTATATAATGGTAAATGTAATACTTAAAAGAGTTTCAATTCTCTCGTAATACAGTACTTTGATTGTCTTCGGAAAGAGAGAGAGAGAGAGAGAATGAGACACAAAGCATTAAATTTTCTCTGCTCTGGAAGCAATGCTGAAATTTAATGATCGCGATAAGCTCTTACAAGAATCTTATTAATGATTACTTCCCGCCATGAAAACTACATTTCCTTCATAATTGTCTTTTATAAATGTACAGCTTCTTCTAAATTTTACATTATGTTACATTAAACATTCATCGTAGTAGTTGAGGATTAAATTTGATTCTTCCAAACGTTTTGAATTACATTCTCGCTGTTCCGAAGGTGCGATATATCCTTGCGATCAAATGTAGCGTCAGAGATCACGAATGCATTACGTAATTCGATGCGTTAGAAGGATGCAAATCGAACGGAGATAGAAAGAATTGCGCAAGGCCTAACGTCTACATATATTGAATTCTAAATATTACGTGTTATGCGTTAGCGAGCCAAAAAGTATGCTGTTTACAACGAGTGGTATCATATTTACATACATACCGCGTACAAATACATATCTTCGATACACGCAAAAGAGACTGATGCATCACGGTTGTATCCCTCAAAGAAGTTCTAAGATGCATCTTATCATGTCCTTTCATGTCCTTTCCTTAACTAGTTTCCTTAACGTGCTTTGTTTTTTTTTTTATCTATTGCTTCACAGTTCAATACGTGTTCCTTCGAGTTCGAATGCGTTTAGAGATGAGAATAGAGATAAGAGACAGAAAAACACTCATATATTTTTATATAAATCGATTTTTTTAATCATACTTTGTTAGTGATTATAATTTTTTCATGATAAACAAGCTTTGCACGGTTTACGGAAATAGAATTTTGCTAACTTGATGTAAAAAAAAAGAATGAGATAAAGATTTTTAAAATATTGTATTGAGTAATGAATTAAAATATATTAATTAGAACAATAAGCATAGTATAGATTGGAAGAATATAAAATATGCTAAAAAACGTTTTAATTTATAAACAAGTATTAAAATATAAGATATTATATATATAAATCTGATTTCTCTCTCTTTACTCTTAGAAAAGACAGTGTAGAATCAAAAGCCAAAATTATTGTTTTTTTATTATTGCCTATTTTTTGCGGTTTCTCATCTGTGCGTTATTCATCTCATAACTATCATTGTGGAAAATCGCGCATATTTTTAATGACTTAAGAACCTTTAGAAACAAGCTCTTTGTATGTATTTATTCATTATTATGAAGAAAGAAACATTTTGCTCAAAGGCACTTGTAACTTTTTGCCATCAAATATGAAAATCTACAAAGGCATAGTCAAAACTTTATAATAGTTTTATCGGAAGCACCGTTTTATCGAGTGGAAGTGTAACTTTTATTAAAAACGTTGAACCGTCTAAGAAAATTGGATTTCTTTTTTATTTGCTAAAAAAAAAAGATTATGCAAGTTTGTACTATGAATTTATTATAATAATAAATATTTCAACACATGTGATATTTCATGGAATACTAAAATTTTTTAAATCTTTTCTTTCTTAATGAAAACTTGACTTAATTTCGAATATTTTTCGATGTTCTTTTTCTTTTTCTAACTCTATGTGTGTTCACAGCGAAATAATATTTGTGTTAAATTGACTTGTATTTGAAATTGAATTAAGACCATATATGAACTGTTTGAGCCGGATAGTAAGATCAAAGTTTAATAAAAATAAAACTTACCAGTTATATATATGCCAATTTTTATGCATGAATTGTTTAGGATTTTAGATTAATTTTATAAAATTATAAAACGTAATAAAACAGTTCAAATTGCTTTTTCCTAAATATATGCATTCTGTTAAATGATATAATGAGCTTGGGTTGTTTTGCTTTATATCGTTTGTATCAAAAGTTTGAAAATAATCGAAAATTAAAACATAAATCACACTAAATCCAAACCAAATCAAGTTCAGGATATGATCGTTCATTATTGCATATTGCTTATACGTCAAATATTCCACAGTAAATATCCAAGACACTTACCATGTCTTGTCTCACATCGAAGTCTCGCCTTGAAATAATCTACTTGGTTATTCGATAATTTATTGTTTTAACGACGTCGTAGTGACGTTATTCGCCGAATCTGCACGTGACGAACGAATTGAAATCGAGGCCAGGATGAAAATTACATCGAGTTATATTCGCGGCCGATTCGCCTAAATGTTCTTTTCCGCCATGTCGCGTAGATAGGAAATTAATTGGCTAAGATTAGCCGCAAGTCAAATAAAAAAGTTTCGTCTGGCACGTCGACCCGATTGTCTTAATTTAAGTGGAATGCATTGTCAAAATAGAAAAATATAAAATGAGATTATCTTTCCGTATCTGCTATAAAATTCGAGTAAATATTATTTATATATTTAAAAAAACATTTTTTAATTTAAAATTTTTATTTAAAAAAAAAAAGATTAAATTACCAATAAAATTCCTTGAATAACTGACTATTAATCTTTTTTTCCGAATTGCTCGCGGAAAGTTACTTTTGCGATTGACAAGCGCTGTAATCTCACAAAAGTTAATAAATGTCATTAATTTTTCTCAAATAGTTATCACATTTTTAATAATAATATACATCTTTCTTTTTTCCTTATTATAAACTTTTTTTGCCAAAGATTGCAAATTGATATAAATATTAAGAGTGTCTCATATGTGCATTTAAAAAACAGCAGTATCTTTCAGCGAAACTGCTATGCGGTATGCAGTTGTGAATGATTGAAATTAGAATTTTATGCCGCAATTTCTCTCGGACGACTCGTCAAAAACTCGGCCGCGATGTGCATGAAATTTTAATTTTAATTAATTGACGTTGCGATATTGCGCATAAAACCAGATTCGGGATAGTCTATGCGCTCCCAGATATGGATGTGTCAACATATGTGTACGTGATTGTGCATTATATATTTCCCTATTATATAAATTTGTTATGCAAATATATTAATTTCGTGAAAGATAAATGAATATTCAAAACAATATGTAAACTTTAATTGTGCGATGCATTTGGGAATTGGATTATGAAGAGGCAGTTATCCTTAAATATAATCAATGTGGTTTATACATAAAAAAAAGGATACATAAAAGAGAGAAAAAACAAATATAAAAATAAAAACGCAGCAATAAACGAGAATTATTTTAAATCCAAATTATTGATATACATACAAAAAAAAATTGTAGATAATTTTAACTACCTTTTGTTCATTATATTCTCTATAATTTGCTTATATAACTATATTAATAACTATATTATAACTATTTATAAGAATTGTGCAATCTTGGAGTTATGAGATTTGCGTTCATCCTCCTAACTACTAATAAATTTTCGTTTATTCTGCATACAATAGCTTTATTCTCGATACAATCACCTCTGCCAATAAATAAGTACAGATTAATTAATTAAAATTAGTTAATAATATTTATAAAATGATAATAGAAGAAGCTTTTGGCTTTTTTAAGTTTTAGCAAATAAAAACATTATAAAAATAAGAAATAGATGCAAAGTTTAAAGATACAATTATGTTTTCTTACAAAATATATATAAATAAATATATAAAAAATATATATATAAATAAATAAATAATCTCACTTATTATTTATGAAGAAAATTGATTTTTGTCTGTTCTTTTTGATAGAATACGTAATGTTTTATAGATTTATTATTTCGCAGATTTTCAATCATTTGTAAGTGGAAATTGCGGGATGATATTTTTTGTCGCATAAAGACGACTAATGATATCCATCGGTACGGCCATGCAGGAACCGTGATGCACGTTAAATCAATATTTTCCAGTCGACGATACAATGCCGTCGGCACACAATGGAAAACGCAACAAGTATGCGTTGGGTCGTGTCACGGCAAAGTACGCGCATTTAAATTGTCTGATTAATTAATTGCTGGATTTGCTCGTGAGTATTATGCCACGGCATGTCACTGATGGCCAGTGAAACCAGCGTTTTTTCTGCATTTTTAAAAATTGATAGGTCCATTTAATCGTAAATTAATAAGCGGCCGCTAGGACAGCATTTTTTATTCTTCTTTGAGTGACATTGACATTTTAGGTGGATAAAAACTTAGCGAGCGTAAATGAACGTATGACAAGGTATTTCAAGTTTATCACAATTTCTCGATTTTTTTAGCAGAATTTTATATATATATATATATATATATATATAATGCACAATTTGAGAAAATTGAGAAAATAATTTGTAAATGCGACCTTAAAAAATAAGTACATTGTTTTTTAACTGGTACTATTTCGCGAAACCAGAAAAAACAATCGCGATATTGCAGAAAAGTTTTCATTTTATGGACCAACCACTCCTTCGATATTGGAAATTATCGCGCGCGATCCGAACGGTTATCGTCAATTGGATATAAAATCTTTAATACCACTTTCTAACCGTATTGTTCTCTTCTACCAAATATTTTGCAAGCTTTTAATGCGCCATTTTCGAACAATATATGCATTTACACTCATATTATACTTTATTCTATTTATTAATAATTAAAATATAAGCGGTTGAATATTTTTGAACTTTTATAAATAATATATAAAAGAGTGAATATAAAAAAATATATATTTTTCAAATATATTTATTTTCACATATTTAATTATTTGTAAAATAAGAAATAGATTAATAAATAGATGGATAAAATTATTTATCTTTTTTCATATATCTTATAGTTTTTTTTTATATCTTATAGTCGATTTTTGGTGGCGAATTTGATGGTCAAAGTTTTATCGAAAGCGGAAAATTTATGAGATAAGAAGAAGAGTGCTCCGAAATATTTCTGACGCTGAGAAGAAAAACAGGGATCCTATGCCATCGCATCACAAAGCAGAACGGCTGATGAGCTTTCGCTATTTCGATCAGATTCGAGCGCGGCGATCGCCGATATTTGCCGTATTATCGATATAATCCTGACGAAGAATTCGCTTCCATCGGATGCCGAAGAATGGGGGATACACGTAAAACAAATTCCATTCTTTTCATCAAGACCACCGGATATCGCGCGACATTAGTATCGGCCTCCTCGCTCTCGAGTTTGCTGCGTCCACTTTGTGAAATCTGGCGTTCTGAACTTATCGAATTTTTGATAAAAAAGCTTCGGCTTCAATCCTCGGATTATCAAACTTCAAATTTTGAAATACAAATCTTTTATTTCTTTTTTTCTCTTTTCTTCTCTTTTCTTTCCTACATTTCTGTAAATATAAAAAAAGTAATAATATAATATCCCGAGAAATTTTTACGACGCATATAAAAATCACTTTGGTACGACAGTTAACGCTCGAACAAATCATCGTACTTCGATTGCAACCCGATAAACACTTATAGAAGCGATCGTGTATGAAAGCATCAGCGAATAAAACATATCTCGATATTTTCGACTCGCGAGACTATTATTTCGCGATCATGAAAAAAGTACTCACGTCACGAGAATGGTAAGGAGCGTATTTTTCTCGGTAGTAACGGTAGCGTTTTTTTTAAATCTTTCACAGTTGTGTAAAAGCACGTGAAGCGCATCGTCGCGGCATAATACCCGTTCGTTGCAGATTACTACCTTACAACTCTGCACTTTCTCGTAACGCGGTTAAGGTCGCCGTTATTTCACGGAGAGAACCCGGCCCAGGCAGGAGATACGTTCCTCCACGATGTAGGTGGAGGCGCGCTCATATATTAGAAGTGCGATGTCCTCACGTCCGCGAAATTTCCCGTCCCGTACACGTCTCGGCGATATGCGGATCGCTCGCGTCTGACCAGCGCGACTCGCCCTTACTACTCGGCGCGCGCTCCCGGGCATATTTCATCGCGATCCGCATACGTATTTCTGTTTCCTGTACCCGAGAGCCGTGCCATTGCAGGCGACATCCACCTATTTTTCAAGAGGCGTAAATAACTTTATTGTTTTCCGAAGGCGGCGTTATGTATCGAATGTCCCGGAATTGCAAATGCAATATTTCTTTCTGATTTTTTCTTTTTACTTATAAATGAGACTTTTACTTGATAAATTTTGAATAATTTTTGACTATTCTTACTGACAAATAGTTTTTTTTTTTATATTAGTTATTATTAATATTATTAAATTTATACATTACAATGTAATTTGACAATGTGGAGTAATTAAAAAATAAAAAAAGTTCAATAAAATTATATGTTTACTTACATATATATGCATGTTAATCCTAATTAAAAAAATTTTAATAATTATTAGAATATTAAAAATTTTATATATGTACAATATTGTATATATAAAATTTAATACAATTTTAATAATAAAAAATTACATAAAGCGCATTATTTTTAAGCAGATTTCTTTTTTGATGTGTCTATATCAAAATTTATTCCATTGTATATTATTATGTATTACGATTAATTTTATAAAATCAATTCTCGTTCATATAATTATGAATTAATTATGTAAATCGGCAATCAACTATCAATACCGTGTTACATGCCGTGACGAGACCGTGTTAATTCGGGAGAACCAGGCTTGCGGTTTCTCCGCTCTGCGATTAGAATTCAAAAATTCATGTCCCGCTCCACCAGTCTGCTGTGGACGATCGCGAGGGCGGTGAGAAGCCTCGTGGCGGAAAATGAATCTTTCCTGGCGGGGAAGGGAAAGTGGAGTTTCACGACATAAATATGACGTAAAGCATACAAATAAAATTCTCAGCTAGCAGAATCTTCTCTCGACTGTGTATTAATAAACGTTCGAGACTGTTGGTCTTCGAGTATCCATACATTTTACATTTTATTTTTTACAGTCACATTGTTGTTACATTTTTGTTTTTTTTTTTTTTTTTAATGCTCAGGAGAATTTGCGTCAAGTAATAGGAAAGAGGTCACTGGTCGGACGCAAAAGACAATCGCCGCAAATCGCTGGACATATCTTTTTAACAGAAATTGTATAACGTCCGACATCGGTTTATCGTCACGTGTAAATGCGAAAATAAGGTGAATTTTTTTGCAAAGTTTATATTGGCCTATTATATCGGCCCCGTGTAATCTAAACCACGCACTTCGATATAAAGATATCGCGCCTGGGTATTGTGCGAGATATACACAATAGTTTTAAGTTTTCTTTTTCATAAAAGAGCCATAATTCTTTGTTTCGTTTCGCGCGATCGCATTAAATTCCTTATCAATTTATACCAATTCGCAGATTTTCCTGATACGCTCGCGTTATCGCGCTTATCGTCGGATCGATTGAACGATCGTATCGTTTCGAGGAATGAATCGACCGCGCTTGATTACCGACGCGTTTTACGCGACCACCGTATTGTGTATCCGCGGGATTGTGCGAAGTTTAAATTGATATTGCCTCGTTGCGTGATGCATGAAGGGCATTGTTTTTCTTAATATTAATCTCGCGCGCACCGCGCAAGTTCGACCGTTCCGCGGAATTATGTTCTCTGTGCAATTCAACAACCTGGCCCGATTAGTTAGTAACGCGGTTAGATTGTACGATGATGTTCTCTTTCTCTCTCCCTCTCCCTTTATCCCATTTCTAATATATTATCGCGGATAAAATACTATATGTGTAGCGAGGGCTTTTAATATGCAGACCTATAAGCAACAGTATCGCAAATCTTGAGAAATTAAAATCTAAATTTTTATATCGTTGCGTTATATTAATATTAATTTTTATTTATCCTTAAAATTCGCAAGTTATTTTTTTCTACATTTACGTTTGCAAAAAAGGAGAAATAAAGATATCGTTTGTACTCAATTTTGTACTTTGAAATATCCCAACGGTCTGTTATTCTTTCCCCCGGACTGTATGGTGACTATTTTTTTTTTTTTTTACGATAAAAGCCCACCTTCGCACGGTCTTTTTGTCACAATTTATTGTACGGCAAATATCTAAGCGGCATATACTCAGGCTACCCACGTAACAATGGCTACCTAAATGGGAAGTGTACTTAGGACATCGGAATCTGTCGCGTAAGAGGAACGGAATGGAAGAAAGAGGAAGGCCTGAGCGGGCGAGAGAAACGGAAACGGTTTTAAGGTCTTTATCGTCGGCATTTAATGACCCCGCGGAACGAGCACGGGTTTATCTAGGGATCTTTATATTGCTTCTTTCCGTTCTAACGTTGGATGTAATACTAGATTAAGAGATTATTGAACGAGTCTACTTCGCAAAGTTACGAAACATTCTCGCGGATTAAATGCTATTCCTTAGTTTAAACTTTGACAAGCCGCAGCAGTAAAATTCATTCAATGAGAAAAATACTTATTACCGATAAAGGATTAAATAACTTTTAAATAAAATAAATATACATATTTAAAGCAATAAGCTGTTTAATCTGTATAAAAAAATTTTAATAAATTATATCATATTTTTTTATACTATATTATTTATACGATAACGTAAATATAATCCTATTTCAATATAAATTGATAAATAAATAAAATAATAAATTAATAAATCGGTAAGGTGTTTATGTATATATTTATTTCTTTAGATTTACTCAATTTTTTGGAGTTCTTATAAAATGAATACTGATATATTTACAGATACTGTTATATTTTTATTACAACATTTTTATTTATATATATTTTATTCATTTTATATCCATATTTATTTTAACTTTTTTTTCTATCTTTGATGCATTTAACAGAGTAAGATATTTTAATTTTTATCGCGGATTTATCCGTCAAAAGTATATAAATAGTGCAACACGCGGCTGATGCCAAACTGATATTTACGCATTAATTCATACAACATCGTAAACACGTCGTTAAATGCGCGGCGCATAATAGCACTAGGCGGTGAAAGAAAGTATTTATCGTGCCCATAATCATAAAGGACGTTACATAGCTCACGATGGCGAGATTATAAGTTCTTTAAGATAAATTACGAGTCCGAAAAGCGACGCGCACGGTTCTATAGGCCGTGTAATTTTGTAACATTTTAATGTGCTAACGCAGTGATAAATTATATTACATTGTTTCTATAAAAAATTTTTGTGGCGCTAATAAAGCAACGTATGTGCAAATTTTATTTTTTTAATATACTTAGTGAATTATTAGCAAATAAAGCATGCAAAATGAGTATCGATGCAAAAGCATTGAAAAATGTCTATCGATGTTATTCCACATAAGCTCAATTTATTATAAAAAAAAATTTTGAAATATGGAATGAAAGAGGGAAAAATTATTAAAAATATTATACAAAATATAATATAAAAATTTAAATATTATATTATATAATATTATATAAAATATTATATAAAAATATATGTTTACATAATTTTTAATAAAAAAAATATTGGCTAAAGTATAATTAGAAATCAAACCAAAAATATAAATATTTTATATTGTGATATATAAAAGTATCAAATATAAAATCTAATTGTATAATATATTTTTATGTGCATAATAATAAATTTTTTATTTTAATTTTACCCGCAATTTTGCTTCTAATATATCATTAATTACTCCAAATATTATTACTAAAATTTAGATTCTATATAAATAAATCGACTGAAAACGTATTTAATGGATATAACATTTAAGTAACGGCAACTCAACTTTGCGAGTTTGAAAAAGTACATCGCCGACAGTACTTTTTCAAAAATTCTATCTCTGATTCGGTCGACGATACGAAACTGAATTTATAAGCGCAGCTGAACTTTGTAAGTGACAATACTGAATGTATATAGACATTTGATGCGTACATACATCTAGTTGATATAAAATAGCCGGTTTATATATCTTTACATTATTGCACTCTCGTTCGGGACGTGAAAGTGAGATAATATTTCACTTTACTCTCTGATAGCACGCGTTAAATAATCCCTTTTTATATTTTTGAAAACAAGCCTCAAGCATTCAAATACTCATCGCGCAATTAGCGAGAGAGTTGAATTTATCGAATTTATAACGTTGCTGTCACTTTTACGAGCCTGACCTCGCGACTGACTCGGACTGTCGCGTTGCGTGAAATAAATATGCAGATTACGTAGAAATTTAATTGACAAATAAATATGCCGCATGGTGCTACATCGAAAAACCGCGCCTCTCTCTATGAAAATCTCAAACGCTTGAAAATCTATGAATAGTTCAACGCACACGCATACAGAGTGACCATAAATATGCAAACACGTTTAACATAGTGATAGAAATTCTACGGTAAGTTTGGAGATTTTTCCTTTTAATACACAGACAGCATTAATGGTCTTTAATGGAAAACTCGATGTTTGTATAATCGAAAATATATGATTTTTCTATTATTTTGTGGTTGAACGCAAACAGAAAACCAATCATATAACAAATTATTATTTTAGTTTTATATATATATATATATATATATATATATATATATATATATGAATTTGATTGTAACAGAATTTTAACTTGATTGTCAGTTATCGAAATATTTTTTAATATTGAACATGGAAAAATTGCACAAAAAATTGGCATTTAATCAAAATTCTGTTAAGCACAGGTTGCTTCCAAATTGATTAAAGTATTTCACGCACCGTATGAATTTCACAGCGTGTGCGTGAATTTGCGGCTACATTGTATGTACTGTGTAACAATGTAACTCCGACCAAGATCAATTAATTCATTTTACTAACGATTTCAGCAATCGAGTTAATTCACGCGACTAAAATTTTGCACGGTTTTTGAGATATGACAGAGAGCTAAATATTGCATTTTTAATTTAATATTGAAACGATATTATCTCAATATCATCCTGCAACTATTTAATAAAGCATCATTTTATATATATATTAATAGATGTTGCTCTGATACGGTTATAATCCAATTTAATATAAATATTTATGATGATTATATTGTTACAAGTAAAATTTATAGAGCAATTATAAAATCAACACTGTAAAGTAAAAAATGTTATGCAGATATTTAAACAAGTGGAATAGCATTTTTAGTTTATGATACATAATGCGTTATGATATTAAAACATTAATAATTAAAATTTATTTAATTATTAATTAAACATTTAATATAATATAATAACTTAGATACATGTCTGCATGAAAAATTTTTATTTTCATCTAAAATATCTTGTTTTAGCTTAAAATAGATTGAAAATAGATTTGTAATAAATAAATCGTTTTTACAAAAAAAAAAAAAACATTTTATATTATTCTCTCTTTTTAATCACTTATTACAGATTTAACTTAATGGAAGTCCCGGAGGTTCAAACTCATTTTCGCGTATGCAGTTCATCCGCTTCTGTGCAAAAGAGTCAAAGATAACATCCAAACCCGAGAAAGAACAGAGGATGATTCGCGTTGTTCTATTTGAAAGTTGAATGGAGAGGAAGTTGACGCTGCCAATAAAACGGCACGCGAATGTCGTGACGCATCCGGTAACGTGGAGCGAATGGCGAGAGAAAGGAGAGAGAAAGATACAAGCACAGAGTATAACGACATGACGACGATGGGGTTGGCGAAAGAGAGGTTGGGGAAATGGAGGTAGCTTAACAAAAAGGTGGGTGGAAAAGAGGAATGGACGAGCGAGAGAAAAAAAAAAGGAAAGTCTCGCGAGGTCGTGTAGCCGACTAAACAATGGCGATGGAGAATAAGCTCCTGCGTCGCGACACGGTGGCGTAGGGGCCCGCGGATAAAAACAACTGCATTCGTCGTATATCATTGATACCGGGCTTTGGCTTCGGACTTGCCCGGCGAAATTCAATTATGCAATTTTAAAAGCCCGCCGAACACACGCAAATGAAAAGACTCGGTAAATGGATATCGCTGTGTGTTCGATTCGCGAAGATTGGAAGAAAATCGGCATCGCCACGCATGTGGCATACAAGAACGTATACACAATACGAATCTATTAATTTGAAAATACCTATAGACAGATCATGAACACAGAATGTACATGAAAAATTAAGTTTATTTTCCAAATGTAAAACACGAGGTATTTGAGTATTAAAGGTATAAACATTAGTTCTGTCTCTGCAATCGGACAAATCCAAACAAACACACATGAGTTTTTCATAAATGTGTGTATGTAAAAAATATTTATTTATAAGCATAAAATTAGAAGCATAAAATATTATAGTAATACAATTAAATCGCATGTAAATTTGTACAAACCTTTTTTGCTTTTGTTAAATTAAAATGATTGATTATCTTTGACGACTTTTTTGAAAGATTATTTGCAGATTAATAAACAAGGATTTTTCAATATCGAAATAATATCGCATAATAGTGAATCATATACAGACATTTCGATATTTACAAGCTATTAATATAATTAATTAGTCATTATTGTTTAATGGTATTATCATGGCTATATTAAATTAATACTCGTCGTACGTATAATTTATATATTACTTCGTAAATGTATTAATTTTTTATTCTTTTAAAATCATATTATATACTCGCTTCACCGATATATAATTAATTTAATTAGGTCTACTGTTTTTATAAACATAAAGAAAAATAATTGCAATTGATTCAGAAAATGCGCATTTACGTACAATGCAAAGTATAAGAAGACAATCGGACCTTCGCGAAAGAGAGCATTAGATGCTCATCGGCGTCGCGTGCCGATAAAAACAAAGACAATTAAGGATACGCGATTGTCGGAGCAACAGCGTCCCAGCGGGGCTTTTTCGTGTATAATTCAATACAATGCGATGCATACACACGCAAGCCAAGTAAACTATTCAACCATGCTTCGGTAAAATATACTTGACACGAGATCGGCTCGTTGACTTGCTTAGAATAGGTCTGATAACAATATTTTGATAACATTGAAGTGTTGATATTATCGAGACAACTGCATAATCGAATGCAAAATTGATCAAGATGAAACAATTGCGGTATCAAAAAATAGAAAGCACAGAATGCACATAATTTAGTTACGATTTTAAATATTCTTATAAGAAACCATTGGTCTCCTAACAATTAATCTTTAGTGCCAATCTTATTTATGCTGCACTATATAAGTATATTATGAAACATCTTCAAATTCATAATCAATGATTTAATTTGGAAAATAGAGAATTAGGTTGTTTAATTTGTCAATTTGTTATATTAAAATTGAAAAGGCAAACCAAAAAATTAAAATTGAAGTTAAACATTTGATAAAAAACTTTTGTTATATGTTTCTCTCCGTATAAAATATTTATAATTTTTTACAAGCAAGAAATTTTTTTAGCTCAGGAGAGATTATTTATTTTATCTCTTTAAATTTTTTATTTTATTTAACAAAAAACTTTATTGTATAAATATTATATCTCAAATAAAAGTATAAAAAGTATATGATTTGGAAGAAGATTTCGAAAATAATTCAAAAGATAATAATATTTAAATATTATTTAAATTTATAATATAATATTTAATAAAACGTTACTGTGTATTGTATAAAATAATTATGCGATTCGTTGAAATTGTAAAAACATTTTATAATGGTTTGTTACGTTATTAAAGAATCTTTTATTCAAATATGAAATAAATGCAGTACGATGTAATAACGTAATCCTACGAAACAAACCGTAAAATATTATTGCAAGAGTGGCGATTATAAAGTGCATTACCAACTTTTGCGCAAAAAAAATGTGTGTCGCATAAAATATTTTTACAAAAATTATTCTACTTTTACGAAGGATGAAAATTACGACGGAGTCAACATTTTACCATTATTACGACTATTATTTCTTTGTAGAACGCTGTATCCGAAGTGGAAAGCATTTGGCCGATTCCCATGGAGCTTCCGTAAGGTTTTCCGCCGGTTACACAATACAATAATACGCAGTACATGAGACGATGACACGCGAGATTCTTGAGAGCGGGTACAGCGAGTAGAAAAGGTCACGTATGGGCGGGCGTATTACACGTACAGGATCGGAAAACATTGTATAACCAAAAAGGAGTCGATTTTTCGTGCACAAAATAAAAGATAAAATTTAAATTCTTTGATACCTAAGAGATTCTACGTTAAAAAATAAACTTTTGCTTTTGAATAGGAGAATAGATCTAACAGGATAAATATGGTAAAATTATTCTCTCTCTCTCTCTCTCTCTCTCTCTCTCTCTCTCTCTCTCTCTCTCTCTCTCTGTCTTCAAAAAATAATTCAACATAGTAGCTACGTAAGTAGCTTATAATAGATGATTTCATATACATATATATAATTGCTTTATAATCTCAAAATTTTTAATAAAAAATTTTGTTCAACTTTTTATAGACGAAATAATTTTACGTATTTATAGAAAAATATATTTAAAAAGAGTGCTCTTCTCTTTCTAATAAAATAAGAAGATAGCAGTTTCAAATTTTGGTAAAAAGATGATCTTACGGTACACTATTCATCCGTCATAATTAGCATAACGAATTGCTAATGAATTTAAATCTCTTCATGCAATTATATTTTTTACCTTTTCTCCATAATAATTTAAATTCCGTATCGTAATTATTCTTATATATTACATCTTCATGCATATCGTGAATAAATGACTGCAAAAAATCTCTCTCTTTATTTACCATCATAGGCATAAATGTGTATACGAATATTTGCATCTACAACAGTTCACAATAAAAATACACAAGTCTAATAATCGATGAACATTAACGAATTAATGAAAAAGAAATGTTTAAATGTAAAATTGCTATTATTAATTTGTATAAATCAAGAAAAAAAAACGATCTTGTATCATTCGTCTATTACAATTTGCAATTCTTAACGAAAATACGACATGACATGCATTCGCGCATAAATATACACGAGCGTTCGCACGCACGCATAGACTCCGATGCACGTTATCGAAGCGCGGTTGCCTTGTTTGCGATCGGCTAGTTGACTTAAGCTGATGATGCACGTCCCCTGACTCTGCGTCGAATATAAATTTTCGCGCGGACACGACATCGAATAAATTTGATCCTGACGAGATAACGTCGCCGTCTCTTTAAACGCTTCCTTTTTTTCCAAGTTATGTGTCCTGGCATTTTGATGAATTTATATGTGCCTGATTAAAGCGTGTTTTATTATTTTTTTTTTTTTTTTAAAGAATCACGGTATTTGAAAGAGAGACTTTTTTATAATATTAGAAATAAGCTCTTCATATATACAGTAGTACAATATTTCGAGATATTTTCTCTCTCGACTATACAATTCGTCTGTAATAAGAGCGATCCCTAAATTTGAAATCGTAACAGATTTATGAGAGACTGATTCGGTGTTCCATTAATTGCTACATATAACTCACCTCGCTGAAAGGGCAAACGTCATGTCGCGGCCTCGAACGTCTTCTTCAAAATGTCGGGTCTCTCGATGATATTCGATATCATTAGATATCAACCTCAATTAGAGATAGGGAGTCCCATGATATCGCGTGCATCGCGCGTATAGTTTCGAGGAAACTCTCATTTCCACGCGTTTCATGGCAATGTCGTGGCTGAGATTACCGGATTCAGAGCTCTTAAAGTTTGCGCCTTGACGCGGTTAAACGTTCCCGATATCCAGTCACGGCTCGTCTATGTTGCAGGGAGGTCGTAAGTCGAGATATCTCTCGGGAGATAGGGAGTTTAATTAGGGATTATAAGCAACGAAACGGTGTATTCCGCTTATGATCATTAATAACTAAGGCGCTTATAGTTCCATCGGCCTATTCTCGATACATTCCATTACCTCGTTTGTTCACGATAAATTCATCCATCGATAAATGAATCTGGACGAAGCGCCTGTTATTTCTACAGTTCCTACACTGAGAAAAAAAAAAGTTGTTGACTTGATTAAATGTGTTCAACTAATTATTATTTCTTTAATTGAAATACTTAAGTATTTAAGTTAAATACGACATATTAAATTTAACATGACATATTTCACTTAAATATTTAAATATTTCAATTTAAAAAATAATAATCAGTTGAACACATTTAGTCAAATCAACAACTTTTTTTTCTCAGTGTGTAGAAAATACGATAATGAATAAAATAAACGACTCGATAACAACTGAAGAATCGATTAACACGTGTGTACAACATTTCAAGATGTAACACAATACAACCGCCTGTTTATAGAATCTTAATCCTGGATATCATTTCATTTTTTTCCAAACATAAAAACTTACTTAAAAAACAAGAGGCTTTCAAACCCACTCTTTCTCTTTACGCATTTGAGAAAGCAGCTTTGGAAAATAATATTTTTTAAAAGTGCATCTTATTGATGCAGCATTGGGAAAAATATAAATATAAATAAAAGAGATTAGAGTTCATATTTTTTTTCCAGAAAATTCCTCAATTGCGATCTCCATCTTCGCGAACACGTTCCGAGCGCAGACTTATTTTTTTAGACCTCGCGCCAGACGCCAAAATTAGAGGAATTAATCTCGCCACGAGAGGGTATGTTTCTTTTTTCTTTTCGCGGGGAAGAGAGAAGAAAGATGGGCAAATGAAGCACCCTTTTCGTCGAGTCGTCTTCTGTTTCGCTTCTCGTGTTGTCTCCTCGTGCTCGTCCCCTCGCGAGACGCGTGCATATCCGTTCGTCGTGTTTACCTGCGGGAAAACCATCGACCCGTCTCGACATACCGCACCCCTCAAGACGTCAACAGGGAGATACTCCAATTTGTCAACCGCAAGCGAGTGCTTTTTTCTCTAAGATCCCGTCACGCTTCGAAAGGGGAAGCAGCTCTCGCGATAGACACGCCGACGAAAGCTTGAGAACTCCGCGTCCATTCCACTCTTGCATGTTTCTTAAGTAGTACATTGCTCCTTCACTGTTCTTATCTTTACTTGTTTTGTAGCGAATTGTAAATAATGTGACGTCATTTTCTAAATATTTGGCAGTCGTAGACATGTCGTATTTTCGCTTGACATATATTAGATATTATATAAATATTATCAATAATACATTTATGTAATATATAATGCCTATATTATATATATTTAATATCTAAAAAATTAATAATAATTTAAAAATCTTTCATTGAAATAATAACACAGTTTATATTTATAAAAAATTAAAGAATAATTAGATTATTAATTTTGTCTAAAATAATTGTTATCACATTTGACAAATTAAACAGTGCTTAATTACAAAGACTATTATGTGTAAATACGTATATATAATTTTTTTTTAAATATTTTTAAATGCGGAAGATTATTAGCAGATAGTAAAAAAGCGAACCTACTATTGTATTCATTGTGAATGATTGATCCATTACAACCCTTAAGAGTAAATCATAAAGTAAAGAAAAAGAAATCTTAGAATCCAGGCCGAGCTTCTCTCTTGCTTCAATAATATAAAATATTAAATCTTTATAATCGTAATTAAAATCAACTGCAAAATTAAAATATTGTCTTAAATATGTGTTGTACATGATATAACAATTTATTTAATTATAAAAGATCTAAACTTCGAAGTAGCTCTGAAATTCATCATTGATTCCGAATTAATTCGTGCATATTCTTCTTTATGAGAAAGCAAGCAAGCAGAGAGAAGCGAGACAATAGCGAGCATAGGAGGAAGTCGAATAATGAGTGTACAGAGTTTGAATCGGGACTATGTCGAGTTACGAGAAGCATCGAATATTCAGTAAAGTCCTGTTTGCACGTGTTACATCCTCGCGCTGCTCCCAGACATTAACTGCAACGCCTTGTAATTCCGATGCGGAATCGCCTGTACGCGCAACGACCTACGGAATGCACTAGATACATTAAATTCCGGAGTTCACTGGCAGCTGGACCACAGAGTGTATCCGCGTTTAGGAATTAGTTAAGGAATTAGGTAAGATTTACGTCACAAAAACCGCAGAAAGGATATGCGTATCGAGGCATCGAAAATTTCCAAAAAAAAAAAAAAAACAAATTTAATTACAAGACACAATTAAGAAACGATATTTATTATAATATTGTGTAATAAATATTTATTGATTAATTTTAATAGAACTATCAATTTTATGCTAGCTAATAATTTTATTCTAATGTCTAATATTATATATATAGCATAATTTATGTTTAGTGCTCTGCCAAATTATTCCAACACTAAATAGAGTTTGTTGAATTAAACAATTATAATATATTTAAATATATATCAAAACACATACTCTTGCAATTTGAAGATAAAAAAATATATGTTTACACATATATAAATATATAATAGATAGAAAATATATTATAATAATTACTTTAAACAATTTCTTTTAAATTTTTTATGCAGAAAATACTTGCACATCAGTCAGCAAAAACAAGAAGAAAAACAATATATATATATATATATATATGTGTGTGTATATATATATATATATATATATATATATATATATATATATATATACATATACATCGCGAAACAATATAATATTATGATTATTGAGTATAATATTGATAACACTTTTGTGCTTGCGGAAACTTGCAAACTTTCCCCGGGTTGAATAAAATGACGCGCTGAAACTAAACTTTTGTTTAGACCGTCTTTGGCGAATTCACGTGCAAAGCAACAACCGAATGATATTAGCATTGATGCGAACTTTCTATTACTTTGTAACGCTAGACTTTGCGCAAAAGTAAGGAAGCAAAGTTAGAATTAAATTACAACAAAAGAAAATTTGTTGTCTTCTTTTAATATATTCCCTTTCTTGCTTACAAATCTTTAGAGATTTTTCCGAGAGCTTTCTCGTATATATTCTAAAAAAGAATTGCTTCAGGTCGCATAAAGTTAGACAATTCATCTCCCCTATCTCGCATTGTATCTCTGCCCTAAAAGATCATACCTAAGCCGAAAACGTCGTAAACGGGCGGGAATGTCACGCGGTCGACAGAAAAAGGAATCTCCTGCACACACTCGATGAGGAAACGCGAGATCCTTAATGCACGAGAGAGTCGTGTCACGTGAGAAATCCTGCGCGAGGCGATCCCCAAAGATCCTTAGCTGGTGGCCTCCTTCTTCGCGCCGCGTGCTGCGCAGCATCCATCGCGATGGACGATCGTACCCTCGGTACATCGCACGTCCGTATTCCATTATGTAATGGACCATTGTACCGCGCAATCCTACCGCGGTAGGATGGAGCAATGCCGTTGGGTGTCGTACAGCACATCGGCACAAGGGGTGGCGGGAGGAGGATCGGGTGGGTAACAAACGCGCGCGCGCGCGAATCGCTCGCTCCCTCGCTTCGTAATCAAAGGAAACGACCGCGAACGGAATTATTAATAGCGTGAGATAGATAGATAACTAGATGTAGATAGAGAAAGAGATCATGGAGTTCTCACGTAGCGCTAACGGATACTTGCCGCGTCCCTCGTTCCGGCAATAAGTAAGACGCAGCCGAACTACGGAAGGGTGCCGGTTGCGAATAACAACGTTTATTGACCATCAAGGTGTTAGGCCGCGTGCAAAGTGATAGTAATCGCGTTCCACGTCCCCTGTAAATCTCGAAAACGCGTTTCACCTGTCCCTGACGAATACACCGCGTAACACCGTCCATTTCGAAAGCATCTCGGTCGTATTAGATGCTCGTGGGAGATCTAAAAAAGAGATACCCGGTAATACACATAGCTTTGTCGTTGTAGCACGCGTAATTGCGCTAAATTTTGATATCGCTGTCCTAACAGACGTAAGTTGAATTTCTTTTAGCTTCGCTTTCAGGATGTCTTCGTTAACGTCGATTTTAGAATATCTCATTATTCACACAGAATTTATATTAGAATCGTGAATTGCGTTTCGTAAAATTTCATTCGCGCAGATACTAAATTTAATCTTTCATAAATCTTTAGGAACGTCCAAAGAATGTAGAGTGATATTTGAATCCTCCTCGCGTTGGCTGCCACAGATTCGCGACGATTTTGATTTTCGGTTTCGCGAGCACGCGACAAAGAAGTTACACTTTCGGTATCGTTCGTCGTATTACACTCACGTACCCAATTTCATTTCGCTGCGATAGACCGCATTGGTTCGAGCTAATTCACTCTCGCACTTTTAACTCCCCAGATACCTCTATTGGTGACTTGGCCGTCGGCGAAACGCCCGATGCGACACAATTGACGAGAGTTGAAAAAAAAGGAGTAGAAAAAAATAAGAGAAAGAGAGAGAGAGAGGGAGAGAAATAGAAAAGAGTGTGAAAGATTCGGAAGAGCAAAGCAGGAACGCGGACAAGAAATGACAATTAAAGGTAAGGGGACGCGCACGGTCGCGTAAAGTCATTAGCCTTAATTGGAGTGCGCCGCTCGGCTGTCAGCCGTTGAATGGGTGACATACGTTTCGCGATATGTCGTTCATACGAGAAGGATAGAGATTGTGTGAAATGGAGGAAAGGGAATGGATTGCTGCGGAGGCGAGAAGGGTGACAGGCAGAAGGGAGAGAAGGAGAGAATGCCAGGGAGAATCGTCCGGTACCGTCCGCGGCCATTGATTTTGCCCGTATGCAGTTGCACATGCAATCTCCGTGCATACATCTCTCTGTCTTTCCCTCTCTCTCTCTCTCTCTCTCTCTCTCTCTCTCTCTCTCTCTCTCTCTCTCTCTCTTTCTCTCTTTCTCTCGGTCAAGTCGTTTTGCCGGGCCTGCGCGAGCGAGCGCACCGCAATTAATTAAGCCTGTGCGCAATTTATATCAGCATTATACGCTGTTTTGTGTGCAAAAACCGTTTACGACGTACTATACGGACCTTCCTGTCTGCACGACGACGACAAATGTGAGGTGAGGTTGATTTTGCGCAACTCGAGATCGTCATAAATTCATAAAAATTATGTATATATATATATATATATATATATATATATACACACACATGTGAATATCTATGTATAATATACATATATGTGTATGTATATATGTATATAAATATAGATAAACTGTAATATATTCGTCACATGTACAAACGCGAACTAAACTCATTCACAAATGGAAAAAGAGTGTTCTGGAATTGCGTGGCAGTCGCGTAACTGTAGAAACTAGGTTTCTGGAAATTTTTGATGAAATTAAGGTCGATTTCTGCTCAAAAGAAAAAAATTTCACGCAGATCTTTCTTACGCTCATTTAATTTTCGATATTTCTTGGGAGTTAAACCTTATGCAAAAATTCTGTGATATTAAAACTGGAGCAAAATGAATATTTAACTTTTTTAAATGCAAAGATATCGCGTTTAATATCAACATGAAATGAGAAGCAGGGAGCCAGTTTAGGTATAAATATGCGGTCGGAATTTTTTATAGCAAAAATTTTAATCTTTTCTTTAAAGGTTTTTAATATATTCCTTAGTAGTGTCAAGAAAAAGAGAGAAACTATTTATTACAATTAATAAAACTAAAAAATCGATTTTGAAAAACAAAACAAAAGGGAACATTATATAAGGTAACGTGATTATAAAAATAAATTTTGTCCGTAAAAAACACACATTTTTACTTCTGACTGCATTTTGTGCCCTCTAAGAAATATAAATATTACTTCATACGATTTTTCTATCATTTTATTGTTATTTAAAAAAAATTGAGGTCATGTTTTCTCGCTCCTAATAATATCTACTATGTTACAGTATTTTTAATTATCAATAAAAGGATATGGAGTCGCAGTATCGCTCGAATTGCACCTAGGAAGGATGTTAACACAAAATAGCCGTACATTACCTGATGGTCGATGCAGCGCGCTGAAATGATTCCGATAATGCAGTCGCACGCGTTTCTGCACTCGGCTCGGCCAATATGCTCAGGCAGATGGATAGATTTGAGCTCGAGAATAATGCGTGCGCCGTCGTTAATTCTGATGGATAGGCACGGACGCGTGAGAGAATCTGTGATTCACGGAACGCTCTGCGTTATCCGTCGTGCTCTCTGTATACCGAAATAATATCGTTAACGTCGCATTGAGAAACTAACATCATCGTGAAAACCGATCGATCTCTGTGTTTCTCGCAACAATTTTATTAGCCTCGCGTATTAAATCAGAGGGATAAGTTAGATAAATTAAATTTAATTAATTATGATTTTTTTTAAATACTTTCTCAAAATTTCTCTGTTTCTTTGTTTCAAAATTCAATTAAGTATTTCCAGCAAATTCCTAGCAAAATTTGCTTATCCTAATTTAAGGAGCCAATATTTTATTGTATTTTGTGATTATATATGAAATTAAAACTATACATATTTTACATTAATTTAAATATAGGTAAAGAGTAATTATGATTTAATATTTACAAAAAAAATTTTAATATTTTTTAGTTGACAATACTAAAAATTAATGACAAATTTCATTCCTCGCAAAATTAATCTTAAATACTTATGACTTTTATTATCATTATGATTTTTTTTATCATTATACTTCATTCTGCATCAATTCTTGTCAATACATCGACGATTATCAGCAATGTAGTGGCATATGATGATAAAGAAAAAACCGACGAATATATGCAGTCTCATAATTAAAAAGACGTATAAGAAAGGCATACAAATCCGATTCGACATTATCATTATTCAGAAGAATACATTTACCTATTACTACTATCCTGAGTATTTGAAAAATATGCATATATATATATATATATATATATATATATATATATATATATATATATTTCCTGTCCTCTTTCCGTAAATCACTATTCACTTAGATAGAGACGAGAAACATGACTACATATATATTAATATTTATTCAAAATTAATATATTTTTAATTACATTGTATTAATCGCATATTAATAATTATTATAATTAACAACTTACATAAATTTAAAATTTCAATGAATTACAATTATCTAGGCACGATAGGAACGACACATAGATTGTTACTGTTATTGCTACACAGTATTTAACTGAAAGTTGTAGTATTTAACGCACCATTGTACCACGAGGACACATTATTTTCGCTAATGATACCTCACGTGGGAATTTAGATAGTCCTCGTTGCTTTTCGCGAAACTAGAAACTGCTCTTTTCCTGAGAAATACATTTGAAATTGCACAGTGCACCGTCGCGCAAAACCGAACGTGTCGTGTTGCAAATGCAAAGCAATAAAGTAACATGTTATGTAGGATGTGCCGCACACAAGTTGCACACTTCCTGTGAACCAACGCGATGGCAACTAAAATTGCTATCGCTCCGATAACAGGATTCAATGATTTTCATATTTATATATGAGAAAATGGATGTTTTTGAGCAACTGCAAGATTAACTTTCATAAAATAAAGGTGAAAAAATTCTTAGTTCTCTTTAAATTTTAGTTGTGGATTTTCTTAAAGCATAATTAATAAGATTGTGCATATATACATTGATAATTAAAGAGAAGCGAATAAAAAATGTTTACAATATATTATGTGTAAAAAATTTGAGAATATTTTGCAGAATAATCATTTCTAAATCTCTTAAAAAAAAAAATTGCTACTCATATTCCAAGTGCTTCATTGGTTTTATAGAATAAATGTTTAATTTATCACACTCGAATATTTAAAAAAGAAGAGTAATAATAAAGATTCCTTCTTTGCTTCATTGCAATTGTAGTCGTAATTGCCGTTTGACGTTTCGCTAAATGAAATATAATACAGACAGATACATTGCCCAAGGAAAATTTCACACGTTGCTTAATTCAGTGCATATAAATCACAATAATAATCAAAATATTATATATTACGGATATATGTACAATAATAGAAGATGTATTATCGCGCTTAAAGCGCATCGTTAATTAAGCATTCCTGTCAAACAAATGTAATTCATTCGCAGCAAATAAATTGTTTAAAATAATTTGTGCGATACTTTTATCTAATTACTAGTATATATGAACTAACGTTTGTAGATTACATTTAAATGCTATAAAAGTTCGAAGATGTTTAATCATCTCCTTAACTGCTCGTAACTTTCGCATTATTCGCGTAATCCTTGCACAGCAGAGATAGGAATATGGTAAAATTAGCACTTTGCCCTTTGCATACTCTGTCTGTCCAACGCCTTCATTAACTGCGCGAGAAATCGCAAGTATAATTACTTCGGTAAAGAACTTTCTCGTCTAAGGACAAGAACGGAACAAGATCTTCATCGTTTTTACACAGGCTCATTTTTATTTTTTTTTTTTTTCAATATATATCTCATTGCAATATAGTTTTCAGTTATCTCCTGTCTTTAAGTTTCATCAAATTCTGGATTAAAATTCTTAAAATGTATATAAAAAGTTTCTTTGATATTTTTGAGATTTAAGTATTTCGTTATACAAAAAAGTAATTATACTTTTTTCAAAAATTTTAAAACTTTTGTGCACTAAAACTCATCAATTCTCGAATCTTTAATCAATATTCCGTATAAATATTCTGTAACTTGTTAAAGATGTCAGATTCTGATATCTCTGTAAATTTGCATGAGTAGATTTCGAATTCTTTAGTTTGTAACTTTGCATACATAAATTTTTTCAGAATTTTGATTTTTTACCTTAAAATTTTACTAGCCAATATTTCATCAAACGAAGCTAATTATATTTTGAATGGATCGCACGTCGTATACAGACTTTGTCTTTATAGCGAAGCCACGATGCAAAGAAGGGTTCACTAGCCGAACATTTTACACATGGCTTTTCACTGGACTGCTCTCAAGGTAACATAATACCTACTCCCATGCACGATCGTGTCACTAGATGCACATAAACGTATGCATCTATACGTGATATACATATATACATATTATATGTATATGCTTTCACTCTCTCAAGGAGAGCAGAGGCGGATCGTAATACCTGGCGTTAATTTGTACGACGGCTTTAACGGCGGACTTAGAACATCGTAATTTACGAAATACGGTTAACGACAAATGTACCATAATTAAGCATGCGTATTATGCGGTGTTTCCTATCGTCGGTCGCGTTCGTGCATAACGACGTAATATTACTTTTGATTAACCAGCTTCTTACCCAACTGCCGCGAAATCAGGTCGCGTTAACTCCGCTCGCCTATGTGCATTAATATGAAAAGCGTGTCATCTCAATTTCTTAGAGCGCGTGCCGCTGCTGCAAAACGATTTGCGCTACTTTAAAGAATGCTTCGCGTCGTACATATTACAAACGAGTTTATTCGCTGCAGTATTAAAATATGCATCTGACACTTGACCAACCGCCATGTCCTAGCCACGACAAGAGGGAGAGAACCCGAATATCATCTCTCGCAATTCTGACTTTTGAGCATACATATACATATATATATCGCAGTCCGGTGAAAATGCACCAAATTTTCTCTACTTTATCTTCTTAAAATCTACGATATTTTATAAAATACGATGTTAGTTCTATTATTCATTTTTGTGTGCTGTATAATATGATAAAATTTTCAAATTTATGTACATTCAATTTTTACAAAAAAGATGCAATGTATCACATATCAATCAACAATATCAGTCATATTATATCTATATTAGCTAAATCAATTATAAAATTGCAATAATTTATGTATATATATATATATAAAATTTTTTCAAAATTAAACATTTATTTTTCTTATCTCTTTTAAAAAATTCGTATTTTACGCATACTGATATATTGTAATTTCTTTATATAAAATTTCTTTCTCCTTTCCTTTTTCTCTCTATATCTTTTTGATACATTTTTTTAATGGCGATAAATCTTATGGCGAATTATCGATAAGTAGAATAATTGAATATCATGACGAGAGTCGAACAAAGGCGACGTAGGCGACGTAGATTTTCAGCACGGAAGTTACAGATGAACTAGTTTCTTGCGCGGCTGCAGCTTTCCAAAATCAGGTCACCATGAGGGTGGTTCCCCCCCGCCAAGGGTGAACATATCGAGGTGATCACACTGGTTGAACTCCATTGGCTCCGCCTTCTATTGAATTTGCAGAAGTTAAACGGCGGTAGCCGCCACGTATTTGTTTTAACCAAGTGACAATCCCGGATTCGAGAATCGCATCGCGTGTTATCATCGTTATATTTATAATGAGTAAATAAAAAATATTTAGCTTAAACATCGATATCACTTTGTCGTAAATAAAACACTTATTTTTTGCATAAAGCAAAATTATTTAATTATATTGAGCTTTAATAATATGTTAAATCATAAACTATCTACAGAAAATTCTTCAGAAAGTTTAGAGCCGACTTTTCCCGAGCACGACTTTTATTAGACGCAGCTTCTCTTGCATTAATCTTAATTTTTCGTAATAAACGTCCCATTAAACTCAATAGCAAATTAAAGATATCCCTTCCTAAAAAAATTAGGATTGTAAAACAGAGTTTATGTTATCTATTCGCATTTTTGAAACAACGTTCGTTTTGAATTGTAATTTTCCGTCAGATAGAATCAAAAAATTACTATCGACGCTTCGAAAATCGAAAAAATCATTCGTCCTAATTTAAATTTTACTGTCTTTGGCTGTGAAAATTTACGCAAGGGGAGAGAATGCAATAAGTCTCAGTCTCATATATATTTTATATATTTGCACCTACGGAAGATGTGGGGCGGGAGGGGGCGGGGGGAGGGGGAAAGGGGAGCAAACACGATTCGCACTTTCCGTTACGAGTTTATACACTTTAGCGACGTCGGTTGCCACTCACACGACTTACATTTATGCGCTTCAGATGCGTGCATTCTTTTCATTTTCTTTCTCTCTCGTAGATGAGCAGGACCATCGGTGTTTTGTAACGGGGTGTGTTTTCTTCCCGAAACAATGCTGACGTGCTACAAGGGCGGAGAGCGAAGAAGACAAAGTCAGCCCGGTAGGGTAGATAGGTGGGAAGGCACACGAAAAAGGGGGTAGAGCATGGTCCACGCTGGGCTGGATTCTGTGCTTGTGAAATAGTCGCTAATGCTTATCGATCCCAACTCCCGCTCTGTCTTCCTTCTACCAACCGTCACGTCTCCTGTTCGCATTCGCCGTTTTTCTCTACTCGTCCATCTTTTTCTATCCCGTATGCATGCAAAGCGATGAAAAGTGAAAGAAAGAGAGAGAGAGAGAGAGAGAGAGAGAGAGAGAGAGAGAGAGAGAAAGAAATAGAGGAGGGAAAAGCGAGACTATCTTTTTTCCTCTTTCTCTCTTTCTCTTTTTCCATAAGATATATACTCCTTCCTGTTTTTACTATTTAATGCTTCTATAATATTCTTTATTTTATTATTTCTTTATCGATAATTTAAATCTAGAATTAAATTGATCCACAACTGTATGTGCGTGCTTGTGAAGAATTTATATAGTCAACCTAATAACTGACATACCTATAGCCTGTCTTTAATCTATTTGTATATTATGATAATTTGCAAAATCCTTAAAATCATAAAATTTGCAAAAAATTTGGCTATTCATGTAACTTTATCTGTATAATCTTTTCATATATATTCTTTGCAAATATACATATATATGTATATGTAGATGATATATAAAAGCAATTTATTGTATAAGTCTTTGCAATATTATTTTAAATATTACATTATTATTATACATATATATTACATACATATATATTATACATATAGTAAATATATTATACATATTAATTCTTATATTTTTTAATTACATCATTATTATTACTTTATTATAATTAATTATAGTAATTAATTATAACAGAGTAATAATGATATAATTAAAAAAATCTAATAAATTATATTAAAATAAAAATACATAAAATGATTTTAGTCTAGATGTCTAAAATAATTTTTATTTTACATTTATTTTTATACCTTTATGTTTACGCACACAATTTTAAATTTAAATAATATAATCTGAATACTTATTAAAATACGAATATATTATTATTATAAAATGTATATATTTTACACGTTTTCGAAAAAGATATTTGAGGAAAAACAGATTTGAGGAACGTTTCAAGTCATTGAGATCTCATTTCTATTCTTCCTTTCGCAACATCTCGGAGGGATTTGTTGGGAGAATCAATGTCGAGTGCATTGGCTAAGATGGCTCCGGAAATCTGATATGCAAATCCGCTGTTACCCGATAACGCAAGATATCCGGCATAATAATACTACAAGCTGTATAATAATGATCGATGTTTCAGTAATTTATGAGTCGAAGGAAGCGATTATATCAAGCGTTATTTCAAGCATATTTATGCATCTCTTACGGCGCATCAGTGTTCACCTGTAATTTCATTCGAGATGCAATTCTCTCTTCTTCCTCTTGCCTTCTTTCCTCACCCTTCTTTTCTATTTTCCTTTCCAGCGTGCTTAAAAACTACGTTTTTCATTTACAATTCAATAATTTATCGTATTAATTGTATTTATCGTATCGTATTATTTATCTACGTTACAGAAAATTATATTTTTTATCTTTGCTTTCTTATTTGTTCGACTAGGTGTGCTAAGCGGAAAAAAAATCCGTGAAGTGCTATTAGTTATCAAAAATTATTTAATAATATCGAATTTATGCACGTTTAATAAAAAACAAAGCAGCGTTTAGAGACAAAAAATATAGTTTTTAACAATTTTGTGTATAATTTTCAGTCTTGAAAAATGTACATTTTTCGAATTTACTTATTACATAATATTACAATTCAATATAATATCAATATATATATATATATATATATATATATATATATATATATATATATATATATAATACAATATAATAGCAAAAATATAATATCAGACAACACAAAAATGTACTTTAACTTTATTGTTATTTTTAAATATTCGGAATTCATTCGGATGGGGAGTGAGAACAAAAAAAAATTTTTGTCTAAAATATCGTTTTTTTTTTAATAAATTTATACTTAAGATTATTGGATATTTAAATAAACATCAGTCTAGAATTTATAGATTCTAAAGTTTTTTTATAAAAAGTTTTATATTAGTTACATATACATATATGTATGTTTTTTCTGTTGCAAGAAATAGAATTTTCAAGAGGGTTCTATTCTATAGGTATGATTTTGTGCCCGGCTATATTTTATAACACTTAAATAAGGCACTTTTCGATAGTGTCAGCATGTCAGCTATAATCTATATTTACCGCGAACTATACCCTATGCCCTTAGCTTCTGTTCGAGAAGCGTGCTTTAACAAGCAGTTGTAGTGAACTTGAAATGCTGCTAGCTTGATAGCGCAGATTGATTACTCAATAATATCGGACATATGTCTGTCGGACATCTGTCTAACTAAAAACAAAGAGAATAAATATGCTACGTTGTCTTGCAAAGCTGATATGCACTTTTTCTGTTTACTTTCGAGGCGAAAATTCAGTCATTAATATTAATTTTACATATATTTTTTTTTTTTTTATACGTCTGATGCGGCATGCATGGTATATATTGCACGAAAAAAAAAGATGATTTGTACATTATATTTTTTTAAACTCTAAAAAATCGTATTTTACAAAAAAATCGTATTTAAAGTGATTAATCGTTTAAGAATTAAATTTTTTGCGGTTTTACCGTACGTTTATATATTGCATATTGCGTTTATAGTAACCTTTCGACACGTGAAACCATGTAGAGATATTTTTAAATAATATGATATTTAGATTATAGCCTTTGTAACCCGTCGATACAAGGTGTTTTATTTAATCCTAAGTGTATGGTGTGTCACATTTCATAGGCTTTCTTTTTATATAAATACCTTCAGCCATTTTTTAATTCTTTTCTTATAAAATATTTAAAATCTTACATTTAATTAATATCTATATATTGTTTTTTTAATCAAATTATGTTGATTAAAGTATAAGTATACATTAAAAATTTTAATTTTTAATAATATTTCTATAGTCTTTTCTATTAATTTTTATTATTGATTTCTTGTATTAAATTAATTATTTGTCAAGGAACATCAAACTCGTTTGCAACGCGCCGATATAATCCGATCCGGTATGGCATAAAATGACTCTTAACCGCCGAAAAACCGATTGTATTTTACAGGCGATGCGGCCAGCAAGGTTTATTTCCCGTAGTGCAATAGAATAGAGAATGCCAGGTTGGTGCTTTAAATTCTCTGGAGGCAGCAGATCCTTCCGGTGAAACAGGTCGACGATAAAAATCCAGCGCATCGAATGTAAAACCCGGTCCGATCGTCAAAGTTCGAAAATTTCTCCCCGGCCCATCTCTTTTTCCCTGCTACATTGGTCCCCTAAAGGCGAATTTACACGCCTGATGATCATTCCGGACGAATTATACGCCAGCGGATTCGCTTGCACCAACGAATTTTCGCTCAAACGCGCATTGTCAAGACCGAATTTACCTAATGCAAATATTCTATTGCAACGTAACGCAATTTCATTACGAGTTCGATATCATTTAAATTATTCATTGCAAAGTGAAGATGCACAAGTTAGATTATAAATCCGCAATAACTCGTAAATCCTTATAAATATTCAAGTTATATGTATAATACATTGCTTAATATATTATTCTAAATGTATAATGCACAAAAATCTTGAAATACTTAGAAGCGAAATAAAGCTTTTCTATCTTTTTATGGATTATTTAATACAAAACATTTTCTGCACACATCTATGCCATCTTATTATAATTTGCATAAGATCAAATGGAGAGCATTTCTTCTCCAGAACGTATTTTTCAATTATTCCAGATGATTTATCTAACGGATTTATCTAAACATTTCGATTTTTCTCGAGTAGATGGAAGAATCTATTTCCTTCAACATAAATAATCGTTATTGTCAAAATATTTTACGCGCGTTGAACAGAGAGAATTCACAAATTTTTCGAAATAATATCGAAGAAAATTTGATTTTCATTGAATATATGACAATTTTTTTCTTTACTAATGCCTTTATTATTTAGTGAGATCCATTTGCACTTGAAATGTGATAGTCAAAAATGCAAATTTCGGTCTAAATTATCGTTCAGCTGTTTGCAAAATTTCCAACAACCGTCTTTTCCATATGCACGGCTGTGATTTCTGCCAACGAATTTCGCGCATGCAATATACGAAAACATGAAAGTATAGCTCGACAAAATTTTCCGCCACCGTTGATTTTCCACCTTCCACTTTCCTTCTCTAAAATCCAGCAAAATGAAACGAATGGATTTGCGTCTGATTCGCGATATCGTTGTACTTGGCGCGCGTCTCATCCAAACAAAGCCTCGATTATGAACTTTGTTATTGAAGTATAACTATTCAAAATAATGGATATAATATTTCAATAGTCTGAGCGCACCGGTAATCTTAATTAACAAACTTTATTTAGCGATTATCTCACTCTGTTTCCGAATATAGAGAGAAATTTATCGAGTTGCATCGACGCAATATCTGTGGTTAAATCGCGTTTAATTGCACAAATAGAACAAGTATTAATGCAATTTCATCCATGCCGTTCTAGTGGAAACAAGAAATGTGGTAAGTCGATTTTAGCAAATAGACGATTCTGATCGAGTTCTAATCGCGCACGTGCCGATGACAGTAACGTACAATTTTCTGGCAAAACATCATTTCGAATAAATAACGACTGCGTCTTTAATTGCGCTTTTCCGATATGCACGTCTCATTGTAAAATATAAATGCGCAACTTTAATCATATGTGCTTTCTTATGTATCAGCGTATAATCTTGCAAACGAGATGCACGAGGAGAAATAACGAACATGAAAGAGAAAAAAGAGATTGTCAAAGGAAATCCTCTTAACGAGCCGCACTCGCCTAGCTGGTCACGATAACGAGACAATTCTATACTTTGCTGCATTTTGATACAGGATTATGCACTATTACAGCGCGAGAATAACCGCGGCACTTCAGAAATCCTATAAATCCAGAAGTCTTTTAATACAAAAATATATCTAGAAAATAGGAGGAACACTATAAGAATATAAATAATTTTTATATTTAATAAATAATTCTATTCTCTTACATATAATTATAATTTTCTTTGATAATAGTTTGCCACATATTATGAGGGAAATCTAATATATATTTGTTTTCAGTATCTTATAAAATTTTGTTTCTTTGTGTGATCTTATCGATAAGATAATTATTTAACTGATAACTGAAAATGCTCAAGCTGTGATGACAAAAATTCGTTTTCATCTCTCTTTCTTTCGTCTTAGCCGAGAAAATTTATAAAACAGTTCTTGAAACATAAACAGTTCGCTTTGATTGAAAAAGAAAATTAAGTTTCATAAATTTCAGGGGAAAATATTGTATCAAGTAAAATAATAATAAACATTTTTAATAAAATATGTGAAATTAATAGAATTGTTATATAGATATTTCATATTTTTGTATGTGCAAATCCCGAAACGATAAACAGATTTACACGATCAAAAATTTTATATGATATTTAAAATTTTATATATATATATATATATATATATATATATATATATATATATATATATATATAAAATAAAAATTCGTGCCAGTAAACTTAGTGGAACTTTTCGATTCTTAATTCAATGTGTACGCATTTCTAACAGAGGATATAAATCCAAGCAAATGTAAATTAAAAAAAAACCCCGCAAACAAGGTACTATCCGAAGTCTCTTCGAAGTACTCTATTTAAGTAATGAAATTAAACGAGACGCGCGCGATACGATAGTGCGAGAAAAGTAACGTTGGGTAGGCAGTACCGTGGCAGGACACAGGCGGGAGGGTGAGGGGGGAGGGAGGGGGGAGAAGGGGGAATGCAATGAGAAAGCGCAAAAGGGGCGAATTAGTCGGTATTGCCTGAGGCGCCTAATTAACGCGCTACGTTACTACGGCGCGTGGGTCCGCGCATCCGGCCGTACCTCTTCGTCATTACCTGAAAACTGCGCCGACACTCTTCCGGAGCCGGAATTCCTTTGACGTCGGGTAACGGCGGACGGCGGGTAACGGCGCCGCCGGAAGAAACGGGGATACACCCGAGTCACGCGTGACTTTCTCAAAAGCACGCACACGATGATGAAAACAAAGTGGCCGACATTGTGAAGGAAAATTGCCCTTGCAATGTTCAGTAGCCCGTCGTCATTTTTCTTGGTCCGGGCATCGCGTACGCAACCACCTCCCGCTCGATTTTTCGAGGATGAGAATACTCTCGGAGAAAGAAAAGGGAAAGTAGAGAGCAGGGGTCGTTTATTCTCGAGTTCTCAATTGCTCGTCGAGAACGGAACGTTATCTGATGATGTTGACATTCAAGTGAGACGAAAGAGCTCTTCACGATGGTCGCGAAGGGTTCTTGTGTACGTGGCGAAGGATCGACGAAGAATCGCGTTCTAGTGCCAATTAACCATCAAACTGCAACGCTAATTATGCTCTTTTGATGATCTGTAAATTAATTACTGACGAAGAACAAACAGAATTATATATCATCGTTATATAATAATATTAATCAGCATTATTCAGTCGCACAATAATAATTTTCGAACAAGCGTTTATGTTGAAAAAAAAAGTTTGTAATTTAATTTATCGTTTATTTATAATAACTTTTTCGAGATAGTTATCTAAGAATCCATCCAATGCATCTTTGAATCAATACGAATTGTATAACATGAGGTCTCCGACGCGCAAAATCGTTTCGCAAAGAAATGTCGGAGATAAACGTTACTTCCGTCTGGTTGAAACTCCAATGCGTTTCTCTTCTCGACGAGTACATAGAAGAGAAAGGCTTGGTTAACCGCCTTTAATCTAAAATGCTGGTTGTCCGAAGAACGGCTAGCGTTCACCATGAATTAGGCGAGAGCGAGGATCTCAATGAAGCTTTTAAGGACCTTATTTCGAATTGATGCGAGCGGATACGACTCATTCGATTGCCTATTTACGAGGAAACGATGCGCTCTACGTATCATCAGTCCTTACACGGTGGTAAATTGCTAGTTTGGTGGCCTAGCAATAATTAACGTTTTGCGGTAACACGTGTCCTTACGCGACAAATAGAACGTGAAGGACAAAATTGTTCACATCCGATAGTTTTCCATGTGAAAAAAGTTCTTTCTTTTTTTTAAGAATATATATTGATACCTTGCATATTTTTAAAATCAATTTTAAATTTGATTAAAATCAATTTTAAATTTGATTAAAATAATTAATATAAAACGTGTATAAGCTCGCTAAAAAATTCGATATAACTTTTAACGTGTTCTTCGAGATCATCGTACCGACATCTATGACGCTGCGATTCAAGATGGATATAGTGGACTATGTTACCTACGAAAGCGCAATACATATTTTACAAATTCGCTGTTTCAAATAGCGATCGCCTATTTATATGAATAAACTAAGGAAATACATGCTGTTCGCCTTGAACGTATTTATTATATAACGCTGCGATAATATTCTTCTTTGTCAACAACACGATACGTAATTCGATCTTTTACTCTATCATTAAAGAAATGTGCACTTTAAATATTCATTGAGAGACACAATCATAATTTTAATTATCGTAAAATATTTAATTCCAAAAAATATTAAAAATATACATTTTCAAAATAACAATATATTTCATATTGTATGTAATATTATAAACATGAGTATTGTATGCAAGT